>NC_057350.1:85321748-85624779 GCF_016509475.1 Prionailurus bengalensis | reverse complement strand
CAGTTTTTCCCCATTGAGGATGATATTAGCTGTGGGTCTTTCATATATGGCCTTTATAATGTTGAGATATGTTCTTTGTATTCCTACTTTATTGAGGGTTTTTATCAAAAAAGAATGCTGTATTTTGTCAAATGCTTTTTCTGTATCTATTGAGAGGATCATGTGGTTCTTATCCTTTCTTTTATTACTGTGGTGTATCATGTTGATTGATTTGTGGATATTGAGCCAGACTTGCAGTCCAGGAATAAATCCCACTTGATCATGATGAATAATTCTTTTAGTGTATTGTTGGATTTAATTTGCTAGTATCTTGTTGAGAAGTTTTGCATCCACGTTCATCAAGGATATTGGCCTGTAATTCTTCTTTTTAGTTGGGTTTTTGTCTGGTTTTGGAATCAAGGTAATGGTGTGTTTGGAAGTTTTCCTTCCATTTCTATTTTTTGGAACAGTTTGAGAAGAATAGGTATTAACTTTTCTTTAAATGTCTGGTAGACTTCCTCTGGGAAGCCGTCTGGCCCCAGACTCTAGTTTGTTGGAAGATTTTTGATTACTGATTCCATTTCTTTACTGGTTATGGGTCTGTTCAAATTTTCTATTTCTCCCTGTTTCAGTTTTGGTAGTTTATGTTTCTAGGAATTTGTCCATTTTTTCCAGATAGCCCAATTTGTTGGCATATAATTGTTTATAATATTCTCTTATTATTGTTTGTATTTCTGTGGTGTTGGTTGTGATCTCTCTTTCATTTGTGATTTTATTTATTTGGGTCCTCGTTTCATTTTTCTTTTTGATCAGTCTGGCTAGGGGTTTATCAATTTTGTTAATTCTTTCTAAGATCCAGTTCCTGGTTTCATTGATCTGCTCTACTTTTTTTTTTTTTATCATTAATTTCTGCTCTAATCTTTATTATTTCCCTTCTTCTGCTGGTTTTGGGCTTCATTTGCTATACTTTTTCTAGCTCCTTTAAGTGTAAGGTTAAGTTGTATGTTTGAGACATTTCTTCCTTCTTTAGGAAGGCCTGGGTTGCTGTATACTTCCCTATTATAACCACCTTTGCTGCGTCCCAAAAATTTTGGTCTGTCATATTTTCTTTTTCCTTGGCTTCCATATACTTTTTTAATTTCCTCTTTAATTTCTTGGTTAACTCATTCATTCTTTAGTAGGATGTTCTTTAATCTCCAAGTATTTGTGGTCTTTGCAAATTTTTTTCTTGTGGTTGATTTCAAGTTTCATAGTGTTATGGTCTAAAAATATGCATGATATGATATCGATCTTTTTGTACTTGTTGAGGGCTGATTTGTAGCCAGTATGTGATCTGTTCTGGAGAATGTTCTAGGTGTACTCAAGAAGAATGTGTATTCTGCTGCTTTAAGATGAAATGTTCTGAATGTATCTGTTTAGTCCATCTGGTCCAGTGTATCTTTCAAAGCCATTGTTTCCTTGATTTTCTGCTTAGATGATCTGTCCATTGCTGTTAAGTGGGGAGTTAAAGTTCCCTATTATTATGATACTATTATCAATGAGTTTCTTTATATTTGTGATTAATTGATTTATATATTTGGGTGTCTCCAAGTGGGGAAATAAATATTTAGGACTGTTAGAACTTTTTGGTGGACAAACCCCTTAATTATGACATAATGCCTTTCTTCATCTCTTGTTATAGTCTTTCTCTTTAATTTTTTTTTTCAACGTTTATTTATTTTTGGGACGGAGAGAGACAGAGCATGAACAGGGGAGGGGCAGAGAGAGAGGGAGACACAGAATCGGAAACAGGCTCCAGGCTCTGAGCCATCAGCCCAGAGCCTGACGCGGGGCTTGAACTCCCAGACCGCGAGATTGTGACCTGGCTGAAGTCGGACGCTTAACCGACTGCGCCACCCAGGCGCCCCATAGTCTTTCTCTTAAAATCTAGTTTGTCTGATATAAGTATGGCTGCTCTAACTTTCTTTTAGCATCTATTAGCATAATGGATGGTTCTTCATCCCTTACTTTCAACCTGCAAGTGTCTTTATGTCTAAAATGAGTCTTTTGTAGACAACATATAGATAGGTCTTTTTTTTTTATCCATTCTGATACCCTATGTCTTTTGATTGGAACATTTAGTCCATTTATATTTAAAGTGATTATTGAAAGATATGAATTTAGTGCCATTGTGTTCCCTGTAAATTTGGTGTTTATGGTAATATTCTCTGGTCCTTTGTAGTCTTTGTTGCTTTTGATATTGTTTTGTTTTGTTTTGTTTTGTTTTGTTTTCTCCACCCAAAGAGTCCCCCCTATAACTTCTTGCAGGGCTGGTTTATTGGTCATGAACTCCTTTGTTTTTTATTTGTCTGGGAAACTCTTTATCTCTCTTTTTATTCTGAATGACAAACTTACTGGATAAAGAATTCTTGACTGCTTATTTTTCTGATTCGGCATATTGAATATATCCTGTCACTTCTTTTTAGTCTGCCATGTTTCTGTGGATAGATCTTCTGCAAACTTGAACTGTCTTCCCTTGTAGGTTAAGAACTTTTTTTCCCTTGCTGCTCTTATGATTCTTTCCTTGTCAGTGTATTTTGTGAATTTGATTATAATATGCCTTGGTGATGGTGGGTTTTTATTTAAGCTAATAGGGATACTCTGTGTTTCTTGGATTTTGATGTCTGTGTCCTTCTCCAGAGTAGGAGAGTTCTCAGTCATAACTTGCTCACATAAGCCTTCTTCCCCCTTTTCTCTTTCTTCATCTTCTGGGACTCCTATGATATGAATGTTATTCCTCTTTAATAAGTCACTGAGTTCTCTAACTCTTGTATTGTCATCTTTTGCCTTTGTTTCCCTTTTTTTTCCCTGCTTCATTGTTTTCCATAATTTTATCTTCTATATCACTGATTCACTGCTCTGCTTCATTCATCCTTGCAATCACAGCAAATATTCAAGATTGCATCTCAGTTATAGCATTTTCAATTTTGGCCTGACTACAGTTTATTTCTTTAACTCTGCAGAAAGGGATACTCTGGGGTCTTCTATGCTTTTTTTCAGCCCAGCTAGTATTCTTATAATCATGGTTTTAAATTCTAATTTGGATATCTTACGTATTCTTAAATCCCTGGTTGTTATTTCTTCCAGTTGTTTCTTTTGGGGTGAATTCCTCCATCTTGTCATTTTGGAGGAAGAAAAAAATTAATAAAATAAAAAAGAAAAATTAAAAAATTAAAAACAAAACAAAACAAAGAAAATGAAGGAAAGTAGATCCTAGGTGTGTTTCAGTCAGCTCGTTGAAAGAAGCTTGATAGAAAAGAGGGAAAAAAGGAAAAAAAAATAATTTTTTAAATTAAAAAAACTTTAAAATAATAAAATAGAATAAAATAAATAGAATAGAATAGAATAGAATAGATGAAAAAATTGCTCTTTCCGTACCCAATAAAGAGAAAGAAAAGAAAAAAGAAAGCAACAGAAGCAGAAATGAACAAACAGAATGAAACTCAAATGAAGTTACATGCAGTAGCCCCTATAACTGAAACTTTGTAGCACACTATAGTCCATAGACTATGGCAGGTGGAAGGGATTTATGCTGGTCTTCTGGTGAATCTGCCTGGAGGGCACAGGTGGATGGGACTTGGTTTTTGGAACTGTTCTTAACTTGGTGGTGCCTCTTAGTTGGGCCAATCTGTGTGCACATGTGCATACATGCTTGTGTTCTAGAAGTGAAAATAGCTTCACCCAGCTGTCTAGTCTCTGGTGTAGGAATTTTGTGCCCTCATGGACATGCAATCAAGCACCCTTCCTTTGTCTCAAGCTTCTGTCTGCTCCCTGCCTTTACTCTGTCTGTTTTCAAGCTGTCTGCCTGCCAAGATGTGCCTCCTTCCAGAGTTTTATATCAGGTGGGGCTGTGTTTCAAAACCCAACACTTTAGAGACCCCATGGCTTAGACCATCGCTGATTCTCTGGGGGAGGATCTTGCCAAGCAATGACGGGGTGCTGGCTTGTCCCAGAAAATGTTCATGTGATTCGCAGTGGAAAAGGCTCAGAGTTTATGGTAAATCACAACACACAGCCAGAACCAGGTTTTGCTACACTCTGGCATCTTTTTCCAGTATCAGTAAATGTGGCAGCTCTCTGGGGTCCGCTGGGACTTTTGCTGAGAAGGAGGCCATACAACCTCTACCAAATGCACTCCAAACAGGGGAACTACTTCTCCCTGTGTGGCACATGTACCCCTCAGACTGTGCTTCCTGCTTCTGAGGGTTCACCATACTTCCTCAACAGTCTTTGTGCTTCACTGTTTATAGAATCCTGGTGGTATTGAAACCCTCCCCTCTCTCCCTGCCAATGGTTTTGGGAAACAGATTTCCTGTCCAGTCCCCTGCAAGTGTTTTCACTTTTTCTCTCTTTCCCTCCAGCTACTTTTGGGGGGCGTGCTTTTCTTGAGCGATCCTGATGCCTTGCTGTCTCCCCTTTTCTCTTTCTCTCTCTGTCCTCTTTTCGTGAAAATGTCTCCCTACTCTCCGTGGCTCCATGACTTTTCTCTCCCCCAATTCACGCCTCCACACCATGTACCTTCCAAGTTCTCTGGCTCAAATTATGCACATTGTAGTATTAATCTTCAGATCAACTTTTTATGTGTTAAAAATGGTTTGATGTTGGGGCACCTGGGTGGCTCAGTTGGTTAAGCATCCAACTTTGGCTCAGGTTATGATCTTACAGTTTGGGAGTTCCAGCCCTGCGTTGGGCTCTGTGCTGACAGTTCAGAGGCTGGAGCCTGTTTCAGATTCTGTGTCTCCCTCTCACTGACCCTCCCCCGTTCATGCTCTCTCTCTGTCTCAAAAATAAATAAACGTTAAAAAAAAAAATGGTTTGATGCTGATCTAGCTGTGCTTCAGGCTCAGGGTCCCCATACACTCCACCATCTTAAATCCATCTTCAGTCATATATTCTTTTTTTAAATTTTTTTTTATAAAAAAATTTTTTTTTTAATGTTTATTTATTTTTGAGACAGAGAGAGACAGAGCATGAATGGGGGAGGGGCAGAGAGAGAGGGAGACACAGAATCTGAAGCAGGCTCCAGGCTCTGAGCCATCAGCCCAGAGCCTGACGCGGGGCTCGAACTCATGAACCGTGAGATGGTGACCTGAGCCGAAGTCGGATGCTCAACCGACTGCGCCACCCAGGCACCCCTTCAGTCATATATTCTTAAGCACAACCAATGAGAGAGTGGCTTTTAACACTTAAGTGTTGCAGGCTATTCCCATTAATTTTTTCTTGAATTCTTTGTAACCATCATTTATTTTTAAAAACAGGGACCTAACTTTGAAGCCAGGCAACTCCAGCTCAACACCTAATTTTGCAAATAACATTTTATTGGAACACTCACACAAACAATAAAATAAAATAAAATAAAATAAAATAAAATAAAATAAAATAGAGGGGTTCTTTTGAGGAAGAAGAGTTACTTTAAATATCATGGCTAACTTTTAGAACACTACCCTAAAGAAATAATGACTAATAATCCATGAATAGAGATATTAATCACAATTATATTTATCATAGTGAAAATTAAGAAGCTCATTGTCTATAATAAGTAAATATTAAATGGATTCTTTTACAGTAATTAAAATGCTATTTTTGCAGAACTTTTTGTGGCAGAGTGTTTAGAAGATTTCTTAAAAGGAGAGCACACCTTAACAAGTTTATGAACTTCCAGTGCTTTGAGAAAAATAGCAAAATAATAACCTTTAATTGGCCAGAAACACCTCACCATGGGAATGGTTTGGTTCTCAGTTTTATTTAGCATTGTTCTTCTATGCAAGAGAGCAGTTGATTCATTAATAAGATCTCCACTTTGGAAAAAAAACAAAGATTTTGGACATGAAGGATCCAATGAGAAGGAAGCCTCCTTTCTGTTATTTGGATCAGAGAAGAAGGTGGAAATGACCCTATAAGTTAGCACCCATGTATTTATTGTCTAACCTGGGACACTCCTGAAAGTGAAAGAAGGCATTATTATTAACAATATATGCCAGAACTACAGGTATAGCCTGGGAGGGAACAGGCAAACTGGCACAAATGATCAGCTCCTCATATAAGGAGACTGATTTCACCCAGAGAATTTCTGGAGACTTCCCCGAGTCTGGTTTCAAGGGACATTACTAACATTATCTCTGGCCCATTCCAACCTGATGGGGAATATCTGGGTCACTAGATAATTCTTGCTCATGGCCAGGGTCAGGACGTTAAGGAGAGTTGGGGCATTGGGAGCATTTTCTTGCTTGTTCAGTGCACTCAATTTTCCAGTTTTATACTATAACTACATTTGATCCACACAGCTGAGAAGGCCGAGAGAATTAGGTTAAACTGTTTTCCTTTGTTCAGAAATCACCTGAATACCTTTGGACATGCTTATGAAATCACTGTTTCTCAAACTTGCCTGAAAATAAAAATTACATCGTGGGGGGTAGCTGTTAAAAATACCAATTCTTGGGATCCATCTCAAACTTAGTGAATTGGTTCTCTTATGGAAAATTCTGAAAGGTCTATATTTTAAACAAGTTCTCCAGGTTATTCTGTTCAATAGGCAAGTTTGAGATAGGCTTTATTATATAATGTTAAGTTTCAAGAAGTAGCATGGAGAGCATATTCTCAAGTATGCAGATACATACTTTCATATGTGCATATAGGTGGACCACAAGGAAATACGATACAGAGGTTAAGAGAGTGATAATCTCTGAGATAAGGACTTTTAGTCTCTGAGATAAGGATTTATATTCTTCTCACTTTCCTGTACTTTCTACAATGTTTACAGTGAGTTATAACCAAACATAACAAAAAGCATTATTTTAATATTATCGAGCCATTTCATGTATATAATTAGAAACCCAGCTTATTCTTTTTCCTTGGAATATGAGTGAAAATACTCTGAATTATAGGTATGTACTCAAGTTGTTTCTCTGAGGTTTCTCCACCTCAGGGAACTTCATGCAGCCATGCAGACTGTGTGTTGCACAACACCAGGAATGTCCTTTATATTAGGCTCTCTTAACTGGCGCCTCCTAGCGTTGTGCAATGTGCATGCCTGCCCCATTACCTGAAAAGTCATTTACCTTGGATTAATTCTTGACTTAGAGATTATGTGTAGAAAAGCAAGGTGATTTGTCAAAGCTTATGCATATGTAGCTACTTTTAGAGGAGGAATTAGAGAAGATAGCACTAATGTGAGTAGATGTTAATAATCATACAGGGAACATTCTTTTACCATGGATTTCAAGTTAAAACATGTTGATTATCTTAATAATGGAATTGGCCAAAGCAAATACATTGCTGTAAACCATATTCTCAAGCAGCCCAGGGCCTAAAGAAGAAATGGGATTGATGTTAAAAAAGAATCTCAAGCCTCAGCATTTAAATTGCCATCATGTCCACCTTACATGCCTTTCCTCCTCCTGGATATATTGTGTGGTTATGGTTTTGTCCACTTAAGCATATGAAGTTTAAATATTTGAAGTGAAAAAGAATGAGGGGAATTTATTTATTTATTCAAGTAACTAAGAAATACAGAGAGATGTTAAGCTCTACATGAAAAACAAAAATGAATCTGACCTGAATCCTGCTACCAAGGAGTTGACAATACAGGGGAAAAAATAAGGCTTGTAAGTAACTGATTATACTGCATGGAAACAAACAAACAAACAAACAAACAAGTGCCATATTAGGGAGAATTCAAATGAGGGAGAGATTTACCCCCCTCATTTGAGCTCGGGACAGGTGTACTGAGAATCAGGGAACCCTTTCTGAAGGGGAGCCATTGCAACAGGATCCTTGAAGCATAGACGGAGTTTGATGGCTTTGGTCATTTAGAGGCATGAAAGATCTAGTATGTCAGGCTCCGGCCATGAATAAAGAACCAGAGGTGGGGAAATGCAAAGGACGACATAAATGGCTCTACTGGTGGAAGTGAAGGGCAGGTGCATTGGGTGGCAAATCTGAGCTAGCAGGTTCAAGTCACCTGGCATAGGAGGGAAGAAGCCAAAGCTGAAGCATTAGTTCCTCTCTGGAAAGGTCAATGTTGCTCTCCTCATGCTTTCAAAAAGGGACCTCGCTAATTCCAGAAAGCAGGTCTTATGGTCAGAGCTCAGTTGCTTATCTAGCCTCATAGAAAGTAAAGCCCCATTACCTTCTTAGACATTGGAAGTGAAAGCTAAACACCTTACATTATACAGTGACTGTGACATGAAGTAACCAGACAATTCTGTGTTGCATACGGTTATTTTATTATTTACGTACAATTGGTAACATTAAGATTTAAAAAGAACATATTGTTGGGGTTCCTGGGTGTCTCAGTCAGTTAGGTGTCCAACTCTTGATTTTGGCTCAGGTCATGATCTTGCAAGGTTTGTGGGTTCAAGCCCTGCTTTGGGCTCTGCACACTGACTTCACAGACTCTGCTTGGGATTCTCTGTTTCTGTCTCTCTCTGCCCCTCCCCTGCTCACACTCTATCTCTCTAGAAAGAAATAATAAAAAAATTTAAAAATAAATAAAATATAAAGAGAATACATTGTTGACATAGGCCATTGGCTGGGACATGGAAAAGCCTTTTACACAGAATCCTCCTTTGTGGTTTATTTGGTGTAAAAGTATCTTACCTGCCTGTCAAAGAAAGTTTTTTTTCTTTGTCTTCCTTATATCTTCAAAGAGCAAGGTAATTTAAGTCCAGTGTGCATATGCATTTGTGTTGTTGTTGTTTTTGGTGGTGGTGGTGTGGTAAGTGTTGTGGCGTCCATTTATGGATCTTTACAAACATCCAAGGAATATGGAAATATTGGTGAAGTGTAAGTAGGTAATGATTAAGGCTGATTCTAAATGTGAGGGATAGAGGCCTCTGAAGACATCAAATTTGGGGGTATGAATGGAAAAAACAAATCAAGAGGCTTTCAGTTGTTTGGTCATCTGGCAAAGAGGTATTTGGCAAGAGCTGAATATCACCCTAGTCCTAGAATTGGAAGATGACATCTTCTTCTAACCTCAATAATCCCATACCCACTGATCCTTTGTTTTACAACTCTGAGCACCACTTTTTCCCCAGTACAGTAGTCATTATACTTTACTTCACAGAATTAATTAGAGGAAAAATAATTAGTCTAAACATAAAAGTGCTTTATAATGCAAACTAGTCATAAGAATACGTGGTGTAATCGGTGGAAATACCTACCACATGTTGGGAATTGTGTTGGGTGCTCTAAGTTATCTTAAATCTTCAAAATATCTTTTAATTTTTACTTATTTAGTTTTTTAAAGGTTTATTTATTTTTGAAAGAGAGAGTACCAGTGGGGCAGGGACAGAGAGAGAGGGAGGCAGAGGACCTGAAGCAGGCTCTGTGCTGACAGCAGACAGCCTGATGCGGAGCTCGAACTCACCAACCGTGAGATCATGACCTGAGCCAAAGTCAGATACTTAACCAACTGAACCATCCAGGTTCTCCCAAAATATATATATATTTTTAATTTGTTTAATGTTTTTTTTAAATTTATTTTTGAGACAGAGAGAGACAGAGCATGAGCAGGGGAGAGGCAGAGAGAGGGGGAGACACAGAATCTGAAGCAGACTCCAGGCTCTGAGCTGTCAGCACAGAGCCTGACATGAGGCTCGAACTCGCAGACCGCGAGATCGTGACCTGAGCCGAGGTCGGACGCTCAACCGACCGAGCCACCCAGGCCCCCCGACCAAAATATCTTTTAAAGACAAGTATTAGCTCTTTTGCAGACAAAGTAAAAAGGTTCCGGGAGGTTAAGTGACTTGACCAAAGTTACAAATCCTGGTTATGGCTGAAGGATTTATACTCAGGCCTGTGTAATGCCCACAACTTTGCTCTTTGGCATTTGCACTGTTCTTGATTTATTTTCTTGCTTTCATTAATCACTAAAGTTCTCCTTGGAAATCTACTACTGCTACCACTAATAATAATAATATTTATTGACCTTTAATTATGTGATATACCAGGCACTGTTCTATACACTCAGAGTGATAACCCATTTAATCCTTATAACTCTATGAGGTAGCTTATGTTATTTACCTACATTTTATAGATGAGAAAATAAAGGCTGAAAAAGGTTAACTAACTTACCTAAGCTAGTAAGTGGCTGAGCTAAAATTTAAACTCAGGTAGTCAGGTGACGAAATTATTTGGAAGATAAGTGATTGCAAATAGCAAGGGACTTCCTGACTTTTCATTATTAAGGCATGATATAAAGTTTTCCTAGAAGGTATGAATTTACACGGAGATTAATGTACAATATGCATTTATATTCCAAAGCCTTGTTTATGTTGTAAGTATGTTTCTATCTTGGGCTTATTTTTGTGTATCATGAAATTAAGTTCAAGAATAAGCCATGTCTATGAGCATTTGTATCTATTTAACTGTGTAAAAATTACTTTCCCGAATATCAGTATAAATGTATAGTTACAGAAATGGTAAATTGACAAAACATCTCCTTTTTATTTTCAACTTAGAAAGCTATACAAACCCCCCCCCCTTTTTTTTTTTTGCCTTATTAATTATCCAAAGAGTTTAAGGTTAGGTGGCTTGTTGAAACAAATCTTTTTAGCAAGATTAATTTTAAAGTTAGACATTATGAGTATCAAATTAAGCTGTCAGCCTGTGGAATGATACTGAGAGAGATGGGTTACAACCACCCCTCCCCCCAACCTCTGCAGGGATTGGTAAGTATGAACAGGGATACCAGAGGCCAGGAATCACATTTTAGTAATTCTTTTCTAGTTATGTCAGATTTCTAGCATGCTATTAGAGACACATGTGTCATCCTCACCATCAACCAACATATCATTGCTGTTTCAAACTGTTACTAGAGCTGTTGACACAGAATATTGTGTCTGTCGACAGCTCCAATTAGCTGGCGTGTCTGACTGGTGACAGCATGGTCTACTTTTGTTTATGGGGACGGTGGGAGCTGTGTCTCCGTCTCCCAACCTCCAGTGGCAGACAGATGGATCGAGCTATATAATCATCAACGGAAGCGTGTGATATTCTGTCTTCACAAACCATCATGCCGAGCAGAACCAACGGCCTTTTGTCTGCTTTTAGAAATGACTGCAAGCTCCCTCCCATCTGTCAAGTTATGAGGCGAATATATACAAAATGCATCATATATATGTACATGTGGACCACAATGGATTGGGATGCGAGAAGGAAATAAACATTAAAATAAAAGCCAATGTGATATTTAACTTTGTATCATGTCAGCATTGAAGATATTTTTGCCTTAGTACTAAGTTTCTAAAATGTCTTTCAGCAAAAAGCTTTGAAAAATAAACCAATCATAGTTTTATTATTATTTACATCCTACCCGTAAGAATTGATAAATTAAATTTTGTAACATTTGACATTCTCTACTGTGAATGACCTTTCTTTTGACATGTGGAAGAATCATCGGCTTGGAATTCCCTATATGTCATCTTCTCCACTAGTTCCCAACCTCTCATCGAAGAGAGACATGTGAGAGATGATGTTCATACAAAATAAACCCACCTTAATAAGCATATCTGGATGTGTACAAGCAGAGTACATGGCTCAGAACTCCACTTTTTCCAATAGAGGAAGAGGAATGGAAAGCAGGTGATTGACAACGATGCAATTATAGGACAAGTCTGGAATTTATTTTGCCTAAGAAATGTAAACCATTCCTAAATTTTATTAGTTCTATTGTTTGATGTGACTCATAAGTAGCCATTATGTGGCTGGGAATCACTGACCTAGTTCATCAACCCACCTCCCAACCTCAGTTACTATAACTCACCCCTCAGGTTCCAGCTCAAATGCCACTCCCCTGAGAAAAGCTTCCTAGGACTTTTTTTTTTTTTTTACACAAATTGACTTTATTTATGATAACATTAACAAGTGATGGCAAGTGAAATGAAATACAGTTATCTAAACTGCCCCTTCATAGTCTTATTTATCCAGTTCAGATACTTCTGTGAGAGAAGAGTATAGATGCCAGGTCTTCAAAGGTTTCCGCATTTCCCTAGAAGGCCAAAGGCAGTAATAACTCTAAAAGTACCCTCACATATCAAAGGGCTTCTAGAATCTCCATTGCACTAGTCTTTTCCACCCTTGAGGCTGCCGGCATAAATCATATTCAGCCCAATCACGTGATGATAATCATAGTGCTTTTGATCATTGCAGATTCTACTGTTTATGACGGTGATATTGACCTCTCTCAGAGTATCTGACTGAGGTGAGTTATTACGAATTTTCCCCCAGCCTGCAACTTGGCACAAGGTTCCTGGTTTCACATCATCCCCTTTTTTAGGAAGATGGAGGGTGCTCACATTTTTATTAATTTTTGCCTTTTTTGGTCAGCTGTAAAAGTTTAAGATCACCCTCATGTGTGTCCTGGTCAAATATACATACATTTTCACAATGTGAATGAATATACATATTCACAACACTCTGCTCTTTCCCTTCGTAGCACTTACTGCAGTTGGTAAAATCCATTTGTGTAATTGTTTGATTAACGTCTTCCTCTGCACTGAGTTCCAGGAGGGCAAGAACAGTTTGGTGTTGCTCACCATTGAATCTCTGATGTCCAGTAAAGTACCTGGTACCTACTTGGGGCCCAGTACAGATGTGTTGGATGAATGTTGTTCAGGTGAACTCATACTAGAACTTTTCACATAAAAAAAATACTATTCTTCTGGTTTTCTTTCTTTCTTTCTTTCTTTCTTTCTTTCTTTCTTTCTTTCTTTCTTCTAGAGCCTGCATGCATGAGTGAGGAGGGGCAGAAGGAAAGGGAGAGAGAGAGAATTTTAAACAGCCTTCATGTCTAGTGCAGAGCCCAATGTAGGGCTTGATCTCATGAGCCATGAGATCATTCATGACCTGAGTTGAAATCAAGAGTTGGGCACTTAACTGACTGAGCCACCCAGGCACCCCTCTTCTGGTTTTCTAAGGCTAGAACTGCTTTTAAGGAAGTGCTTCTTTGTGTCTGATTTATACCTGTCAATTTAGCCCAGAACTAATATTAGGCAAATGCTGGTGGTGGTGGTGGGGAACAGGTTATGCTCTAGGCAGAAGGAGCAGCATCATGATGTTTCTAAAAGCCAAGTACTACACGTGGCAGAATTGGAAGAGAGGTCTGAGGAGAGTAGGACTGAGAGAAAGGCCTTTAAATAATAGACTACCTATAGCTATCAGAGACCAAGCTGAAACTCTGATTTGGAAGCCCTGAACAGAAGAGTTCTTCTCACTCTCTTTTCATGGATAGTAAATATATCCATACTGGTCCTATCCACACTGTGTCCCAGCAGACATGGAAAAGACACTCACCCTTTTGAAACAGGTTTGATAGTGATACCCCACATATCAAGTAGATAAGTGGCATGAATGAAAAATAAACATTTGTTGTTTTATGTGATTGAAATTTTGGGATTGCTTGTTATGACAGCATAACTGAACCCATTCTGACTGAGGTAGAAATCATTACATTATACTGAGTGATTTACATTTGCCTATATGTCAATTCATATGGTGAAAATAAATCATGTTTTTATTCTACTGTTCTGCATCCAAAAATTGGCTGCACTTTAGTAGGAACTTGAAACCTTTTCCTGAATTCATGTTTGGAGTTTGAATATCAGTGTTTACTCAGTTGATAGCTCATTGAGGGCAGAGGCTTTTACATTTTTGTACCTCCCACTAAGCCCTACACACTTCACACATATATGCATTGACAATTAAGTGAATGGATCACCTCTTAAACACTTCTTTTCCTGACTGAAGCCTGTCAGTCAATTTCATTTTTCTGCATAGGTTCCATTTCCCAAAATTTGCAACCTTAAATTGTAGGACTAATGACACATGATGGTATGAACACCTATAAGCAACAGCCTTTCATTTCTGAGTTAAGTCAGGAATTTTACGGCCCCTGGATTCAGTTTTGTTGCCTTTGCTTAGCCAGGCAATGCTGGTCTATTGTGTCTGTGGTTCTTTCTTCATGGACTTTGGATCTTGGGAAAGATATTTAAAAACTCTGTTTATTTAGCATTTGCTTTCCAAGACATTTTCATATTTTTCTCATTTGATCCTCCCTAGAAACCTTAGGAAAAGTGGCTAAGGTAGATATTTCCCCCATTTGATAGATGGGTGAAGTAAGATTCAGAGAGGCCATCCAAGTAGCAAATGGAACATGTACCATTGAGTCTTTGGCAAGAAGTCTTACTGTGCCAAAGTCAGGAAATCAGATAAATATTTACCTTGCTGTGCTTTACCACCACTTTGATTTTCCAAGAGGTAGAGGTTACTGCCCCTCTCAACTTATTTCTCATTAGTAAGGCGATGTCTGTGAAGGTGATGGGGATTGTGGGAGAAAATGTGTGCATTTTTCTGACTTAAAGATGGTTGAAGGAGCAAAGATAAGCACAAATATGCTCTTCAGGCATTCAGAATGCCTTTTTCCCCTCTAAATCAAAGAAATGATTCTCAAGAAATGGCATCCTTCTATGGACAGAGACTTTAAAAGGGAACATAGCTCAAAGGAGACAGGGGGTCTGAAAAATGTAATTCTGATCATATATTCATGAATAATCCCCATGTGAATAAAGGTAGGCACATCTAAGGAAGCTTTTGTGACTGTCAAGGGGCTCTCTGATGAGCTTATATTTAAAAGGACTCAGAAGAGAGATGGAAGAAGGGAAGTACAATGATGGATGAGACTGGCTGGGCAGTGCCTGATAGTGGGAGGAATAGACCATAAGCTGCTCAGCTACAGGTGACCTTGGATGGGCCATTCTTTGCTTATGTGGGCCTTATAGTAGACATTCTTTCTTCCAAATTTAAGATTTACAAACACTAAACATGCAAAAACATGATCCTAAACAGAGTGTGTTCAAGTAAGACCAGCCCAGAATGAGTGAAAGCTGATAAAAAAAAATGCTAAAGAATATAAAGTCACTTTCAAGCAAGGAAAATTAGAAAGAGAGCTATAAAAGTGAAGGTGGATGGCATGGGTAAACATATCCTATAAACTGTGGGGAGATACAGAATGTGAGGAGGCCTGGTTCTGATTAGTGTTAGGCCCCTTGCTTTGGGAATCTTTTGCTTTGTTACCAGGAATCACTTCTATTTGCCTGTGGAGTGATCTAACAAGAAGAATAATCTTCAAACTGAGAGGGCAGAACAAACAATGCAAGGAGGAAACAGAGCCAAGAGAGATGAAGAGAGAGAGTATCAAGTGCCCTTAATGAGAAAACTTTCTATGGTTGAAAGAACTGCATCCCAGGATGCTGAAACACCTTAAAGATATGATCAAAGGACCAGTCTTGCTGCTCTTAAGAAACCACAGAGAACAGGAGAAGAGTCAGAAGACTGAAGACCATCCCAGTTTTCTAAAAAGATAGAAGGATAAAGCATTTGTCTGATGAACACAATATTGTTCTCTGGCAAAAATAGAATACATTTTTCAATTAGAGAGATTGTGAGCACATTGTGATAAAAGCAGCACACATTAAGAGTCAACATGGTTCTCATGTTTGGATTCTCGCTCAGAACAAATCCTGATTATTAAACACACACACACACGCACAGGCACAGGCACAGACACACAGACAACAGCACTGGGTTGGTAGTTATAAGCAGAATGATAGCCCCCAAAATGTTCTCATTCTCATTCCTGAACCTATAAATAAGTTAGGTTACATGGCAAAGAAGAATTAAGGTTGTAGTTGCTAATCAACTGAATTTTAACGGGGAGATTACCCTGGTTTATCTGGATGGGCTCAATGTAATCACAAGGCTCCTTAAATGTGGAAGAGGGAGGCAGAAGAGTGATGCCCTGAATGAAAGACTGCACTGGCCATTGCTACCTTTGAAGATAGAAGACTTCCATGAGCCAAGGAATGTTAGTGGTCCCTAACAGCTAGAAGAGGCAAAAAACAATTCTTGAGAGCCCCCAGAAGGAACACCAACTCTGCAGACACCTTGATTTTATCTTAGTGAGTTCTGATCTCCAGAAATGTAAAATAAATAATCTGCTCTTTTAAGCCACTAAATTGGTGGTAGTCTGTTACAGCAACACTAAGAAACTAAGACACTAGGCATGGGGAGTATCTTGACTCCACGAGGTCTTTGAGAGATTTTCTTACAAACCTGATGGGAAAATTATTAGCAATATTGTCTAGACGAATTTCCACTTTCCTGACCAATCATCCCATGTCACCCTGAGAGAAATTGTCCCGCATCCTGACACAAGACTCTGACCTGGGTGTAATCACTCATTCATTCATTCAACATATATTTGTTGAGCATATTTTATGCCACAGGCACTGTTGTGAGAGCTGAGAATTCAAAAGAGAACAAGAAAATAAGGTCCCCACACTTAGAATTTACATTCCAATGGAACAAACAGACAAAAAACAAAAAACAGTTTGTAGTAATGTATTTGTACTTTGAAGGAAAATCAAGCAGAAGCAGACTAAGGGAATGAAAGAATGCAGAGGAAGCCTTTTTTTTTATAGAATGGTCAAGAAATATATCTTTGGGGTGATATTTGAGCAGACAACTGAAAGCCATAAGAAGGTCTGATGAAAGAACCTCTCTAGGAGACAGGAGCAGACAGTGCAAAGACCCTGATAGGAGAAAGAGCTTGTCTTGTTCTGAAGACAGCAAGAAGGTCAGAGGGGCCAAAATTAAACAAGCAAGACTCAGAGTAATAGAAGATAAGACAGGAGAGGAAGTAGATCATACAGTGTTTGAGCAGAGACTGGTTGATTACCCATGAGGCATGGTTGGTCTCCATCTTTGATTCCCAACCTCAGATGCTTAGACAAGAGAGAAAAAAATCATATTGCTTTGAACCTGATACCTTCTTCATCTGTGGCCACTGTTGCTATGGCTTAGTATCTCCTACTTTAATACTGCTCACTCTTCTCTCTCTGACTTGAGAGGTAAAGGATATAGAATAGTTTACTCCTCTGCAGTATAATTTTAGTTAAGGGTCATCCGGCCATTCCATTTGGCCATATCAAACTTCTAAAGCCTCTTTAGTCTTTAGGGTTGTATGGTCAGTAATTTGTTCTCTTACAGGACAACATTGTTACTGGGCCATAGCATCTCAGAGATGAGACTAGTATCTACTCTCCTTTTCTCAAAATGTTACTCTGGGGACAGACTGTGATGAAATATCTGAGTGCATATAATAAGGATCAGGGCTGCACAAATATAAGTTGCCATTATTAATAAGTTATAATTTTTTTTGTTTCTTATTGTCTCTTTATAACATTTTGAACTCTTACCTAATCCTCTCAGTGTACACTTTTCCACTTAATAACACTTAGGAAATTAAATAAAATTTGAATAATCAGAGGAACAACAACCAATGATTTCAGGGAAATTCCCACTGAATACCATGTATTATTTCTTTGTATACTGTGGGTCAATTGACAATTCCAACCTCAACCTTCTAAGTAGTTGGTATTGGTGTAATAACTAGGAAGACTGAGCAGCACTGTAGTGTAGTGTCTAAGACTTTGCGTTTGGATCACAGCCCTTTCACTTCCTAGGTATAACTGTAGGCAAGTAACTTCATTGCTTTGTGACTCAGCTTTCTCACCTGTAAAATGGTACTAATAATAAATAAGTCAAATTATGTAAAATACTTAAAGCAGCACCTGGCACAGGGAAAACAATTAATATAAGCTATTACTTATTTTCTGTATTAATTTTTTACCCTTGCATAACAATATTACCACAAACTTAGTGCTTAAAACAACACATTCATTATTTCATGATTTCTATGAGTCAGGAGTGCAGGCATGGCTTAGCTAGGTCCGTTGCTTCAGGAGATCACAGGCTGTAATCAGGATGTCTGCTGGGCTGCAATTTCATCTGATGCTTGACTGAGGAAGCATCTGCTTCCAAACTTCCATGGTTATTTGCAGCATTCAGTTCATTGCAGGTCATGGACTAAGGACCTCAGTTTCTTTCTGGCTTAATGGATTAATGCCATCCTCATCTCCTTGCTGCATGGATGTCTCCATATAGAAACTCACACCGTAGCAGCTTGCCTCTTCAAAACAGCAAGGGAAAGAGAATCATATACATGCACTCGTGTATCTCTTGTCACCTCTGCCATATTCTATCAGCCAAAAGTGAGTCACAGATCCTGCTCACACTCGGGGGGGGGGGTGCGGGGGACCACACAAAGGTATGAATACTAGGAGCATGGGGGCAATAATAGAGTGCATCCACCATATCACCTTATTTTCTCAGTTCCCTAATAAATGGACTTCAGACAGGGGAGACATAACATATGTGCAAATGATCCCCTGGGAAGTAGAGAACTTGATCCAACTATTTAATCGAAATTGTGGTTATTAAAGATGGTAAAACACCTTGCTAGACTTTTTGTCCCATCAGATCATAAACTCCTCAAGGGCAATAAATCTTCTGTGAATACCAATGTTGCTGAAATATTAATCACAGGTTTGCTTTTACTATAAATTATATATGACATAAACTCATGATGAGACAATCCTAAATACCTTCCCCCACCCAGGAGCTCATAGTTCTGTTGTTACCTTACAAGTGAATTGAAATAAAATAATTCATTTAGTTATATAAATTTTGTGTTTTATTATATATGCAAGCAGCAGGTAAATGAAGAGAGAAATAAAGGCTCACGTTTTGAGAAAACCCTCATCTTTTAAGTACAGAGTAAAACTCTTCCTGAGTATAGTTTTTGATGATTTGTTCTTTAAGACTACGTGCTGTCCCCTTTTTGATTCTTGCTTTTTCTTACAGACACTTGCAAACCATCTACTACATGATGTGCCCTGCTTGCCTCTTCAACATGATCTCATGCACTCTCTCCTTTTCTCAAGATGTGCCAGGCACATTGGCCTTCTTCTTGTGTCTCACACTCATCAAGATTTTCTGCCTCAAGGTCTTTGCAGTACTGCTTTCTCTTCATGGAAAATGCCTCCCCAAATTGCTCAAATGGCGAGTTCCTTCTCAATATTCAGACCTCAGTCCAAACATGCTCAGAGAAGCCTTTCCAGAGTTCTCAGGCTAAAGTTCCCTTTTGTCCTGCCACAATGCCATCTATCACAGGAGTTCTTGAGCTTTGCTGTGTGTCAGATCCCCTGCAGAACTTGTTAAAAACAGAATGCTGTGTCAGAGTTTCTGGTTCAGTGGGGCCCAACAACTTGCATTTCTAACAAGTTCCCAGGTGATGCCCAAGGGCCACACTGAGAACCGCTGATCTATCTATCACATTATCTTATTTTATTTTTTTTCCTTGCACTCATCACTTATTTTCTCAGTATTTTGTTTACTTATTTATTAGATTTTAGGTCCTATGAACATCTAGGACAATGTAACAAGTTACCAGAACAGTGTCTGGCTGCCTCCTGTATACTTTCTATTAGATGAAAGAACAAGTAATAAATAGATTGATGTATGGAAGAAAATTCTATTAGAAGGCATATTAGTTTTGGGAATTAAATTGGAGGATCCATTTCTACTTGTGGTTTCACAAATAGATGTTAAAGATTGCCTGGAAAATGTATATTTTAAGCTTTAAAATACAATAATTAAAAAGTAAACACTTGTGATTCTATCCACATATAACACTGGGTTGCCCTAATGGCTGTTTGAGGGTTCAGGACAAGTGTAACATTAAACAGGTTAATTTTATTAGTAGTATGTAGGAATGAAAACATTCCAATGAAAAATTTAAACTCAATGTATTTTAAACTAAACAGGGTAGGTTTTAATTTTATCTGGAAAACATCTTTTTCTCTCATTTTATACTTTTTCCTTTTTCCTGTCTCACAAGAATACCAAGAGTTGTTTTTGCCCTGACTATAGATTGATGTATCTATTCTTCTATCCCCAGAGTGTTTCTGTCTCTTTTTTCATTATATTACAACTGTGACATTTTTGTTAACATACATTCATTATCAATTGCCCATGGCACCTGTGGATACCACATGCAGCATGGAAATCTCTTTAAATAAGCAGTCAAATTAAATAGAGTTCATATAAGCTAATTATGAGACATATGTCTTCCAAAAAAGAGAAGTCAGGAAAATTCCCAATAGAATTATTTTATTTAAAAATATTTAAAATTACATACACACACATACACACAGACTCAAAGTTACTGTGAAATTGGTTTTCACCAAAGAGAGTGTTATGGAAGTTGTGCACAAATATCATCAAATGAAGTGGAGATTTGGCAGTTATCCCCCTGATTTTAACCCTGACTGATACCAGTAAATAGCTTCAGCAGCCTAAGTTGACTGTGGTGACCAGGGGAACCTTGTACCTTCCAGATCTCACTTCCATCTTATATTGAAGAGATATTGCCATTGAGCATAATGCAAATATTTATGCTCAGGTCTAAGCAATTGCAGCATGTAGCCAGTGTTTAAAGCCTTCTTCATCCCCGAGTGAATAGCTTTTGATTAACTAAATTGTAAAGGAAAGTCACAAAATCATAGGTGTTACAGTAGAAATAGCTCTAGACATTATTATTTTTTAAGGCCTCTCCTTTAAGAGATAAGGATATTGACACATAGATAAGTAAAGTGATTTTTTCCAAGGTCACACAGGAAGTTAATGGCTGAACTAGGACCACACTCATGTATCTGCAGGGCTCTTTGCCTCTGGCATACTTTTCCTGCATTGTTCCATATTCTATTTATTGTAAGGTGACTTAGAGAAAACCTGCTTGGCATAAGCTATCACAAATTTTAAACAATGTGAGCAATTTATAATAATTGTATACATATATGTAGTATTTCTATAATTTCGTATTTCCATTTAAATTGTATTAGGGTTTGTTATGGACTGAATTGGGTTCCCACCCCCCCAAAAAAACTTATATACATAGGAGCTCTAACCCCCAATGTGACTATATTTAGAGATAGGGATTTTAAGGAGGTTACTAAGGTTAAATGGGGTCATAAGTGTGGGACCTTGACTAATAGGACTGGTGTCCTTATAAGATGAGGAAGAGATACCAGCAGTGTGCATACACAGAAGAAAGGCCATGTGAGGACACAGCAAGAAAGTAGCCATTTGAAAGCCAAGGAGAAAGGTCTCAGAAGAAACCAAACCTACCTCCAGAACTGTGAAGAAATAAATTTTTGTTGTTTGAGCCCCCCAG
This sequence comes from Prionailurus bengalensis, assembly GCF_016509475.1. NCBI lineage: Eukaryota > Metazoa > Chordata > Mammalia > Carnivora > Felidae > Prionailurus > Prionailurus bengalensis. The sequence continues at coordinate 85,603,625 of NC_057350.1, read as the reverse complement.
TTGGTGGTGTTTTGTTATGGCAGCTCTAGCAGACTGAGACAAGACTGGCTCAAGGTCAAGTGTGATACCTAGAGAAAGCTTTAGAAATGAGCCCATTCCCCACCCCTTGTTTCTGCCGCTAGCTAGAACTAAAGATACCACATCTTGCCCGCAGTAGGACTGTTCCTTTAGTAAATAACTAGAACTCTCAAACATTCTTTCTGAATAAGAAATATGATTCTATTTGGTTGGACTTACATATTACAAGTAAATTGATGCCACCATGGCAGGAAGGCCACACCCAGCACCTTGTCTCTTGGGACCAGTCCTGTCTTCCTTCACTTTCTTTCCCTAATCTTCTCCACAGAGCAGTCATTTTTACAGTCACTTTTTTTGCTGATAAGGGATAGAAGGTAAGAACAGATAAAGAATGTTTGTCAAGGAGAAATTGTAGTTGTGGGTAAAAAATGAGTGAGCAGAACTCTACTCAAAGTCTGGTTTGGAAGGTGACCACCAATTTCAGAGACTTGGTGAGCAGAATATTGGATTTGTAACATTATCCCGTTCACACCCTTATCATCATACACACAGCCCATACCTTAATTTCATGAGTGATTCACCAGAATGAATGTGGTAGGAGAAAGTTTTGAGATGGGCCACCAGCTGGCTGCAGTCTTCCCTCTTGGCTGTGAGTAAAAAGAAACATAATGACTGAGGCTGCTTTGAGTTAGAGTCTCCATGTGATTCTGGCTCCCTTTTTCCTGCCCTATGATGCCTAACTCTTCGGCCTGGCTTTTGATGTTCCGCTGCTTGTCTGTCGCACCCAATTCACCCAGAATGATGTCACAGGCCTCCTCAACACCAGTTCCACCCTTGGGGCTCACCCCTGCTGATCCCCTTCCCAGAAATAGCCTTCCTCTTATCTAAATCCTGCCAGTTTTCAAGCTCACCCCCTCGAAGACACCCATGAAGATACTCAATCATCTCAATTTTGCTTATCCCAAACCACATTTGCAGTTTGTCATTACCACACAATTAGTATCTTAGTACACATCTTTGACTTATAAATTGTCTCTTTTTAACTCTGTGCAATGCTAGTGGCTACATAGTGCAGCCCTGCATGGAAAAACAGTATGGGTTTTAGAAATGGACAGATCTGGGTTAAAATTGCAGACCTACATTCATGAACTGAGTGACCTGAAAAGTTACTTAGCCTTTCTAAGTCCTAATGGCTTTGTCTGTAAACAAGGGTAACAATAACTACTTTCTAGTGTTTTTGTAAGAATTAAGTTAAATGAGATCATGTATATGGTGTGTTTCTTTCATGAATATTAGTCTTCTTTTCTCCATGGTTAATTATATTAACAGTTACATAGACTTTTTCAATTTACAAAGTACTTTTCATACATGATTTAAGAGCTCTTTCCTTTGTGGGATTATTCTAAGATTCTCTGTGGATGGGAATTAAGTTATCTATGTTTTTCATACTGGAACCACTGGGAGCATACAGGAGACACTGTCCTAACTGGGGCAGTTTCAAGTACAAGGCAGGCTGAGACCTCAACCACCTTCTACAGAAGAGAGAAGGGGGAAGCTAGCAGCAGTAGAAGGGAGCTGGGGAAGCTAATGGGCTATAACATTGGCTCCTTTGAGGACCTTCATTTGTCCAATACATAGTGTGCACAAAGTCACCATTTGATCAAGGGCCAATGCCCTAGCAAGTCTAGTCTTGCAGGTGGAAATCAGAAATTAGAGTCTTAAGGACAGCAAAGTCATGTCTGTGACAACACACTTTTGGGACATCGGTCCACTTAAAACAGATGTCATGAAGAGAAGACTCAAGCAACAGAGTCATTAGGGCCATCCCCTGGAAGATGTAGGAAGGGAATCATCTGAGCTCCAACCAAGGGCTCTGGAATCCAGAATAGGGTCCATTTCTAAGAGAATAGAAGCAGAAGGCATGGCCAAGATGATGAAGACCAGAAAAGGCTAGAACTCAGAGTCCAGATGTGTGCCCAAGCTCTTGGTAGGCAAACCAGAGAGCAGATCCATGGTAACAGGACTAATTTCAGGTCCCACCAGATGGTCACCTGGGCCCTGTTCTCTTCCTTCTGCTTGTATTCCTTTGAAAACAGCTGACCACCTGGTACTCTTGGCTTGAAGTACCAGCCAAGGTAATAGGCAATAGCCCTTGACTCAAGAATGTACCAGACTTCCCTTATTTATCCATTTGTTTTCCCTGTCTCTACATGCCTGATAAATCCAACTCTGTATACCTATTTCTCTTCCATCTTTGGGAAATGCATTTGAACTGCCTTTTCAGGCTTAACACCTTCACATGGATGCACATCCAAACTTGACTTTTGACCCTGCATATACTCACTTAATTTAAAACAGTGTCTGCCATTCTTGGAAAAGGTGTCTGCTGCATTTGCTTCCAGCCCTGGCCATGATGCCCTCACTCTTTAATTACAGCCAGCCTCCTGGACAGGCCAAGACTTGCCCTTTTCTGGTTTGGCCCAGGGACTAGACAGGGGGTGGGATGGGGACTGGCTGAGCCTACTATATAGAACATCAGTGACTCCATCTGGAAGAGCCAGGGCAAGGTCACAACTGACAGACACATAAAAAGCCATCTTGATTCTTTTGTTGGGAGACAACCATGAACTTTGGGATAATTCTGCCCTTGAGAATGGGGGTGTTTAATTTTTAACTCCAGTCTCTTGCCTTGGCTAGCTCCCTTAGCAGCTAAAATAAACCATCTGCTTAACTTCCTATGCCCACTTGTTTGCTGGAAGAATTGTCTGTCTAACCTCCCACCTGGCTAAAGCTCACAGAGGAAAGAAAGAAAGATGCCCAGAGGCTATTCCCCATCTCTCCTGAAAGCATCACAAAATTTCTCTACCTGGAAATGCATTTCCTGTCTTATTCCTTAGTCATTTTTGGAAGACTTTTTAATTTTCATCGGCTTTATTTTCCATTCAGTAAACTGGAGATGGTTTCCTTGGTACCACAGTATAATAAAAAGATATATTTCCAGTTACCTTGAGCTCAAAATTATGGCACAACTGAGAGGTATATATCCCCACAGATAAGGAATAGCTCTGTACTAAAACACCTAAAGAATTGCCCCCCTTCTGATCTGTACTGAAACAGCAGTACTCCTGTGCTTCCTGGAATGCTAACCACATGGCCATTTCACAGAGAGTGCAACTAGTACGTTTCTACTGTGTCCCAAGTCTTTAATTCTACAAATCTCGGGAGAGAGGTACTACCTGGGGTTTGGTCACCAACAGTATAATTCTACAAATTCTAAATAAAAGGAATTGGACCTTTTTAAAAAAATACAGCTGGAAGAGCTCAAGAAAAATGGATTTTTGGGAAAAACACCATCAATGGCTCCCCATTTACCATGATATAATAGGAATCAAAATTTCCTCCTCAAGCACACAATGTCCTTGCCAGTGTTTCCCCAAGGTAACTTTCCAGCTTTATCCTTTCCTCTCTCCTCCAAGTGACTTTGTATCCACATAACATACCAGCCTGACAGAAAGAAAGGTGCCCTCCCTGCCCCAAATCACACATTTAAGTATAGTGGTTCATTTCTTATTAATGAGACCTTAACATATCTATACCAACTAGATAAACTTCACTCTGAAACCAAGAATTGCTTGAGTGAGAAGTTCTGGCATGGAGTATAGTCTAAGATGTTCTGCATCAAGGAAAGGTCTTGCCCTGAAACAGAAAGGCAGCTATGCATGAAACCCTGCAAACATACTTTCAGTTTTCACAGAGAAAAGTCTATGAACATCACTTTCCAGAATTCTGTGACCATAATATAGAGCTGCTTCTTCTGACATCAACCTTCCCTTTCCCTCGCCAAGATCAAAACTTGGAATTAAAATATACTAAAGTATTTAATAAGTTTCTAAGGCGCTGATAATATTAGGTGCTTGGAGTCTGAGTTCCTCTAAGGGTATAATCACAAGTGTGTGCATATCTGTGCATCTGTGCCTGTGTGTGTGTCTGACCTGGTGTGTGTGTGTGTGTGTGTGTGTGTGCACGTGCGCGTGCATATTTGGATGGTCAGTAGGTACGTTTTCAAGCATTTGGCCATACCTTCATGATCTGTATATGCCATACTGCCTGCTGCTGCTAATCCTGGGACTTACCCTAATTCTTGGAGTTCTTGCCCCATTTTTCATTGTAGGATAACAAGTATCTTGACTGTAATCTATTAATTGAATAATTGAATAAACTTGTTTCCCTCCAGTGCGAGCATATTGTTTGCACACAGTGTCATCCTGGGCCCTCCAGCTATGGAAGGCCTGCCAGATATGTTTATTAAACCCCCTGTGCTTGGAAAGAACACAGAAAACTGTCATCTAGAGCAATACAAAAGTGCCTATCTCAGCTGGAGATCTCGCTGTTATGAATAAAGGAAGAGTTTGTGGTACAGTTTTGAGATGTAAAGAGAAAAAGCTTCCCCATGGTGCAAATGTGTTGTAACCCTCAGGCGAGAAAAAAATATTGAATTGTTGCTGGCAGTACAATGTAATCATTGAGTTAGTGGCAGCTATATTTCTAAGCTTCTTAAAGGTAAAAATCATATTAATTTGGCCTTCTCCAAAGGACGTTCCAGGTTGTTAAATGGAACTGTTGAAACATTTTTCACTAATGAACCTCGCCAATGAACAGCCATTTCCACTTAAGTCAAATACTGGGCAAGCTGGCAGTGAAAGAGGAGATGTGCTACTGTGGAGATGTGCTAAGCTTTTGTTAGCTTGAGGCCACACTGCCTTAGGATGTGTTTTCCAAACTCCTGAGGTGCAGGCATTTGACCTAGGTGGTAACTAAGTGAGGGGCATGGTGGAAACCACAGTTATGTACTCAGAAAATCCAGTGAGTCAGAACTTGGCCTCTTTCTTTAGAAGAACAGAACTCATGGTGCACCCCCCGAGGGGTGATGGGCATGAGGCCGGGAGCTTTCCAAGATGCTATCTTCTGGACAAACAAAACACTCAGCTCCTGAAAAATGGTGGCTTTTGTCCCTTCAGTCTGATTCCTCAGGGCTTAAATCATTTCTGAGTCACTGTAGACCTCACCCTTGAATGGCATCACCTATGCCAGGCAGGGAAAAGAGCCAGTGTGTGCTCTGTGATCCAAACTGAGATTTGAGGTTATCTTGTGGTGGTCAGGTCTTACTGCACATTATGCAGGAACCTATATTGTTGTGGGGGGTGTGGGGGGGTCCTCCCTGAAATATCGATGGGAAAACATCTGTGTTTCCTGTTGCTAACATGGGGCCAGGCTAAGGGAGTCTGGTAGGTTCACCTGGTGTGCTTGGTCTGTCGGATACTGAGAGGATAATTTTCTTGGCAACCAGGTCAAACTCCTCTGTTGCTTCCTCCTCCTTACTTTACTGGGCAGGATCAGGGCGATGCACTCAACAAAGGGGATTAGTGGTTGAAGAAGTAAGATTGAGGATCCCTTGACTGACTATGCTTCAATATAATGTACTAATTGATTCAAGGAGGCAATGTAGTGTAGTGAAAAGAGCTGAATTTGAAGCCACACCGAACTAGATTTTGATTCCTTAGATTTGTAGACACGGGCAAGCCACTTATCTTCTCTGAGCCTCAATTTCAAAATCTATTGACTGAGTTTAAAAGTGCCTGATTTTTGAGGATTAGATATTATGTCTGTAAAGAGAATAGAATCATACCTGGCAAACAGCAGAAACAATGAATTTAGCTATTGCTGTTGGTTTTTTTTTTAATTGAATTTTTTAAAAAGTACCTAAAAGACACAAAAGAGTGAATCTAGTTTGCAAGGGTGTTTATCATGCAAGGAGCCTCACGGGCATGTGTTTGGGGGAGTCCAGGAGGGTCTGCCTCAGTTTGGAGCAATTGAAACCTTGTTTATAAAGCTCCTTCTGTAGTCTGGCATGCTGCTGATACTTAACCTGAGCATGAGTTGGCAGAAGGACATTTCAACAGACCTTGGGTCTCAAAGCCAGGCATGAATCCAATGCTTATACACAGATTTTTCTGTGGCCTTTGATGAGAGGTTACTCATATATATATATATATATATCAACAAATAATGTATAAATGATCTCTCTCTCTCTCTCTGTCTCTCTCTGGAGAAGAGCTTAGTGGTAAGTTTTAAAAAGTGCTTTCAAAATGCAAAGTCTTTAACACTAATGTTGGACTAGATAGTGGCTTTATTCAGGAGGTGCCCCATATATTTAGGACATTCCTCTGGGCAGGAGGAAGAAGATTTTCAGAGTTCTGAGAGATGATAGGAGAAAGACAGTGAGAATAGCAAAGGATAAATTGTCCATTCATGAAACCAGCTTCTACAGAACTCCAGAAAATTGACTTTCTACACTTAGCCAATTTTCCTAAAGGGAGACAGAAGCTCTCCAGGACTCGTGAGAGACACAGTACTTTGGTGTTTTAGTACTACATGATACATTCTTGGAAGGTAGCACCCTGAATAACATAAACTGTCCATCATGTGGCAGACCATTTAGAGACGTTGCCTATTTATTGATCTCAATGACCCTGCAGGGAGGTAGGAGAACATTCTTATTTTAACGATGGACAAACGGTGTTTCAGAGAGTTGAAATCATCTGGTCACTTTCACACAGCTCCTGATGTTTGACTCCAAATTATGACCTTTCCTTAACATCATACTGCTTCTAATAGAACACAAAAGCAAGTATTTTTCCTCCTTACATCTTGGTTGGAGCTTCCCAGCATGCTCTGCAGCATGGAGTGTAACAATAGTCCACCCTCAAGGGAACAAAAGCTGGGATAACTGTGTTACGTACCTTGGTATTATTTGCGTGGCCAAATAAAGCTATCTTACTACAGATGTAACCTTCGATAATTTATTGATGTAAAAGTGGCCTCAGGTACCAGGTTTTTGGCAGCTGTTACACTGTCAGAGTACACTGTAGAACATGGCATCCATGAATATTTTATGTGGAGAAGAAATGGAAAAATACACCTTTCAATATATCAGTTCCCTGCCCTGATCTTCATTACTGAAATATGAATCGAATCGCATCTCTGAATTTGATCAACCCAAACTGTGCAAACTGAGCACTCCTTAAATTGGGTTTCAGCAGTGAATTGATTTGAGACCTAATTTTTGTTGAGTACATCAGCTGTTTATGTCAGCTTGTCCTGTAGTGATGGGTTAGTGACCTCAGTGATATGTTGGAAGCTACAGACTGAACTGTCAATAGGATTGGCTTGGCCCTTTATCCGTCAGCGGCAGATAAATAGAGCCCCATTCAGTAGGTTCATTGTGTGGGGATTTGTTGGAGTTCTATTTATGCAGATTTGGAAGCAGTTGGAGATCATCAACATCCAATACACCCTCTGTCAAATATTTCTCTTCTATTGTTGGGTTATTAAAATATGGGTTGGGAGGTTGGGGGATTCTGTCCTTTTTAGAAGCAAATACTTTAAAAAAATAATCAAAGGGGCATTTTTTTTATTTGTATTTTTTGGTATCCAGGGTACCTCTGAGTAGTAGATTTTTGATCTCTAGCCCATCCTCAAAACTGAAAACCAATCCTCCATTTCTCCAGGGTTTACCTTTTCATCACTTGAAGACCAGTGGTTACATGATTTGGACCCACTGAGGAAGGTTAGAATGATATCAGTTCAAAAGTATTGGATACCTGTGGAGCACTTTGCAAGATATTACAGGATTTTCTGGGCTTTCTATAGAACTACACAGAAGTATTGCTGAGTACTTTGCAATATGAATTCTTGCAATTTGCAGGAATTTGTCACGCTTTTCAGGTGATCACACTAGGTAAGTGCTTCATTTTTATCTCAATTGGTTTGATTTTGTGCTTTCATTATATTATTGCATTTAAGTTTTACATACTTGGGGGTTTACATTTTTTAACCGATCTTTAATCCCATCTCTTCTGATGAGCACCTGACTCAGCCTAGCTATATCTTTAATTGATGCTCTCTTCAACTCTATCTACGAAATTGCAATTCCATGATCTGCCTAAAGAGATAGGCAGTTTAATCAATGTACAAGTTACTCTACTTATTTTAAATAAATGCCTTTCAGACTTAGTAAACACCATTAAGGGAAACATGGATGGTTTAAAATAAGGTAAGTGATTTATGTTTCCTTAAATGAAGTCCTTAAATTCATTTAACAAAAGAAATACTTATTTACATGACCCTTAGAAAATTTATTTTTGTGTAAAACATGCTTTTGTTTTCAGAATTCCATAATTAAGCAAAATTCCTTTAAGACAGATTGAAAGTACACCCTTGTTGGCAGTTGTTAGATCTTCCGGTAAAATTCTAGGGTTCTAAATTTAGAAGAAGGCTAAGATAGCAACCCCCGACCCCCAAAATATTTTCTATAACCTAAAATTTAATTAGCAAAAGGGAATAGTTTGATTATTATTGCACTTAACATTTGAAAACTAAAGTTCCCTAGCTCTTTAAATTTTAAGACATATAAGTGAATGGGTGCCAAACAATTACTGGGTTTTATGAATCAGTGTAAAAATTTTAATTAAACTTTCAGAGCTACCTAACTTGCAGCCATAAATGAATGCGAGTGTTGGGAGAATAAGGTTCATCACACTTCATTTCTAAGAAATGAAGCTCCTGGGGACTCCCCCTGCTCCATCCCAGTGAGAAGATGATAGCTGTCTGCTTCACTTTGTTTATGCCCAACTCCTAAAAACTAGTTGGTACAGAGTCAGAATTAAAACTCAAGTCTTTAGCCCAAAGATCTTTCCACAGTTGCGCCTCTCTTTCATGCTCTGCTTTAGCACTGATAGATAACTGAAATCTATCAAACACAAATATTTAGTCTACTCAATTTTGGAGAAGAGTAAAAACATGACCTCTCTCCTACAAATTGGTGAGCTTGGCTTTTCGCACTAGAGTACGAGAGTACTTGGTTGATCCCAAGCAATAAAGCTTTAGGGTGTTATAAAACATCATTAATTGCCAGAGCTGCTTACCCATGGACCGCATTTTTCGTGGGAGTCTCACCTTCGATATTCTTTTCTCTTGTTCCTATAAATTTACTGATACTGATCAGATAGTGGATGCAAATTTCTTATCTCAGAAATTCAGTTATGTAACTATAGGATTCCTTTAAATGGCAAGAATCCTTAGTGAATTTAAACTATTGTTTGATTCAGAAAATTATCAATACTTAAAAAAAAATCTCCCTCTCCAATAGCCCCAAACTCCCACCATTAGTCAAAATTTGAGTTAAGTCACTGAAAAGCTCTCCTTTAAATGTCAATATAATCATAATAATAATTACCATTTGTTGAATGCCTACAGAGGGGCAGACTAGGTGCTTTACATACATTACATCTTTAATCCCCAAGTCTGTCATTCAAAGTCTGCATTATTATCCTTATTCTAAAGATCAGGATAAGCAACTTGCCCAAGGCCACACAGCTAGTAAGTCCTAGGGCCAAGGCTTGAATCCAGGTCTCTGTGTTTCTTTTCATTTCTCCCTGTAAGATGGAGTAATGAATGCATAAAGCTATGCTGATCAATGACACCAAGTCCACACTACTTTAAGATAAATGCAGGTCCTAAAATAATGGCCCCGGGAAACATGCCACAAGACAGACACTTATGGTAGAGTGTAAAGACTTGAGTTCATTTCCTTCACGGTTTTACTTCAAATCCAATGGCTTTGCTCGCTTCACTTAATATTTTGCATGTTTTGGCAAGCCAGGGTAGAATTGGCTCTTTTTGGTTACTCAGTCTATTTCTCTTCATTCAAATGTATGCTGCGATGCAGAACTGAAGTTTAAGAATTCCAGCGGCATCTAGTGACAAAGAAGGAATAGCCAATGACCACCTGTTAGGCAGTCAAAGACAGCAGAAGGACCACAGCTGAGCCTGTATTGGCCATGTGTCAGCATATTCTTCTCCCAAGTTGTACCACCCTGGGGTAACCAGGACTCCACTGCTTCTGTGCAGTGATTCAGTGTAAAGAGTAGGGTTTCCTACCAAACTTATATCAGGTTTCACAAACATGAACAGAGTCCTCATGTTCCCTCATGTGGTATCCCAGCAGGGGAGAGGTATTTGTTTGAAAGCATTTTGCAACTTGTGTCACATGGTGGCTGGATGGTTACTGATGATCATAACCTCAGTACCTGCAGTTCCCCAGAACTGCCTCTGTATCTTTGTACATATTGTTCCCCTTCTTAGATGGTCTTCCCTTCCTGTCTTTATGAGGCTAATGTCTGCACACCCTTCAGGATTCGGCTTCAATGTTGCCTCCTCTGACCCTCAAAGCTGGATTTAATGATTTCCCATGTGTCCCCATAGTAACCCAATGCCTGCTGTACTGGTAGCCGTTATCACTAATCTGAAAATGGCACTTTAAATGATCTTTCTCTTCTAGAAGACTAAGATCGTTGAAGGCAGGGACTCAGAGACAATGCTGCATCTAATTAGCATAGACTTTGGAATCAGACAAAACTAGTTTTAAATCCTGACTTCAGCATTTACTCACCTGCCTCACTCTGGGTAAGGTTTACCTTGGATTAAAGAACCACCCAGAGCTTTGGCTTCCACATCATCATGGCCGTGATAATAATAAAAACTATCTTGTTGAGTTGTTTTGAGGATTAATGGCAATAACGAACATAAGGTACTTAAGTCAGGGCTTGGTATATAATACATGTGCAATGAAGGGGACAGATATTTATTCATTGTTATACCACAGTTTCTACCATACTACTTGCTTAATCAATATATTTGGAATTTACATTATGTCAGAGAGCTTGAAAAACATAACAGTTGACTACACCTAATCTGAAGCTCCACTATTGGCTCTTACAGGGGCCTCAGGTCTTTCTGTTGTCTTTTTGTGCCACTGTGAATAGTTGATCATTGCTTGTTTGGTGCTAAATCCCACTCCCCCCCCCCCCCCCCCCCCCCCCGCCATTCAACATCAACACTTCCTGCATTTTTTTTTTATTAATTTTTTTTTTCAACATTTATTTATTTTTGGGACAGAGAGAGACAGAGCATGAACGGGGGAGGGGCAGAGAGAGAGGGAGACACAGAATCGGAAACAGGCTCCAGGCTCTGAGCCATCAGCCCAGAGCCCGACGCGGGGCTCGAACTCACGGACCGCGAGATCCTGACCTGGCTGAAGTCGGACGCCTAACCGACTGCGCCACCCAGGCGCCCCAACACTTCCTGCATTTTTGCTCAAAGTTAGCAGGAGGGAGAAAAGCAAGACATATAGAAGTTTTAATTGAAGATCAAACCCAAGGTCTATACAGGGCCCAAAGGACTTATCAATAAGCCCATCATTTTCACACATGTCAACCAGACTGCAAGCTCCAAGAGACTGAGAATTGCAATTTTTGTTCACTATGGCATTGCTGGCACATTGTATGGGTCTGACATGTAGTTCATACTCAATAAATATTTGAAGAATGAAGGAGTAAATATATCTGAAAGGTATGAATCAGTTCAATTTCTGTTAGGAACCATTTATCCCTGTGTTTCACCAGTTTGGGCCAACTTCTGAAACATTTTACTTACATGTACATAAGAAATACGTGGAATGATGCAGAGGGGACTTCTTACAGAACCTGTATTCATTTTACTCAACTTCTAAAAGATTCCCTCTTGTTCTATTATTTTCAGGATTTTGTGAACATGTTTACATTAATGATACTATTCGTGATTTGTAGGTTTTGTCCATGTGACTCCCTGTTTTGGCCTTTCTGGGCTCAAAGGACTGAAACATTGAGACCTTCCCATGTAAAGCATCCCTTTACTCATTTCAATCATAGTGGTTCAAATCTACACTTACAAGGTACATTCAATACTGTCAAAGCTAGGCACTATGCAAAGTGCTGAGAATACCAAGACCCTTCTCTGGTCCAATCACAATCTTCCTTGGGTTTGGGTTGTGATTCAAATTCCCCTCCACATGGAGCACATTGTAGAATAAGGTCATAGTTTGTTTGGGGTTTGTTCCCTTTTTTTTTTTTTAATATTTATTTATTTTTTAGACAGAAAGACAAAGTATGAGTGGGGGAGGGGCAGAGAGAGAGAGAGAGAGGGAGACACAGAATCTGAACCAGACTCCAGGTTCTGAACTGTCAGCACAGAGCCCAACGTGGGGCTTGAAATCATGAACCTTGAGATCATGACCTGAACCGAAGTCAGATGATTAACCGACTGAGCCACCCAGGTGCCCCTGGGGTTTTGTTCCTAATCACCTTGCTGGAGATGCTGCATTTGTACTGGCTTCTTGGATGCTTCTCTATTGACTTCTTGTGCTGGCTTTTCTCTCCACATGCACGATCCACTCCATTGTTCAAGACTTTACTCCATCTCTAAAACCCCTACCAGGGGGGAGGCCGCATTATCTCAAGAGTCTCACTGTATTTCCACCTGTGTTATTGTACAGAGCCTGTTGTTTGTTTGTTTTTCCTAAGTTTGCAGGAGCCCAGTTCTTGTTCTCTTTCTGCATGGCGCTAAGGAGAGCACTGGATTTGGAGTCAAAAGACATGAGTCCCATACTTAATTCAGCTGCATCTTAGCTGCATGACCTTGTGCAGAGTATTTAACCGTATGAGTTTCTTTACCTGGAAACAAAGTTAAAACCTATCTCACAAGTGTTCTGAGAATTAAAACCTACTACATATGAAACCAACATACAATTGTACACAGATCACAAATATAAATTGTTATTCATTATCATCTGCAGTGACTTTTAGAGGATTTCTATAGATATACAGGGATATATACTCTTTTAGAAGCTCAAAGAGTGGGTCCACCAGAGCATAAATTTCCCAATGTCTAGATGAGAACTTCACTTAACAGAGTGGATTTGTTTAAAGATTAATGAAATTGTCTTTGTAAAAGCAACGTCACTTTCTTGAAGGCAAGAAACTTTTTCATGAGTTTATAGTTAGCAGAGAAGAAATATTAGAGAAACAAAGGAAGAGACAGTTTTTTTTTGTTTTTGTTTTTGTTTTTGTTTTTTTGTTTTTGGACTTCTCCAGCTTGTGCTGTAGCTGAACTAGGAAAGAATAAAGAATGTTCTCTTTCAACAATTCGCTCCATAAATGTGTAATTTAGCCAACAGTCCAATCAACAAACAGTTATTGGATGTTTGTTCTGTGGGTAGCATGATGTTTATCTAGAAGTAGTTTTCCAGTTGTTAAATTTAGACTTTTGTATTTATTAATGCAAAAACATTAAATTCTCAGTCTTTAGCCAAAATACAGAGTAAAATGCAGCTGTGGATATGGAAAAAAATGAATAAGACATGATTTCTGTCTTCAAGGCACTTATAATTTAGTTGGGGAGAGAGATAAGTAAGGAATTCACCATAATCTGAGCTACAATAAAACAAAAACATAAATAAAAAATAAAGAACCACTAGGAGGTAGGAAAGAAAGGTGAGGAGAACACTGAAGAGCAGCATGCCTGTGGGAGAATTAAACAAAGAAATTCCCGTCTTATAAACTCTCCTATGCCTCAATTTTGAATTGGAGCAGACTATATGGTGCTTTCTAAAGAAAGTTTTATGTAGAAAATATAAGCTATTCATTTCAATAGTCTCATCTTAAAGAAGCTGACTTTATATAAGCAATATTAAAATGTAAACAATACAAAAATCCAAGGAATTGAGGTGACTGGGGGGCTCAGTCGGTCAAGTGTCTTGGACTCTTGATCTCTGCTCAGGTCATGACCTCATTGTTGGAGAGATTGAGCCCTGAGTCAGTCTCTGTGCTGACAGGGCGGAGCCTGCTTGGGATTCTCTCTCTCTCTGCCCCTCCCCTGCTCCCATGCGCTCTTTTTCTCTCTCAAAGGCAAACAAACATTTTTTTTTAATCGAAAGAATTATTTTGAGGATACTGGGAGCCACACATAAGCGTGTGCACATGGAGCCAACGCTCCTCACTAGATATGGAGGTTGTAGTGATGCCAATGAGGACAGAATAAGACTCAGTATAGAAGACTCTGTAGAACATCTTGCATAAATCATCCAAAATTGATACTTAGCATAGAGTGAAATCTACTTATTTTTTATCTTTCTACAATATTCTGTACATTAGAGACAACTCTACAGTAATTATATAATTAAATTAAATGTTCTATAACATTAGTTTCAAGTAGTAATGCATAGAAGGAATTATTTGGGTAATATCAATCGACTATATAAATAATGCCCTCAAAGTCTTTTTAATTACTTTTGTTTTACTTTTTGACAAGTATCTATATCTTATGGATGAAAATAGATACCTAAAAGAACTATCTTGACATAATTCAAATATTTAAAGCAAATATCTTTAAAAAGATTTTTTTAATGTTTATTTTCGAGAGACAGAATGAGAGAGAGAGAGATGGAGAGAGAACATGAGCAAGGGAGGGACAGAGAAAGAAGGAGACACAGAATCCAAAGCAGGCTCCAGGCTCTGAGACATCAGCACAGAGTCTGACATTGGGCCCAAATCCACGACTGCAAGACCATGACCTGAACCAAAGTCAGAAGTGCAACTGGCTGAGCCACCCAGGCATCCCTAAAACAAATATCTTATAGTTGATTTGCTTAACCATAGGTTTTCACTTATAAAAGTCAGGAGTGTGTTTTCTTACAACTGTCAATTTTCTGGTCTTCAAACTCTATTTCAAACCCCACTTGTTACAAAAAGCTTCTCCATTACATAAAGGCAGAATAGACCTGCTTGTCCTCTGGCTTTCAGAGCAAAACTCTGGACTTTAACCTTACCTAGGATCCTATCTCCTCTTGGGCATAAATAAAAAAGACACATCAATCTAAAGTTAGTTCATTCTACCAACAATGCCATGGCTGAATGGACCATACACAGTAATATCACAGGCAAAATAGGACCATCAACAAAAAAAATCAGAGAGTCCATCCAGCACTAAGACTTGGCAGCCCCTGGATGGGGCATGGAAAGCATGGAATATGTATGAAAAAATACTGCAACACCTTGGGGTTTTTTTTATGACAAAGAGAAAGTTGTAGATGTTGTCGATACACGTTAATCAAAAACGTTCCAATCCTGTTCAGTGTGACTTAGTAATAGTAGGCCATTAGCACTGAGGGTGCAAGAATGGAATGGAAGAAGGGAGTCCTAGCCTGCCAGTAACAGATTTTATGATATTGAGTCACCAGAACCTCAATTTTCCCATCTATGAGATGGCGATGATGCTGTCTCACTCACAAAGTTGAGGGATCCAAAGGAATAATCCATGTAAAACACTAAGATCCCAAAGCATTTAACAGATATTACATATAGAAAGGTGCTTTGAAAATAGTACAGCACTGTAGATATCAAACCATTACCGTTATTAAATGGGATAATTACCCAGTAGAAAATCCTAGTAACTTATATTTGGGGAAGGTAGCTTGAGTTAAAATGGCTACAGTCTGTATATGACTGTAATAATATTTTTACTATATTAACAGTTGATCTTCTAAATCTTTGGTTTCTCTTTTTCTAGTAGGGATGTTATAGATGTTAAATACTTTAATAAATCATAAAATTCATAAATAATTATTTCCATAGGTATCCTCTAGCCAGGACTTTCTCCCAACCTCCAAATGATAAGATGTTCTCCTTGCTGCTCTTTCACATACAGCTCAGTTGTAGGACACCGTGACTGTCATGACAGACTGGACACCGGCAGCCCCCGTGTCATGTGCCTTTTCTAACCATTTACCCGTGGGCACTCATGCTCTCTGGGCTGAGTGTTCCCTGTGGCCCTTGTCAGGGGGAACTTGCTCTCTGGTTACCGCAAGCTGGTGTGACCTTCAGATCAGGGGAGCTTAGCTCACTTTTAGGTTTCATCAGTTGTTTCTCTGAAAAATGTAAATGGGGAAAAGGGGTGGGTTCAGTGGGAATTTGGGTCAGGTAAGGATGGAGGACAAGAAACATTACTGAAGTAATTGCCCTAAATTAATTGCGCATCGTCTGCTGAGTGGCCATGAGGAAGGACGCATCGACTAAGCTGGAGGCAGTGGGGTGTTTCCTGGGCGTGGGGAAGGGGGCGAGGGGCTCACCTGCCCTGCTACTGCTGGACAGACATACTCCCCTACAATCCACAGGGGTTCTCTGAAGATGTAGTTTGAGGGGTTATTCGTTGAGATCTTTGAGGTATAGAAAAGAAGAAGAATTAATTTGGCAAACTTATTCCCTCCAACTTCCATTCATTAAGGAAAACTGACACCTTTTGCATATCTGAGGTATGCACATTAACACGGAAAGATACATTTTTAAATAAGCTGAACTTGTACTAAATTCCATTAAGCTTCTTTTCCCCATCATATCTGTAAAAAGAAGAAAAGAAACACGCTTCACTTACAAAAATATCCTTTTATTTCTGCTCCAAGAGCATGATATCTGCCAAAGCCATACATTTCCAGTATGACAAAGGGAAAACGTGGTTGGTCTCCACCCAAGTTAATTCGGAGATATGAGCTCCAGTTTTATAACAAAGTGGAGCTGTCTGATCCCAGTTATGCTTCCCGTCTGAGAAGGAGGAAGAAATATTGGGGAGAGCAGGAGTTTTAAAGACTAACAGACCTGGGTTTGAATCTTTCCTTGGCCACTCACTGTGTGTGTGACTTGATGCTCTGGGCCTCACTTACTTTGCCTTTAAAATGGGCATATTTGTAATATCAAATTTAGGGATTAGCTAATGTAAAGCCCTAAACTCTGTGCCTTGTCTGGCCCATGGGAGGCATGTAATAGATAATCCTCACTATCTTAAGAGTGAAGCTGGCATGAATGCAGTTGTAATAAATATGTTATCATCATTGGAATCTCAAATATAATGCAGACATTTTTAAAATATGGAAATCCCATGCTGTAAGCGATGTAGAAAAGCCTGAACACACGGGCCATGATGTCTTTACAACCTGTTCAAATCTTTATTTGCTTTAACTGAGGTTTATTTGAGTTTGGATGAAGAGTGGACCTAGTTGGGCAAATTTGACAATAGGAGACGCACCGTGCTTTGTTTCAGTTTCCCACTCTGGATTCCCGAAGAGATCATCCTAGTCAAAACCTTCTGAGTTTAGCACAAAGCAGGTTCTGTTTCTGACGAAAGCGCGCAGCCTGTTTAACCTGCACAAAAATATTTCAAGGGTAACTGGAAAATACGTAAGAGGATTCAGATGTTTCGTGACATACATTTAAAATTCTTCCACTTCTAAATGAGAGCTCCATAAGATGCGGAAGCAAAAGTGCATCCAAAAAGGAGGGTGCTTTGAGGCAGGCATTTGGAGAGCTAGTAAGTTATTATTTGAAAAATAATCCTCAAAGGAGGATCAGGAGAAGAAAGCATGTAAGTGAGGGGCCCAGAGGCTGAGAGTCTGCATTTGCAAATGAGACTTGCAGTAGGGACTTGACCTGTTCAAATAATTTTACCACATTCTAGACTGGTGTGTGGACTACCAGTTACCAAGCCTCTTACTGAATGTCTGTGAGAGCATGCTCCCCTACAAGCAGTGCAAATGCCAGGGAGCCATGAACCTGCTTTTGGTGTGCGTGGGTTTCACGCGTAGGGTGAGGAACTTCCTGCAGGTGCTGCTCTAGTGGGGGGGTATTCTGCAGAAAGATCTACAGAGATACACTCAATCAGTCTACTTAGAAAGCAAAGTGTCAGCAAGATTGCAGCTGAGTCAACAGTAGCAAAATGCCAAGCTACCAGGCAAGGAAGGGCAATAATAATAATAATAACAGTTTCCTATTCAAAGACAGCCCAGTATGTACCCGGTATGTGCCAGTATGTACCACTTCAGCTTATATATTATTTGGATTTTTGCCACAACTCTGTAAGGAAGTATCTATTATTACTTCCGATTTATAGATGAGGAAACTGAGGCTTGGGTGGTTTAGTGACTTGCCCAATGTCATAGCTAGGCAGTGGTGAATGTGTAATTTGAATTCATGTGTGCCTGGCTGCAAAACCTCTGTTTACTTATGGGCATAAGAATATAATAAAAAAGGGGGCACCTGGCTGGCTCAGTTGGTAGAGTAAGCAACTCTTGATCTCAGGGTCCTGAGTTCCAGCCCCATATTGGGTGTGGAGCCCACTTAAAAAGAAAAAATATAATAACACAAAGAGAACAAAATAAAATGTATGTATGCTCATAAGTTTTTGCCTCTGACATCCAAGAGACTCCTTTGTGTTGTAAGGCTCGGCTGGCCCGAGGGCCCGCCTGACTTTACAGAGATCCTTAAACGCACCTCATCATTTTTTCCTAACTTTTCTGACACCCTCCTGTTTGGAATATACTTGAAAGGCAGTACAATCTATCATCCCTTTACCTTCCTCCCAAGTGTTATTTTAAAAATATTTAACAATTGCATCTCCTTCTAAATCTGTTTTCTTTTGTTAACCCCAGAACTAAGGGGGTGTTAGTTAGGGTAGAGGCTAAGCCGTTGTAACAAAGCATCTGTGATAGACAATGGCAGAAAGAAGATGAGAAGTTTATTCAGCTCTCCTGACCGTCTAGCGGACAGTGGTTCATGCCTGATGGGCAGCTTTGGCACCCTTAATGCTTCTCTCCAAGGTTGTTTGAGCTGTCGCTCTCCCAGACAGTAGCAAGGATGAAAGGGAAAATGCATGGCAAGTGGCTTCATCTTTGAAGAGATGACCCAGCATGACACACATTGCTTCAGCTCTCATCTCATTGGCTCAAATGCAGCCCTCAAGGGATGTACCTAGTTGCAAGGAAGTCTGGGAAACACAGACTTTAGTTGGGCAGTCAAGTGCTTATCTGAAACCCAGGTCTTCTCCTACTAAAGGAAATAGCAAGAGAGTGGACGCTGGGGACAAACTGCTGACTCTGTGACAATCTGTTTTTCGTCTGGTCACCAGTCTGGTTCTGACTGTTACATGAGGCGATAGAAGTATTAAGTACCAATCTTAAATGCTCTACTTCTAAACAGTGAGCTCAGTGCCAGGAATCTTAAAACAATAAGCAAATAAAACTAAAGCAATCTGAGGATCACGTTTGTGGGCTTCTAGGACACTTAGACCCCTTCACCGGCAAAATGTCTGTGGTCAGACCTTCATCAAGCTGGTTGGGTTGCCAGTTATTAGGGAGAGTTGTTTATAAAGAGCTGCCAAATATTTTAATTGTTTCTCAGCATGCATGAATAATATATTGATACAAATGTCCATGTCATGAATTGGGGGTTTGTTTAGAAATTATAGAATGAAATTGATGAAAGAGATCCTGTCTAATTCCATATTCTAACAGATGAGGAAATGGGAATGCAGAGTAGTTAAATGACTTATTTAAAATAACAGAGTTGGCTAATGAAAAAGTATTTTGTGGAAGAGTTATATTTGCAGTAGTGTCTATTCAGGGCTAATGGGGTGAATGAATGAATGAGTGAATATTTGACTGAATATTAAATAAATCCGAAAGGTAGAGCGAGAAGTCACTGAGAACCTCGAAGTAAGCAAAGAAATTGTCATTTTCAGGTAAATGAATGGATGGCAGATTAAAAGGTCACGTGGCAGTCAGACTTAAATTTTGTGAGACTTAAATTTTAAATGGGCCACCCTGAACTAGACATTTACATTTAATTTTTCCTGGGAACTGTTTTGGCTTTGCCTATAAACACAGCATCATGACAGCATGCAGGTTTCCTCTTCTAAAGCTCTGCTCATCCCAGAATTCAATCAGGTTAGGTCAGATACCTTGAAAACCATGAACAGAATCTTCAAAAGAAACCCAGCACAACTTTTTGAAAATGTATTTTTCCTATTATTAAGACAGGGCACTGTCTTGCTGAGCTGTTTTTTCCTGGACCTCGACAAGTGTTTCATGAGTCACCTTTGCTCAGCCTGACAGCGGAATGGTTCAGAAGGTCACAGCCTTCTTCGTGGCTCTAAAAACCTGTACATTCCTGGAACGAGGGGCATTGTTTCATTGGAAGAAAGCTAATTAGGTTAAAGGATACATTAATGAGCTCTGCAGTAGTCCATACACAGTAAATAAAGAGGAGAAAGGATAACAAGGAAAAGAAAGTCAAAACACATAATGAAAGCCTTAGAAAGTTGAGTTTTCACACATAAAACTATCTGAAGAAAACCAGAAAGAAAAATTAATTTGCTTCTTCAGTCCTTAGAACCTTGGTTTTGTGACACTCCAGGATGTCCCCAATTATCTCAACGAATGTCATGAAATGTTCCAAAGGATTCTCAAAATGAAATTAGTTTTATTTCATTTAAAAATAGATGGCCAGTAGCTCTTTCAAGAGTAAGGGAATCAAATGAGCATTTGGCTGCCACCAGCTCTAAAGGTTTCCAAGCACCAGGTTAGGGCTGATGAAAGAGGCACAGCCATTTTGGAATGGAAATTTTTAATACTTCTCTAGACATTTTAATCCCCCAAATCCCTTGAGATTTCTCTAAAAAAAAAAAAACAACAGAGTAACAATAATAATGATGACACTGTTCAGATGTTTACTTCACAAATTGACCTCATGGGGGAGGGCAGGAGATTCTTAGAACATAAGAGCATCAGAAGGGAACTTTGAGGTCAATTTTATTTGACTCCCTCCCTTAAGGAACAGGAAACCTGAACCAAGAGGATGTGGTGGCTTATCCCAACTCACCCAGTGAGTTAAGGACCATGGTTTCCCATTCAGCCATACTGCTGTCCTCTGCCTTGTGGGATGTGCAATACTCAGAATTAGAAATGAATTTTACCAGCTTTAATAAGCATCCTTTGTTTGACTTTCACTGAGATA
This sequence comes from Prionailurus bengalensis, assembly GCF_016509475.1. Taxonomy (NCBI): domain Eukaryota; kingdom Metazoa; phylum Chordata; class Mammalia; order Carnivora; family Felidae; genus Prionailurus; species Prionailurus bengalensis. The sequence continues at coordinate 85,582,836 of NC_057350.1, read as the reverse complement.
AGTGTCAAATATCATCCCAATTTTCAAATGGAGAAACTGAGTTCTAGATGGGTAAAGTCTTATACCTAACAAATAGAACATTTAAGAAATGGATTTTTTTTTCAAGTCAGCCTTGAAGTCATGGTGAGTAGAGGGCTGTAATGAGACATGAGCATAAAGAAAAGTCATAAACACAACCAACCATTAAGACATGACTGAGCAATTAGATATATATGGAACTCCATTCAACCTTTACTTGAAATCTGACTACACTGAGAAAAGTCCATAGTGCTCTATAATACATGGAAACCCAAGTTCATGACGGAAGCTGAGTAGATCAAAGGTTCTAATTAACACTACTAGTAAATTGTTTGCTTAGAAAAATTTGTATAGTTCTACTTCATGCTATTTTATAAACCTTTGCCAAAGCAACCTGTTTTAGAATTATTTAAGTGCCATAAATATCTTCTTCTTTACCCTCTTTGTAGAAGCATAGAACCCCAGGATTTAAAAGGTCATTTAGTTCAATCTCTGACTCAAAACAAAAGTCCTTTCTTCAGCATTCCAGCAAGCCAGGCTCTGTTTGGCCACCCTCCGTAACAAGGTAATGCCTGATCACGGAACCATCTCTAATGGAAAAGAATGCACAGAAATTGGGCTGGGAAAAAGTAGCCATTCATGTGCACCTTAAAGATGTGTTTTTGCCAAATCAGGATCCACAGACTATTAATGAAAATAACACTCTCACTTCAAGTCTACACACTGAGCAGCACTTGTAAGAAAGAATCCCCTTCCTGGATGCTGTTTTCATGCCAGACGAGAGGCCGCGCTAGCACTGGGGTTTTATCTGTATTCAGTGCAAATACAGCAAGGTGTGCAAAACAAACAACAGGATAACAGAGGAGAGTGCAAGCAAACAGCATGGGCTGCACATTTCTGAGAGAAATGCCCCAGGTATGGAAGTGCCTGAGAGGTTAAAAAATCACATGTCAACCACATGTGTCCCATCCTGTGAAAGGGTAATTATGACAGGTGTTGGAGTAAATTTGCTTTTCAAGGAAGAAGCTACACCTTGCTCTTTTTTTTTTTTTTGAGATATCTTTTTTTTTTTTTTAATTTTTTTTTTCAACGTTTATTTATTTTTGGGACAGAGAGAGACAGAGCATGAATGGGGGAGGGGCAGAGAGAGAGGGAGACACAGAATGGGAAACAGGCTCCAGGCTCTGAGCCATCAGCCCAGAGCCCGACGCGGGGCTCGAACTCCCGGACCGGGAGATCGTGACCTGGCTGAAGTCAGACGCTTAACCGACTGCGCCACCCAGGCGCCCCTGAGATATCTTTTTAAACAATCCCTACACATAACGTGAGGCTCGAACTCACAACCTTGAGATCAAGAGTCGCATTCTCTAGAGACTGAACCAACCAGGCACCCCAAAGCTATACCTTACTTAATGCATATGCTGAATTAATCAAGATGTGGCTGAGCCATCCAAACCGTTAAAACTAATTACTTGATTAAACTTAACATCTTTCTATGCCTCACTCGCAAATGTGACCCAGAAATCTGGGTTTCGTGGAGAAGCCTCCTGAAGATCCGGCAGTCTGATCATCTTTCAGGTGTGGCTAAAGGAGATATTAAGAACTGGTAACCAAAGAAACTATGCATGTTTATGCCTTGAACCTCTCGAACATTAGGAACATGTTTAACAATATTTTTCTTCATTTATTTACCCCTCAACACTCTAGGATATGTTTGGATATTTAGCAATCCCTTAGGGAGTAGTGTAGCAATGTGTTTGAATTCACAATTCACAGTTCATAACATGTCCTGGTTTTAAAAACTCTTATCGTGTGCCGGGTGCAAGCATATAAATATAAGTAAAAATGATCTCTGCTCTCAAATACTCTGGAGAAAGTAGAAATGAAGAGATGAAAACAAAATTACATTTCGTCCTCTTTTCATTAAAAAATAATCAAATACTCACAAGTAGATTATGTGTATTTGCCATAACACTTCACATTTTTTCAGACACACCAATACTAAATAGTTTCATGTATTATAGTAACCGCTTTCATTTGTATTTATAGAAGAAAATAGACGGGCTTAAATGTGGCTTTACTGTTGACTCGCTGTGACTCTCAACCAGCTCTTTAACATCTTTGAATCTGCAAAATGGAGTTTCTAACATTCACCTGGGAGGTTTGCCAAGCTCTGAAGTGCATGGAGAACCTAGCGCTGTGTCAGACATCAAGCAGCTGTTCAATAAATGGCAGCTATTACTTACAGCTATTTTGTGTTGATAGTTCGGAGACTCATCCAGTTTCAAGCACAAGGCATTTCGGCATCATTTCAGATAACTTTTGGCCATTCAAAAATCTGTCTACTGAGAATTTTTCTAATTTTTTTGGTACCACTTTATAATGATCATCATGTAAACATATAAAGGGACTTAGAAAACATATGTATGTTATAAAACCGGTAAAACATGTGACCCAAACATCCAAGATAGAGAATTAAAACGACACCAATGGTATTAGGTCTTTTTTGAGAGCTCTTAATGTTAAAATAAGTAGCAACACTTACTGGGGTGCCTGGGTGGCTCAGTGGTCTGACTTGTGGTTTCGGCTCAGGTTATGATCTCACGGTGCCGAGACCACTTAGGATTCTGTCTTCCTTCTCTCCTCTTTCTCTGTCCCTCCCCCGTTCTCACTCTCTCTCAATAATAAATAAACATTAAAGAGATAAATAAATAAATATACCCTGGATCCCATTTATTGGAAGATTAGGCTGAATCCATTGTTTCTGTTGGAACCATGCTCTTGCATAAAATAGAGTAAGATTGCATTTATTAGCACTTTGTAAATTTAGGTACGCCAGGGAATATTGCCTTATTTAACATTACTTAGTTACCTGAAAGATATAATGTTAGAAACTAATATTTTTACAGAAGAATGACATTAATGACTGGTTATACTTCCCTTAAGAGCTTAACAATCTTGATGAATAAAAAATTCTCTTCTGAAGAAGAAATAAGAAAACACTTTAGAAGGTAAACAGTTGACAGAGGACTCTTTCCCTGTCTAGTAACCCAAAGCGACCATCATAATCACCAATTAATATCTATACAAGTATCTATCACAGAAGAGAGTTCCAGGTAATGGCAAAGACTTGCTATGTTCAAGGAGAACAAAAATTTCCTCCGAACAGTCCCAAAAGAAACTTCTTACATAAGGTTGACAAATGCTGGAGTAAAAACATGAAGTAAGAAAATGCTGAAGTAAAAACATATGAGTATTGGAAAGGAAGCTTACATCTTATTTAGCTTCAATGTGAAAAATGCAGAGAAACATCAGGTTTGAGTATAATATAATACATGTATTTTTGGTTGCCTGTTGTGGCCACTAATTAAAATTTTTGTATTTAGCTGTCCTCTTCCTGAATTCTTTTAAAACCTTCCCGAAAAAGCATTTTTGGTTTTGTTTGTTTGTTTTTCCATTCCAACACACACATAGCCATAGTGTACCCTTTCTTAAACCATAAGCTTAGGGACAATAAAAGTGATGTGTTCTCTGTAGTCGTGTAAATGACAAATAGTGCCATGCCGGAGCAACAGTAATAATCAGATGTTCAAATCGTGCGATCGGCAGTATTATAATCAAAAGTGAATCCCTGTGAATTTGGTGCTCTCTAAAGGAGTAATGAATTACACACAGATGAGAGCACTATTTGTGTTTTTTATCTTAAGCAGTACTCATTTTATTATTTTGATAAGAGATGTACTGATAGAGATGTTAAAGAAAGCTCTTGGGGCACCTGGGTGGCTCCCTTGGTTAAACATCTGACTCTTGATTTTGGCTCAGGTCATGATTTCATGGTTTGTGAGTTTGAGCCCTGGGTCAGTAGTGCAGAGCCTGCTTGGGATTCTCTCTCTCTCCCTCTCTGTCTGCCCCTCCCCCACTGGCTCTTGCATTCTCTCTCAAAATAAACAAAATTTGAAGGAAAAAATAAAAAATGAAAAGCTCTTAGCAGATAGGAAAATCTTTTTTTTATTTTTTGTTAGAAATCTTTCATGTAGTTCCTCTCCTGGCCATCCCCAAACACCCCCATCCCATTCCATAAACACACACACACACACACACACACACATGCACACACCACACACTGGTGCCTCTTCAGTCTGGTCTGTGCTGCCTGGGGGGCTTTTGGGTCAGCTGTGATATCCTGAAGGGTGTGTGAAATTGAAGACAAACATTTTTACTAGGAGTTTATAGCCTTAACAAAGTAAACTGTAAGCCCTGCAGGTGTCCTTAATGGTAGGAACAAAGGCCTGTGGTGTCGCAAAAAGAGACCTGGATTTTGAATCAGAAGGAGCTGTCCTTGCATTCCAAGTTCAAGAGATGGGTGAACTTCGGCAATCATTTTCTCTCTCAGAGTCTAGGTTCACCATGAGTCAGATTAGGGGACCAAGGAGGCTTAACCCGATTACCTCTAAAAGTCTTAAATGCCTAGAAATCAAAGAATGAAATTATATCTCCAATGAAGTCAAAATCGCTTTGGGTGATTTTTTCCTTTTATTTTTAATAATTAAGTTGCCTTTAAAAACAAACCAAAAAGAGAGCAAGAGCCAGTACAAAAGAGAGAGAGGGAGAAAGAGAGAAAGAGAAAGAGAAATTATCTAAATCTAAATATTTCTCTTTTCAAGACGCCAAAAGATGATGGTGGCATTTTGGTGCCTCTTCAGAGCAAAGGAATTCTTAGTTCCTTATTACTCTAAAATAATTCATTTTTAAAATATTTAATAAAAAGTTTTCCTAAACCACTGAGATTTTATACATGAATCATTATTAATTATGAAATTTCATATCATGCATTTTAGTTTACATGCAAGATCACACTTCCTTACCCAGCACTGATCTCACTCTATTAGAAAAGTCTAATAGACTGACTGACTGACCGTCTGACCGGTGGGGAAAGGAGGCTCCGAGAGGTTAGGACTTGGCCAAGGCTTTAGAGACTCACAGAGCCATGCCCGAACACAGACATCTCCTAATGTTGGGTCTTATGTAAATGTCAGTGTAATTAAACTGAAATTATTTAATTCAAGACTGCCATATCATCAAGTGACATTTCACCTTGGAAGGAGTCAAGAAGTTTATTTCATTTGTAGTTTGAAGTTTAGATTCCTTGAGTCTATAAAATGGTTCAATAACTGGTCATCATTTGAGCTGAAAGATCGGTACATCAATTCGAAGGTTGGGAGTGTCCTTTGATGAGTAGTATAGAACCCAAGAAATCATTCATAGAAAAAAATAAAGGAAAAAGAAAGGAAATAAAGCACATTTCTTCAGAATTTTGGAGCCCTTGTCTCCTAATTAAAGAATGAGAATCCCGGAATTAATATGAATATTTAACTTGCAAGGTTGTTTGTAAGCGTTAAAAGTAATTATATAAAGCTCCTGCTATGTAGCGCTTTACAATATAAGCACTTCAATAAACAGTGACAATGGCTAATAGGGTTCATTTCCTTTCAAGTTATTGCTAGGTCTATACTGTGATACATTGTACTATTTAATATAAGAAACCTAGTGTAAGTATAGGGAGAGTTTTGTCAGTGGCAGAGCAGAGATCCGTTGTAACTCTGAGCTCCTATTATTGTAATTGATATTTTCCAATGTGTTCTACCTATTAGAGATTCTAATTATGGGAGTGAAATAGACACTATTGTCTTCATACATGTGATCTGTTATCTGAATATATACATGTGCTGCAAACAAGTTTCAAAACAGAACCTTCCCACGGGCATAAAGGAAAATGCTGGTCTTTCCGATGCTAAACAATGCCAGAAGGAGCCCCGCACTGGTAACAATAGTAACAATAGCAGTAATAGCAGCAATCCTTTTTAAAGCATCTACTGTATTCCAGGCACTGTAAGCCACACTGTGGAAAGTTGCCTATAACCTTGGGACACTGGAGATCATGGCCCTGTGAAGGTGCCAAGGCTGGGTGACACAGCACTGTGTTGTGTAGCTGAAGTATCCATGAAAGACTGCAAAACTTTTCTACGTGGCAGGTGTATCATGGAAAATATACCGCTATTGGCATCATAGGACCAGAATCTGTCTTTCATTAGTCCTGAGTGACAAGTCACAGTCTTTGTAGACCTCAGTTTTCTTAAACAAACAAACAAACAAACAAACAAATAAATAAAAAGCTGAGATCTCCTTCCAAGTCTAACATCCTATGCCCTGATGTGGTATTCAATTATTTAAGTTGCCTGAACCTTTTGGGTTCTTATAAGTATATACAATTCTATAGGTGTATACATTTCACTAATTGTTTTTTTTCTTTTTGCCTCCTTAGAACAACATTAATATCTAATTTTTTAGCCGGAATAACCTGGAACATTACACACATTTGTATGTCTATCTAAATTGACTCACAAATATGTTTCCTAATTAATTTTTAATTATTAAAGTTTCATTGCAGAAACAGCTCCATCAATCTTCTGATGTTTAAATAGTATCAGAAAAATCAAAGCTTTCTCTTGAGGACAGACACTGGAGCAGATTTTTTTTTTTTTGGTCAAGTGTGCATTAATTTCCTATTAAGCAATATTGTAACAGAGTAATCAGACCCGTAGGAGTTTAAAGTGAAGTGGGTGTCAGAGAGCCAATTATTATGTCATAAAAATGTTTACATGAGATTTTGAACTCTTGGCTCAGTCCTTTTCCATCTCCCTAAATGGCCCCTATGAACAGTGACATATTTAGGAAAAACCTAGAAATTAGATTGATATAAGAAAGGTGGAAAAAAAAACCACAACAGTACCAGGCAACAGGGGTAAAACCGTCTCTATAAATGTGACAGACATAAAAGAAAGTGAAGAAAAGTTAAAAATTACCATAGGGCAGGCGGGACACCTGTTAAAGGACCTACTGCTGCCGGTCACAGCTGGAAAGAAAAATGAAAGAGATGCAAACAACTATCCCGGAAGCATGAAATCATTCTTTTGTCTTTTTTTTTTTCTCTTATGAACAATTACAGTATGCAAAAATTAAGGGGGATCTCAAAGTATTGGGATGAAAATTTCAGCAGGCTCTGCATATAAATAGCAGAGGCATGGAAGTGTGCCTCTTTGAAAACAGGCCGTGTTGGGAGCTCCCTAGCCTTGAAGAAAGTGGTAATTAATGCAGAGAGAATGACTTTGAATGAAGGATGAATAGGGGGCATAACAATGGGTAGGTTTTTTCCTTCTTTTCTTTTCTTTTTCTTTCTTTCTTATTCTTTCTTTTTTTCCTTTCTTTTTTTTTCTTTCTCTTTTTCTTTTTTTCTTTTTTTCTCTCTTTCTTTCTTTTTCTTTTTCTTTCTTTCTTTTTTTTTTTTTAGGTTAAAGCATTGAAGAAAGCAAGCTGTCAAAAGATGGCCACTGTGAGGCCACAACTTCAATGTGTCTTGTGTGGCTCTCCTTTCCAGGCTGTGGTGGGAGTTTGTTTTGTACCGCTGTCCCACCACAATGGAGTTAATTTGCACCAATTTCATTTTTGTGCGTGCTCCTCGATGTTTTCCTTTCTGCTGGATGTTTTTTTAAAAAATATTATTTTGGCAGGGCTTGGTCCTTTGATGATCCTTTTGAGCAAATGGTTTGCCCAAAGTTCAGATGGCGCTGGCTCCGTCTTCTTTTTCATTTACAACATCAAGAGGATTACAGAGAATAACTTTGTTGCCCCACATCAATGATATTTCTTCAGGCTACTAGAAAGGTAGTTCTCAGAAAGTGTGTCTTCTAATAGTTTAGAACCTCCACAGGCTTCAGATAAAACAAGTATTAAATACAGAAAGCTCACAAGGATACCAAGGAAGGTTAAACTCACGCAACCTCCTTCATCTCAAACACCTGAAATATATCTTTTTTTTTTTTTTTGACTGTCGAAGTGTGATCATGGTGAAGACAGCAGTAAGATCTTATATAACAGAAGACAGAAAAAGACAGAGAAAGAGTCACATGGAGATGCACACACATATTAGTGAGAGAACACAAAAACAATCTTGTCAAAAAGCAAGTAATTTATAAAGGGCCAAAAATATGTGTCAGTTCAAAAGATAATATAAATGGGGTACTCACAGTGTGATTTTTCTCTTAGTGAAACCGGCTGACATAACTCCAAATTTGGTGTTAAGGACATTTTTGGAATTGTCACAATTTTTACAATTAGGAATATGCATAGGAATTCCCAAATAGGGCAGGCAACGTGAACCTCTCTCCCCTGGGTCCCAGTAAGCATTTAGCCGTGGCTGGACATGGAAGGTGGATGACTCACTAGCTCCTTCAAAAACTGTCCTTTCCTCTGCCCCTTCCCCTTGAACTAGCTTCTCTCATCTTCTGTCGGGAAATTCTGTGAACAGCTGAAAGGGTCCAGAGGAGGGACCGCTATCATGACTTGGTAACTAAATATCCCAGAATTTGGCTGCAGTCTCAATGTCGGGTAATTGTATTCTTTTTAATAAGCTCTGCTTTATTGACTGCATAACTAAATATGATTTTGATTTTATACCTTTATATAAGCTTTTTTTTTAATGTTTATTTATTTTGAGAGAGATAGAGAGAAAGAGAGAGCGAGTGCACACATGAGCCGGGGAGGGGCAGAGAGAGAATCCCAAGCAGGCTCGACACTGTCAGCACAGAGCCGGAAGTGGGGCTCGATCTCATGAACCGAACTGTGAGATCATAACCCGATGGGAAATCAAGAGTCAGACACCCAGCTGACTGAGCCACCCAAGGGCCCCTCGACTTCACGCCTTTACAAAGCTTCTCATATGAAAAAATTCAAAACTGGAACAATTTCTTGGTGAGCTTATGAGCACATAACGATTCTTGGCTGGCTTAAAAATTACTGTGAATTTCAAATACCCCTAAAAGCCTTTGCCTAAAGATGTCCTCCCTAACTTGTCGCATTACCTGCAATTCCAAAATGAAAAAGAAATTCCTTTTTGTTTTGTGTCCTCCAATCCCCATATTAAAGCAACAGTCCCTAAGTGGGGAATTCCTGTCAGCTGGGGATGTAGAAGAGTCTGAGAGAAAGCTGTTGGGGATAGGAAGGTGTAAAGAGGCCACAGAAATTCTAGAACATCGCTTGGCACCTGCTCTTTATGTCACCCTTCCCTCTTCATTTCCATTGTTGGTTCCTTAAAACAATCAGTTTTACGGACCCTCAACTATTTCCATATCTCTAAACAGGTTCCCCTAATTCCTTAACATCCATCTCCAGTTTTACCCTTACGCTGCCCCCGAAATGACCTGACAAGAACATGGCTTTATTCATGACCCTATTCAAAAATCTTTGGGCTTCTTGGCCTTCTCTTTTGTCTCCCTAAGGTATTTAATCCTCCAGTTGAGCATCAAGGACCTTCATAATCTCAATGAAATCTGCCTTTCAGACCTCAACTCACACTGCTTCCCACCATGCTTCCCTGTACTTAAACCTCACTAGCATACTTGATTGTTTGAACATGGTTGTGCTTACCCACCTTCAAACCTTTGTTGGTGCTATTTTTATCATCAGATGCTTTCTCCCTTTCCTTAACCTCCTATCGACTCTGGTAATGTAAACATTGTTTACGAGGATGTTCCCCTGCTTTTAAGAGGTGAGGGAAAATGAGTAGTTTCTTGTCCAGTTTCTCCACTCCGGGGGAGTGGAGATTGTTGTAGACTTTCGGGAGCAGAGTTTGGTTATCACTATCGAAAGCCGGGAAATTACATACACCGTGCAATGCCACAATTATACTTCTAGAATTTTTTCCCCTAAAAACATATATGTATGGAAACTGGGGCACCTGGCTGGCTCAGTCAGTGACTGAGCGACTCTTGATCTTGGGGTCGTGAGTTCGAGCCCCATGTTGGGCACAGAGTTTACTTAATAAAAAATTAAATCATTATATATGGAAATAAATATTTGGCAAGAAGGCTAGTACTGTATACAATAGCAGGAAATATGCAGCAATCTTAAGGCCCTGAATGGGGACTTAGTTAAATAAATGATGATACATCTAGAAACAAAATAATCTTTAGCCATTACAGGTAACTTTACAAACTGATGTTTAACAATGTAATATTCTTAATAAATTATTGAGTAACAGAAAGGACTTCTGAATTAGTTAGGCAGTACGATCATTTGATACATATATGCTTATCCGTCTATCTATGAAAAAAAGTGAAAACAAAAATGCACCAGGCTGCTCATAGTTTTTATCTCTGGATTATGAATGATGCTTTTTTTTTTTTCTGTTTGTGAAAACATGAACATGGCTATCCAGTAATGGAAAGTCATGGAAGACCCTTAAATGCATATTGTTAAGTGAAAGAAGCCAGTCAGAAAAAGCTACCTACTGTATGATTCTAACTATATGACATTCTGGAAGAGTCAAGGCTACTGAGTCAGTGAAAAGATCAGTGGTTTCTGGGAGTTTGGGGAAAGGCAGGGAGGTATGAAAAGGTGGAGCATAGGAAATTTTTAGGGCATTGAAACTATTCTGTATGATATTATAATGATGGACACATCATACCAGGCATTTTATCAAAACCCGTAGAAGTGTACAACAGAAGAAGAGAACCCTAATGTGAACTAGGGTCTTTAGTTAACAATAATAGTGCATCAACACTGATACATCGATTATAGTGAGTGTACCATATTAATGCAAGATATTAACAATAGGGGAAACTGTATGGGGAGGAAGGAACTATATGAGAACTCTCTGTTGTATCTCCTCAATTTTCTGTGAACCTAAAACTGCTCTAAGAGGTAAAGCTTATTAATTAGAAAAAAAAATGAACATAATGCACTTTGTAGGAGGAAAGTATTCTCAAAATACTGCCTAAAATTCCTTCAGAGCCCAATTTAAGTGCTCACTCTTCTGTTAAGTTTTCTCTTATCTTCCAGGCTCTGTGCCCTCTCCAGCCTCATGGTTCATTGTGCTCTCACGGCTCGGCTCATACACTGGCCTCTGTGGTGTTAGGAACAGTGTTCTGCCTGAGGGAAGAGACCATGCCATGTCCTTTCCCCTGGTGCCCAATACGATGTCTGTCACAGAGCAGACTGCCAGTAAATTTGTAGGCACAGGTGCAGACACACACACGAACACACACAGAAAGGCAAAGCTGAAAAAAAAAATATATAACAAAATATATACATAACGTACATTATGCGTATCGACTTACTCAGTTTTGAGAATGTTAATTCAACCTTAGAAAGAGCTACTGGTCTACTTGTGTGGGATTAATGGTGATTTAAATCATTTGAAGAAAAGGTATTCACATAATTAATCTTTCCCATCATGTCTCATAGGTAATATCAATTAAAAGTGTTACTGTTTTAAAGCTTAGATAATTGTCAATATCTTACCAAGTATATGATTCTTTTTTTATTAGCACGATCTTGGTATAGTCATACAATTTTGCTCCAATATTTCCCTAAATATATAATCTGATGTTTTTGACATGAATAAAAGTAATAACCTCTTAGAGTGATTTCAAATTTTTAATCTCTTCAATTCAAGAGATTAAAAAGTCACATCTTCATTCTTCATGTAATTTTTGGGCCCCAATGGTGTTTTTGACCCACCCACATTACTTCTGGAAGTTATGTACATAAAGAATGTGAATTTTATAGAAGGGAGTAGCAATGGGAAATAAAACAAAGGAAGTCACTTTCTGTTGTGCTTTAAAAAAAAAAAAAGGGAATGTGTAACATACCCCAATAGTCCTTAAATAAGCCATTTCCTCTTAAGAAGAAAAGACATGTTATTAAATGCATCACTTCTTTGCTTCCTTCCATGACAACGAATGCAGATACTCTTAAACACAAGGCATATAGTGTTGGCTGCAAAGATGGTCCAGCATCTGGGCTCTTTTCATTATTTTGCTTCTAGTGGCACTTTAAGTCTCTGGTGTCTTACCTCTACTGAGACCTGGCATTTCTTTGTGTTGGAGAGGCAATTTAATCCATTTTTACTGTCTGCAAACAGACTTTCAAACAAAACCTCAAACTCTTTGAATGTGCCCCAAGGATTCCACCAAACCTATAATCCTCCACTCTCTTCTGGGGCTGTGGAGGGTGGTGACAGGAATAGAGCTGGCACCAACTAGGGAGCCTCATTAGTGTTTGTGATTTTGATTTTTGTTACCATTCTGCTTTGTGGCCATTTCAAAGTTGGAGCAATAACTATCCTCACATCTCACTGCACCCTTCCCCCAACTCCCCCGAATTCAAGCCACCTGGAATGATCTGGAGCAGCGTCTCCAGACCATGGAGAAGGCCAGCAGACAGGCTTTCTCTCATGGAGTCAGGGGGCCTGATTATAAATAGATGAGTGTTCAGCATCTGGATGTTGACGGTTCGAGTGAGCAGCAGAAAGCCAACCCCACGACAACGATCAATTATCAAGTTCTACACTGTTAGGACTACCTCCGGACATAGGGAGGTGAGGCCAGTATGCCAGGCCACGTAGGCAAAGCTTGGACAAAGATGAATTAGGAAGGAGAGATAAAAAAGAAATGATCCTACGTGTCTCTCTCTTTGTGGGAAATCACACTTAACGCCTGGGAAAACACTACTGTCTGAAGGTAGTCTTTTGAAAAAGCTGCGACCAGGGCAGTGGCAGGTACCACGGCCAAACAACACTCAACTAGTGATTGCCATGCGCCAGGCAAGCGACGTCACTTAACTCTCATAACCATCTAGGCATTATTATTCCGTTTTACAGGTGAGGGAACTGAAGTTCAGAAAGATTCAGTAGCTTCCACATTCTGTGTGGAAACTGAGCTCCTCTGATCCAGAATGCCTGCTCTTATCTGACTTCCGGTGGGGGCGTGCAGGGATTTACGATGACCAGCTCTAAGATGTTCTTCCCACCTCTCCAAAGATCTTGTACACTCTCCCTTTCTCTGTTGAATTTGGGATTAACTGTTAATTTTCAATGCAAGTAAAGTGTTTAGAGTAATGAAATGTATACATTTAGTATTTACACGTGCAATTTAATCCTTTGAGTTTGTGGGAACAGTCTTTGTAATGCACGTTTGAATGTAAACATTAAGAGTTACATCTTGGGACAAACATGTCTCTGTTTATGAAGGCGAAAAATGTAACAAAAGCATCACTCGAATAAATTCTTTCAGTTCAACTGTAGCTTCTGGTAGAAGCTTCAAACTCCTGTTGGCTAATGTTGGCAAATATTGATATTTCGACCATTGCCATCTCTCACATTCACATTATCTAGAGACTTTATCTAAGAGACTTCACACCAACAAGCTCTTCGTTTGAATCCTAGTGCCCTTGTCACTGAGTGTATAACCAGTTACAGATCTCTCTAAGCTTCACTCAGGCATATTAATGTGAGAATACAAGGACACCTTTAACCTGTACTTTTATTTATTTTATTTATTTATCAGTGGAGAGGTCATCTGAGTGAGTCTTGTACTGACACAAAAACATGACTTTCACAATCAAGACGTGGATACTTAAGACCTTTATCAGATGTGGTAACGCTGGTCTGAGCCAACACACCTGACTTTTTACGTGTCAGTTTCCATAACTGTAAAACAAAAATATGTATAAGGATGCAGGGTTAAGAGATACAAGTATGTAGAATTGCTTTGCTATCGTGCATGATTCAAACTGGAGGAATTCGTCTCGACCTCCTTAAAGATTCAAGTAGGTAGGGATAACTAATGCCAGGTTCCAATCCTTTGGAAAGACGGAGACTGGATCTATGTCAGTGGTAGCACAGCCACGAAATAGGCTGTCTAGTGAGTCATAAGCCTGAACAGTTTATCTATCTATTTATAAAGCATTCATATTAGCCAATTCCTTTCTTTTACATTTCACATCAGTTCCTTTTGGGAGATTTAAGGGTACCTGAATTTTTTTCTACAAATGTTATAGGTGCACATATAAGGTTTCTTTAGGGCAGAAATATAATATGGTAATTTTTAGAAATTTATCTCATATACAGGAATAATAATCCTAATAGTCAACGAGTGCTTACTGAGTCTCAAGTATTGTTTTAACCACTGGATACAGGCTATGCCAATTAATCTACAATTCCATTTTATAGATGTGGCAGCTGAGGCCTGGGGAGGCTAAATAATATACTCTGGCCTTGCTACCTAAGTCAAAGAGCAACAAAGTGGTGGAGCTGAAGTTCAAGTCCAAGAGATTTGGACCCAAGTGGATGCTTTTAGCTACTTCACTGTACAGTGTCCTTGGAAAATGCTCACAAAGTATTTACAAATAAATTAATTAATGGATACAGTAGTTGATATCTAGGACAAGGAGTTGGTCCCTTAAACTCTTCTTTCCCTTTCCTCCTATTTAAAATAAAAAAAATTGGGGCACCTGGGTGGCTCAGTCGGTTAAGCGTCCTACTCTTGGTTTCAGCTCAAGTCATGATCTCATGGTTCTTGAGTTTGAGCCCCACAACGGGCTCCGTGTTACAGTGGGAAGCCTCCTTGGAATTCTCTCTCTCCCTCTCTCTCTGCCCCTTCCCACTTATGCTTGTGCTCTCTCTCTCTCAAAAATAAATAAATAAACTTAAAAAGATAAAGCAAATAATTTTATTTTAGTATTATTTTTATTCTTTTCTTCTTTTGGGGAGGCATTTCCCTTCAGAGGCAGGAATGTGATAGACAACCAGATATAAAGTTCAGGAATCTAGTGGAAGCACTCATTGTCTACCAATAACTCGGAATGGATTTGTGTTCCAAATTGGGAAGTGCCAGTTCCACTCCTCTGCTCTGCCTTGGCATTATTATTATTTCTCAAGAGAATAAACCAGGGGCTGGGGAAGGAACCACATAACAAGAGATGGGGCTACATCTTGCCTTCAGTGATATAATTTACTCTATTTGAAATTGTAAGTGGCATAATTATTTTTACATTAACACACCTTTTATTGACAACTTTCTATCTAGACACAGAACATTTTACCACTTTTTAATAAGAATTTCCAGAAAAAGCTTTAGTGTCCAAAGATTCCCACAAGACACTCAACATTTGGAGTCCCTGTTGCCCCCTGTGCTTCTCAGTCATCCATTGTTTCCCTTATTGTCTGGATCTTGTATTCTTTCATAACTCATGCTTAATACTGAAGGACACAAAATGAAATTATGCGTGTCTCATTATTTAAACAGGAGAAGAATTTAAACGGCTGGTGGTCTGTACTTACCACAACTTCTGAAACATATAGGTGATACCATGAACTGCTGTTTTTCATTTCTCTCCTAAACTATTTTGGAATATTTAGCCCATTCAATCAGAAGAGTTAGGCAGCTTCAGACCAGGTTACAAGTGGAAAGACATTTGTCAAGGCTGCTTTCACTGGCAATATACTTTAATGAGATGGCATTGAGAGAAGATGGTTAAAAGAACAAAGTCAGGTTTGTTGTGAGGCCATCAGTAACCCAAGAAGCCGCACTGCTCGGGGGCAGAGGCTGTGGAAAGGGTAATTGCAGGGAGTGCCAATCACACATACACGCTACACAGAAACAACTGGCCATTGATGGCCCACACCAATGGAGGGGCACAGAGGCAGGGAAATGGAAAACAGCAGAATTTCTTTCTGTTTGCCTTTCAGTAGCATTATATATCTTCCATTGCTAGAAGAAAAACAAGAAAGAAAATGGTGGCAGGAGCAAGGAAAATGTATCAAGAGATTACACAGCCAGAACTGTGGAATGAAAAGGAAAAGAGGTGAATCCTGTTTCAGTTCCGTTGAGTTTATGCAAGCCACAGAAAGTTTTGAAGTTGGTCTAGGCGTTCCTACTGGGGATATTTGGAGGTTTATGAATTTAGAGAAAAAGGTCTGCCATCTACCAATATGTATTTAAAGGATGCCCATGGATATGGATGAGGAATCCCTGCAGTCAGGGCTGGGTTACAAATCTGCTCAAACATTTATAGTGCCAGCTCTGCAATTTTAGCAAGTACCTACAAGGTCATGAGAATTATGGACTCTAGTGCCATTGTCAGTGATAGTCTTTTCACTTCCTCCTAGGGACCTCAGAAAGACTGCAGTAAAACCCAAAAGTCATATTGCATTACAAGAGAGATTAAGATGAAACCCTGGGAGTCCAGGAGCTAAAAGACAGACAAGCAGGGTGAAGTGACCATCTTTCAGATAGATGCCATTAGTATGCTTGATTCAAAGGGAGAGAGAATAGAGAGAGAAACTGAAGAAGCACGTTCAATGGCGCGGGCACTGGCGTCGTTAAGTGGCAACTGCTATTGAGGGGAAGCCTCCTCTGTGTCAAGCCACTGAGCAGGAAGAGTTGGAAGTTGTTCTCGTGGCAAAAATACTCCAAAAATAGGATAAAGTTGCAATACTTATTAGGGCTTAAATGGAGATAACGAGGAATAATTTTGATGAGCACAATCATATGTGATTGATTTTTTTTTTTTTTTACACAAAATCCTCTGATCTTGATTACACACTTTGGTATATAAACCACCTTCCCTTTTTAGAAAACTTAACCCCTCTGAATAAATTCAGCTCATGTTTCAAATTAAGTTATAATGCCAGATGGATTTCAAATCAAACATAAAATATCGAATTTATGCTCTTAGTGCTCAAGACCTGTAGCATGATTTTTATTGTTGTTTCTCCATTCGCTTGGTGTGGTGTCTTTCACCTAAGAGGTGATCAATAAACATGTTGATTTTCTTGATTTAATCAGGGCTGTGATTCTTTTTGACACCCAACTGTTGAAGACATGGATTCTACCATTGACCTGGTTTGATAATGCTTTCTTGGTTTGCTACATCCTGTGGGCATTTTTTAGTCTCTTAATAAATTTCACCTAGAATTTTACACGTTTACTCCTCTTCCTTCTTTGTTTTTTGTGGAAATTGTCTCTTGGTTCTTCTACTCCTTTTGGTTTTCTTTACAGACCTTTCCCCTTTCTTTTTCAAAACCTGGGAATGCTGCTATTACCTGGTGGTCCATATGATCTGAGGAGCCCCAAATCCATATTTGCAGCTCAGAGTATTTTTTCTTGGCTCTAGATGAGCTACTAGAAATCTATACCTGAATGCTCCAGAGTTCATTCAAAACTAAATTTATCTATCTTTTCCTACTAAGCCTTTTGCATATCTATCTTAATTTTTTTTTAATCTTTATTTATTTTTGAGAGAGTGAGAGAGACACATAGTGAGAGCAGGGGAGGAACAGAGAGAGAAGGAGACACAGAATCTGAAGCAGGCTCCAAGCTCTGAGTTGTTAGCACAGAGCCAGACACGGGGCTTGAACCCACGAACCATGAGATCATGACCTGAGCCGAAGTCAGACACTTAACCGACTGAGCCATCCAGGTGCCCCATCTCTTGTATTTCTATCTTGATGAAAGGCTCAGTTTTTTTTTTTCCAGTTACCCAAGGCAGGAAGTTAATAATCATTTTAGACCTCTCCCTCCCTGCACCCCTGATGTACAATCACCAGACCTCCTTAATGTCCTTTTCTTACCTACTATCTCTGTCAGAGTACAGCCACTAATCGTCCTTTCCTGGACTAGAGCAAGAGTTGCCCTTTCAGATAGCTGAGCTTCTAATTTTCTATCTGTAATCCAGTCTCAAGTCTGCCTCCAAGGTTATTCCACCAAAACAAAATTAGAGGCTTGACCAACAGAAAGAACACCCTTGCATTGCTAAGAGGGGAATCCTAGGGCACCATTTCAGCCCCAAACCAAGTGGCTCTGTGGACTTCTCAGTTATGTGAGCCAATGGCACCTTCAACCTTTACTCCCCACCCCTTAAACCTGTTCCAGTTGTTCTTTCTGACACTTGCAACCCAAAGTTGGCATGCATACAGAATAACAATTAAACTGCCCTTGAAGGTTCAGCCTTGTTCCCGTTTCTTACTCCCCTCTCCCCAGCCTGGCACACGCTCATCCTTTACAATTCAGATTTCTCCCCCCATTCAAAATCTCATTCTTGTTCAAGCCTCCTCTGTAAAATTTTCTTTGACTCTTTCACACTGAAATAGCATTATTAAGATGTTCCGTGCTCAGTAGGACCACTTACAAAGGAATCCCAATCAATGGATGATACCATCCATGGAGTGAACTGCTGAATACCTTCAACAGCATTTGAGTGAAAAGCGTGGCCAGAATGAATTCAGGAGAAACTTCCCTCGTTGTCAGGAGACCCTCTGAACCCTTAGAACCTAAGTGCTGCCTTTCAAGAAAGGGATGAATGGAACAGTGTTTTGAAGTGAGAAGACCCTTGATAAATATCTTATCAGGTCAAATAAAAAGAAATCTCAGTGTCTCTATGTCTCTATGACAAGGGAACCATGAGAAAGTGGGTAGGAGTAAGAAGTTCCATCTCTTATATAGTAAAGTCAGTAAATCAGTAGCTTTAGAATATTACCATAGAATAAATGTAAAGCGTCTCACTAAATTTTCCTAAATGATGAATGATTTCTCTTCATTTTTTTGCTTTCTCCAAATCATCGACTGTATTCTTTTATTTGATTTCAACACTGGCATTTTTAATAAAAATTTACCTTATATGCAGTATTAAAAATATTTTTTTTTTTGTACAGAGAACATGTCTTCTTGATTTTCTCCCGGATTCCCATATTTGCAATCTTCCTTATAGGGAAAGGCAGAGTAGGAGGCAGGGGCTTAGATTACATATGTACTCAATGTGCCAGATCTTTTGTATGTATTATGTAATTTGATTCTCACAGCATCATTACTCTGGTATTGGTAGTATTGGTTGAGGGCAACCTCTTCTCTAGTCAAGAATGCTCCCGAGATGGATCAGGCATCATAGAGTTTCTATGGCTTATTGAAGAAGAATAGTGGTTGAGAACTTCATTGAAGAGTGGAAAGATGGGTTTAAATCTCAGCCCTACCCTTGACTAGCTGTGTGGCCATGGATAAGTTGCTTAACCTGCCTGAGCTTTGGCTTCATCATCTGTAAAATGAGGATACGAATGATATCTCCATCATAAGGTTATTTAATGATTAAATGATTTAATAGTTGAAGTGTGTTTATAAAGGGGCATGGCACTTGGTAGGTGCTATAATGTTTAATGAAATTAATATAATATTCAAGCCTGTCCTTCATCTTTGCAGTAAGATAGTAAGACAATTCCCTCAGTTGAACCAGCATTTAAACACAAGATTTCCACATTAATCTAATTAGAATGGCACCAAACTCACCAAACCCTCTGGGTATTTGACTCTCTTTACAAATTCCATCAGGATAATTGGCACAAGTCTAGGCCATTAGGGAAGCTTTCTAAGAGTGCCAATCATTGGTGCTCCCTTTATTCTCCTCTAGAAGTCTGAAATCCAAAACCCAAATATCCTCTAAAAGAGTCTAACTAGGATAGAGAAATTTTGAGAAGGGAAAGTATCCCTGAAAGTTATTTTAATGATATGTCATCTACATGTGTATATAGAGGATGTTGTATTGAGGATCTTATAGCTATTTCTGGGCTCATCAGGAAAGAGTTTGGTGTTCAACTTGTGATATCTTCCATGAGCATAGGAGGGCAGTGACAAGAAGCATGCCTCTGTCAGAACTGTACCTTCTGGAGAAGGAAGTGGAGACCAAGAGGAAGGGAGTTACTTGTTGAACATCACATATGGGTTCGGTCAAGGGTATAAGCCTAGGACCAGTGATGGAATATGTGTGTGCGTTGGAGTGGGGGGGTGAAGGTGACTTAGAGATCACATGTAAATTTTGTTAGCCATTTTCCTAAAGTTAGGACTTTCTCATAGGCCAGGCTTTATGCAAAGGACGACACAGTTTACATCTTGACTTAGGGCTGACATAAGTAGGTATCTCCAAATTAGTAAAAAGCAAACACCCCCCAACCCCCTGGAACAACATAATCAAAGTAGATTCACCCAATAGGATTGTCTGATATGACAGAAAAAGAGATCTGGAGTTTTACCCCAAGAAGCTTTGGTGGCAATATGGCGATGACTCACCTGAAGTGCAAGGACAAGAATGAAGAAGGATGAGCAAGAAATGCTGGCCAAAATCTTGGCAATGAGAAAATTCAGGCATAACTGTAAACTTGTCATGGAGCTACCAAAAACAAACAGATCGTGTAGGATCTGGTACCTGGGTGATCCTACTGCTACTATACATGTTCTCCAAACATCGAGAAGCAGAATCAAGAGATACACACAAGTTCATCTCCCCCTGGTGGATCTCAAACAGCTTTAGAAATGAATGGATAGGTTCATGCCAATATTTAAATATTAACAATGCTGCTATCTGATAATGATGTGTCACTTCATCTGGAAGAATTAGGGAAGACTTTCTGCTTGAGTTGCTGAAGTGCCACCACTTTTCAAAAGATATCAAGTATAAATAAGTTCTATTACTTACAACAAGATGCAGGCTTTGTTTAACTACAAAGAAGCGTAGTGAAATTCCAATTTAAGTCAAATAGCTTACTGAAGAGGGCATGGCAGATGTTATCGTCTCCAAGTTGTCGTTAACCAGTTTTATACTGGCTATGGTGACACAGGAGAAAACTTTTGGTAATAACTGGATAATTTTGGCTTTTGCAAAAAGCACACAGCAGTGTGATACCAAGGGGAGAGCACAAGTCCATGATCATATAAGTAGGATTCATGTCCTGGCTCTGATGCCCTTAGTTGATTAACTGTGGACAAATCACTCTTAGTCTCTCTACCAAACTTCAGTTTTCTCATCTGTATATGAGGCTAGCATAATGTATTTTACTGGATTATTTTGGGACCCAAATAAGAAAAATATAGGTTAAAATGCATAGCACAAGAGAGGATGCATGGTATGTGTTTTATAAAAATGTGTTGAACATGAATCTAAAGATGTTTTATTTTCACTTTGAACATGGTACCTTCCAATAAATACTTTAAATTGTCCTACCCTTGCATACTTTCTGGTTTGTGAATTATCTGTAATCCAATTCAACTGTAAAATTCCACTTGGCAGTAATCGTAATGCTAATGGCCACCTCTAAATTTAATTGATATGAATTCAGATTGTGATTATCAAATAATCTGAAAGAAGATGTCTCTGCGTACAATTAACCAAATGGCAAGAATATTTTATCATTAGAAAATGTTAATAGGAAACTAAATCATTCTGTTAACTGTTTTGAAAACATTTCAAACATCTAATCCCAGATCCTTTAAAACTGAGTATATATTTTTTCTTCATTGTATTTTTTGACATACATTTTTTGTTGCATAAATAATTTTTCTAAAAAATCAAAATAACACCCCAGTTCAGTTAAGTAAAAAATAAGATCCCTTATTTATTCTTTTATTATTACTATTATTTTTTTTTAGAGAGAGAGAGAGTGCAAGCCAGGCAGAGGGGCAGAGGGAGAGAGAGAGAATCTTAAGCAGGTTCTACACTCAGTGCAGAGACTGATGCGGGGCTAGAGCCCATGACCGTAAGATCATTACCTGAACCAAAATTGAGAGTCCAATGCTTAACCCACTGAGCCACCCAGGCACCCCTAAAATCCTTACCTCCCAATCCTACTCACTAGAAGTAAGCACTGTTCATTTTGGTGTGATTATCCTCAATTTTTTTTTCTATGTATGTACAAACACATAGATTAGAGAGACACTTTACAACTCAAAATGAAATTATATTGAACATATCGTCTTGCAATTTGCTTTCCTTTTTGTAATAACATAGTGTGAGCATTTGCATTCATGGCCCTCCCTTAATAGTGACTGTGGCTAAGTACTGGAAGTCACTAGAAGAGACCCCCAAGGGAACCCAGTTTCCTTTAGGACATATGTAATAAGCTCTTACATATTTTAATGATAGAAGCATCCATCTACGGAGGATGAGGAGCAAGCATAAAGCTGGCAAGCTAAAGAATAGGTTGGGCTGGCCAGGCAAGGCTTCCTGGAAGATGAGGGCCTTGAACTTTGTGTGAGGTGAGGCAGGAAGAGGAAATCGAGGTCAGATTGCAAACCAAACTTCTGGAACCAGGTAGAAATAAGCAGTTTGAAAGAAAGAGGGGAGGGAAAAGAAGAATTAATGTGTTCTAAATAACTACCACAAACCAGGCATGGGGCTTGGCCCTCTCTCAAACGACCCCATGTATAATTCTCACCATAACGCTGAGGGGAGGTGTTACAGTCCCCAATATACAGATAACCTGGGGCTTAGGCCCGTTGTTGAGAACTCACCTAATTAATGTCAGGGCAGGGATCTAAGCCTTGGTCCCTAACCCCAAAATTCCAGCCCCTTCTATGGTATCAGGGGGAGATTAAGTTAAACAACATGCAAATCACCAAGGCCTAACAGAAGAAGTTGCTTAGGAAAATGTAGTCTTTCTTCTGTAATATATAAATCTGTTTTAGAATGCTTGTGTATTAAAATTAGGTACCTATGGCAGAGGGAAGCTTTTTCTTTATACTTATTACCAAATATGGTATTGTATATAGAGTACTGTCATCAACCTTTGCAAAGTTGGAGGACAAAACTGGTACTGGCTAGAATGTGATAAGTTTGTCTTGGGTGTCTGGGTGGCTCAGTTGGTTAAGTGTCCACCTCTTGATTTCGGCTCTGGTTACAATCTCACGGTATGTGAGTTAGAGCCCCGCATTGGGCTCTGTGCTGACAGTACAGAGCCTGCTTGGAATTCTCTGTCTCTCTGCCTCTCCCCGACTTGTGCTTGCTCTCTCTCTCTCTCTCTCTCTCTTTGTCTCTCAAAATAAATAAATAAACTTAAAATAAAATATGATATGTTTGAATTTAAAAAAGAGAATCTATTATAATTCTACTTATTTATGAGTAGAATGTGAGGGTCTTTACCCTTTCAAGTCATAGCTATGACAGAAAGATCTTGGATATCCAGTTTTCCTGTCATAACAGCCGCATAGGTATTTACACTCTCAGTGAGTCAGAAACACATGGGTTGAAATTCCCCTGAAATCTCCAGTGAGAAAGTCCTTATGTCAGCTCCTGTTAAGCTCCCACTAAGCATTCTGATGATTGTAATTAATCAGGAAGTTTGTTCACTGCCATGTCCTGCAGGTCAGTCAGGTTCTTGCGCAGCGATCTGGGGAACGGCTCTTGACCCACACAGCTATGACAAAGTGATCAACAGTGACACTCAGGCTCTTTATTCATGACTGCATCCCCAAACTACAAAGACAGCCTGGAACCCAGGAGACCTTCCATGAGTATTTGATGAATGAATGAATGAATGAACGAATGAACGAATGAACTAAAAACCAATATGGAGGGGTGCCCGGGGGGGCTCAGTCCTTTGAACGTCTGACTTCGGCTCAGCTCGTAGCCTGCCTCAGATCCTGTGCCTCCTTCCCTCTCTGCCCCTCCCCTGCTCATGCTCTGTCTCTCTCACTCCCTCAAACATAAATAACATTAAAAAAAAATTTAAAAACCAATATGGAGATTTGAACGTTGGTCTCATTTCTGCTACTAACAGCTGTATGTCGACAAGCAAGTATTCAACTTCTCTGGCCTTAGCTTTTTTTTTTTTTTTTTAAGTTTGTTTATTTATTTTGAAAGGCAGAGAGGGATGGGGAGGGGCAGAGAGAGAGAGACAGGAAAAGAGAAAGAGAATTCGAAGCATGCTCTGCACTGTCAGCACAGAGCCCAACGTGGGGCTAGAACTCATGAACTGTGAGATCATAACCTGAGCTGAAACCCAGTGAGACGCTTAACTGACTGAGCCACCCAGGTGCCCTTCTCTGGCCTTAGTTTTATTATTAGTGAAATGAGAATGTTTGGTGTGGTGATTTCAATGCTCCTTTTGGCTCTTAGTGTCCTTGCTTGTCTTACTCTTAACATCCTACTTGAAAGGATGTGCTTCCTAAGGATCTTTGTATCTTTCTTTACACTCTCTTGGCAACATTTCCTGGGGAAGATTCTTAAACCTGAATTTCTTTCTTTTTAACTCTTCCTTGTTAAATAAATTTATAGTGGGTGTGCTAACCATTATCATGGCTCCATACACCTAAGCAAGATACTTTAATTGATTAAAGAGGTGATTGACCAAGCACTGTTAGTATTAACGAAAGAGTAAGCTTTTGGGGGGGGGGGGATTCTAGCTCTAGAATAATTCTGTTTGGAATCTATTGGTAAGGATAATAAACCGCATTCCACAATAACTATTAGTAGCTTGAATACAAATATTTTGGAGAAAAAATGGTGAAAATTCATACTAAACTGTGAGTGACTGGTAGCATCTCTTTTATTTGGGGAGGGTTTTTTTGTGGAATAGAGAGAAGAGAAGAGCTTTTGAAGGAGGTGATAGAAAAGTCAAGGTACCTGAATGAGGAAAGGAAGAAAAAGGTGACTTAGAGATAAGAGAGAAAATAAATGTGACCCACTGAAGGTCTGCCCTTTGTCTCAGTTTCCTAAAAGAAAAGTTCTACTAATTAGGGGCAGAATTCTTTAGGAAACTGCAAATACATGTATATGTGTGTATATATATATATATATACACATATATATATATATATGTGTGTGTGTGTGTGTGTGTGTATACATATATATACACACATATATATGTATATATATATATATAAATATAAATATAACCATTTTTGTTTCAGCTATCCTTTTTCTTTCCTGATTATTATTTTTTTATCTTTGAAATTTTAAGTAAATCAACTAATACTACTGGGAGTTGAAATTCTGCTTTTAAAAAGACATTTTGTAAGACAACCTAAAATTTGTCATTGCATCTGTTAACGGTTAAGCTCCTAATTGAATGATCCTTAATAGAAGAGTGCCATGTTCTTGTTGAGCACAAAAGTCTTAACTGCAATTAGCAGACCCTCGAGTTCCAATTTTGTTCAGTAAATATTTCTAAAATAATTTTCTCCATCATGTTTAAATGGTTTAGGCAAAGGACTGATTTGGGGGCCAGAGAATCTATTTTTTTTCAATCTCTAAAATTTGTGATTCTAACAGTTAAAAAAAATCCATTAGTAAGAGGCCTGAATACATGGACAAAATCAGAGGTCAATTTAAAATAATTACTCAAAAGGAATGAACATGCAAATCATGATCCCTGCTAGGTCAAGGCTTTGTAAATACCAGTTCATTTTCATTTCTCGGTAGGCACAGAAATATATCTGGCTCCATTTGCACTGAGGGAGAGACTTATAATCTGAATTATTTAACAAATGTTCCTTGAACATTATAGGACCTCAAGAAGTGGTTTCATAGCTGGGTGAACTATCTTATCCCAGACCTTCAAATTAATACAAATGGAATGGCAATGAAGTAAGTCTCAGTGTCACAGATTCAAAAATGTTTTGACAGCGTGAAGTATTGGGAAGAACTAATTCAATTTATTAGGAATACATGTGAAACCTACTACTTGAGTTTTTAAAAAATCTGTACCAGTATAGTATAACAGAGGGTGTCCAAGAAATTGGAGATTTTGGTTGACCTTAAATTTAATAAATTGACAGTAGTTTCCCTAAATAGAAAGATAGAAGGTCAGTTTGCATTATTAGCAATGCAATGTCCAAAATAAAGCAGGTGATATTTCCATTCACCTTTTCACTTAGATACGATCTGTAATATGATGTTTAGATCTAACCATCCTTTAAAAACTACGGTCAATTTTTTTTAAGTTTAATAAATCAAAGTGTCTCTGCTGGTGGGCACCTAGACTGTGGATGGGTCTTGGATCCTATCATTTGAGTAGAGATGAAATAAACTAGAATCATCTAGTGAAGATCAAGACTTGAGGGAAGACAAGAGCTCCCACTGAAAGATAGTAAGAGAGTGACCAGATCAAGGGAAATACTAGCTACAAACTGCATTCTGCACATATTAGACAATATGTGGGTTATAGTGCTTAAATCTAGGTGTAACTTTTAAATTAACTCATTTTCTTATAGAAATAATGCATTCCTATAGTAAAAAAAAAGAAAAAGAAAAAGAAAAAGAAAAAAAGAAAATACCTGCACAGGTATAAGGTGAAATATGTCTTTGTACCAATATCCTAACATCCTAATCTCATTCCTTGGAGAAAACTAATGTAAATAATTCAATATGCATACTCCAGATTTTTCCATACTAACACACGCTGTTATACTGCTTTATGTACACATGGGATCAAGTTTTTAAAGTTTGACATTTTTTACATAAATATACTTTATGTTTCCATATTATCCACACATGTACTTCATTCATTGTTGCATAGTATTCTATAAAATGAATGTATCATAGTTTAATAATTCCTTTTTGCTAATCATGGTATATTTAATGATGTTCTCTTGATAAACATTTAGGTCGTTTCCATTTTTTTATGACAAGTTGTGCTGCAATAAACATTTTGATCATTCATTGTACATCTGTACAAGAATATCCACACTTTAAATTCCTGCAAGTGGTGTTACTGGGTCAAAGGGCACATGCATGTTTGTTGTTCTTCTTCCTAGTAACAATTTCCAAATGGCACCTCTTGAATTGTCTGTTTCTTCACCCCTTCATGAGGGGTGTAAATTTTAAAATATTTTATAGGTGAAAACTGTTTCTCAGCTGGATTATTTATCTTTTCCTTTGTCTTAATGACCTCTGGGAGTCTTTTGCATATTAAGAAAAGCAGTCTTTTGCCTTAGATATTATAGATATTATTTTCTCGTTTCTAGTTTGTCTTTGAACTTTTTTCATGGGATATTTTCATAAAGTAGTATTTTTATTTCAATAGTTTAATTTTTGTAAGTTTTAATTTTTATTATAAATTTTAATTACACATTATTTATTATAAATTATAATTATGTTAATTTATATATTATAATTATAAATTAATTTAATTATAAATTAAATTTTATTATAAAACTTAAATATTATTTACTTCATTTTAACCCATTTCTTTATGATCCTGATTTTTGCATCATGCTTTCACCATACCCAAACTATATTTTAAAAATTCCTTATTTAAAGAATATTTTATGGCATTTTCTATATTTGAGTGTTTGATCCATTTGGAATTAATTGCTTTAAAGACTGGAGCAGAAATCAAACCTCCTATTCCTCCAAATAACCAGACATGTATCTCAATGTTATTTACTGATAAGTCCATCTTTACCCTGGTGATTTAAAAGGCTACTTTTATCAGACACTAAAATTCTCATATACACTGTGCACTATTTCTGGATTTTCTATTCAGTGCTTATATAGCACGAACTGTTTTAATTTCTGGTAGAGTTCATACCTCCACCACTATTTTCATTCCACCACATTTTTCTTTGGCATGTTTATTTTTCCTGGTAAAATTATATCAGATGATGTGATCAGATAGATAAACATAACATCACCCCTCCATCAAAAACACCAAAACCCAAAACCTTTTGGCCTTTCTTCCTGTTACAGCAAAGGAGAGTCCCTGTGCCTCTTCCTGTGCCCCCTCTGGTGTGGTCCTGATCCTCATCCCTCTTTTGTCTTGGAATTATGCTTCTCTCTCATTTATCCTTTCTTACTTGCTAACTATGCCTCTAAATATACCTTTAAAATCACTCATGTACAAAAAATGAAGGAAGGAAGGAGGGAAGGAGGAAAGGAAGGAAGGAAGGAAGGCAGAAAAGCAGGAAGGCAGGAAGGCAGGAAGGCAGGAAGGCAGGAAGGCAGGAAGGAAGGAAGGAAGAAAAGAGAAAACTCTGTTTCCTGTGCTTCTGCCCCATTTCTTTGGTCACCTTTTCAGCAGGAATCCTTTGAGTGGTCTCTGTTTGCTTTCTTATCCCACCCCTTCCTCAACCACTGCCATAGGCTTTCCACTCCACCACTACCCTGAAGCAGCTTTTATCAAGGTCACAGATGTCTTTCATTTGCCAAACCCATGGTCAGTTCTCTGCTCTTATTCTACTTGACTCTCAATATCATTTGACACAAGGAAGTATTCTTTCTTTTTTTTTTTTTATTTTTTTATTTAAAAAAAAATTTTTTTTTTCAACGTTTATTTATTTTTGGGACAGAGAGAGACAGAGCATGAACGGGGGAGGGGCAGAGAGAGAGAGGGAGACACAGAATCAGAAACAGGCTCCAGGCTCTGAGCCATCAGCCCAGAGCCCGACGCGGGGCTCGAACTCACGGACCGCGAGATCGTGACCTGGCTGAAGTCGGACGCTTAACCGACTGCGCCACCCAGGCGCCCCGGAAGTATTCTTTCTTGATACATTTTCTTCTGAGACTTTGGGGCCAGCACATTCTCCTGCATTTCCTCCAACCTCAACAGTCACTTTCTTAGTCCCCTCTGCTATCTAATCTCTTACATCTAATCTCTACACATTAGAGTACCTCATATCCCTCTTCTCCTCTTCCCCTCATCTCACCTCTTGTTCTCTCTTCTTCCCTCGCCTCCCCTTCCTCCTTCCATGCTCTGCTCTTTCCTCTTTTCCTCCATCTATTTGATCTCATCCAGTCCTACAGCTTTTAATACCTTATTCCTTCAACATCAATCTGTCTTCTGGGCTTCAGTTCCCTGTCTAATGGTCTATACACAATATCTGCCTGGATGTCTGATGGACACTGTACACTTAATACGTCCAAGACAGAACTCTTATTTCCTGCACCCAATTTCCATTTGCTGCTCCCCTACTCTTAACCAGATGTGCAAATGGCAGCGCTACCCTCCCCACCTTGCTAAGTTTGGCATTGTCCTTGGCTCCTTTCCTCCCATTGTCCTTGGCTCGCTCCCTTTGGAGCGCTACTTCCAAAATGCAAGGCATGGCCTTATCTCCTCTGCTACAGCCATAGCTTAAGCCTTCATTCTATCTTTGCATCCTGGGCTCCCAATTGGTCTGTTTTCACTCTTGCTTCCCCTCTCCCTAGCAGTTGGTTCTGTAGACAGTAGACAGGGCCATCTCTTCAAATCAGAGCCTGTCACTGACCAGCTTAAGATTTTCTGATGAAATTCAGCCACTTACATGAAATGTAAGCTCTCCATGACCTGACAGTTGGTTGACTGACCACCCACTCATCATCCTCTCCCTCACTCTCTCCACTCCAGCAAGTCTGGCCTCCTTTAAGTCCCTTGAACACAACAAGCTGCCTCAGGGCCTCTGTTTTTGCTGGTCCTTCTCTTGGGAGAATCCATCTGCCTGTGGGTTATAGGCCTGACTCTCTCTCATCCTCAAGGTTTGAACTCAAATACTATCTCTCCAAGAGGTTTCCCCACCTAACCTAGCTAAACATACCTACCCATACATCTACAACCCCACCCATTCTCTACTACTCTATTATATTTTCTCTGTCTCACCTAAAACTTTTTAAAATGATAGTATGTATTTTCCGTCTTTCCCACTGGAAATGTAAACCCTACAAATAAGTGATTTTATCTGTCACATTGATGTATGCACAGGCCCAGCCAGATTAGTGTCTGATACATGGTAAGCCCATAGTAAGTGGAATGAGTTTTGATGGTTCCAGAAAAAGGAGCACATATTGTTTATAATGTGTATATTTATACATTGGGATCACATAGAATTTTCAGATTACCATAGGGAGACCTGACACCATTAACAAATTTAATCCTACCCAAGAATATTGAATGCCTTTCCAATTACCCAAGTGTTTATTTTTTAAATCAAAGCTCTAGTAGCCCCATTCTAGGGGAAACTTTTTATACTTTAGAAGGATATTTATCTAAGAGAAGCAAACTGAATGTCAATGTCATATTTGTCTTCAAATGTGATGTCAAATGGAAGAGGAATTAATTTTGTTTCCATATTCCAAAGGCCCAAACTAGATGGGAGTTAAAAGGCAAGAAAATTCCAGCTCAAGGAAGAAGTTTTTAAAAATTTAGAGCTTGAGGAAGGTGCCTATGAGGGCGTGAGCTGTTGACCATGGGAGATGTCTAAGCAGAGACTGTGGGCTACTACAGGAAACTTCTGTATTATACAGTAGGTTGGACTAGAAGGCACCTACAGACCCTCTTAACTTTGAGACAATGATTCATATTTCTCCTACAAGTCCCTACCAGTTTGTTGCATTCCAAGAAATTAAATCAACCCAAATTTTCCCCAGCCACAGATACTTAGGGGGTTCTGAAACTGAGTGATTTTGTGGTGAAGTCCAGACTCTATTCATGTACTCCTATCTCTGCCCCGTAAATTATATCTCCTTTCACTAAATAAATCTTTAAGACTGGATTCTCCTAGGACCTAACTTTTCTGAAATATTTTACGCTACTAAGGCATCATGAAACAGAGGGTGTTAAAATCCAAAACTACTTGGTATTTTCCTTAAGAAATCAGATGACAAAGCTGAACAGCCAGCCAACAGGTTTTGCAAGATGTTACTTGTCTCTGCAAGTTATTGCTTTCAAATAGGCTAAATCAAATAGTGTGAATCTTTATTGAAGAAGTTTTGTCCAACGTTGTTACTACTGACCTGCAAACCTGGATTTTTTTTTTTTCCTGCCTCGAAAACCTTGAAACATTCACGGAGGAAAAAAAGACTAAGTAAGAGAGAAAGTAATAACGATAGTAGCCTTGCTGGCTATTATCCTCATTTGAAAGAAATGATATTGTTTGCAAAAGGTCCAAGGCTGTGGAGCTAAACCACAATTCTAGATAGCTCAGCAAGGCTTTACCAGAAAGCAGAGTGAGCTTCTTTGTTCCAGTGCTTCATGGAAAGGAATCATTTCACAGCTTGTATGGATTCTGCAAAGGCCTCAAGCTAGGAAGTGTAAGGTGACCTGCGGGAGGTGTGCAGGGGTCACTCGAATGATATGAGATGTCTCTTCTGGTTGTTGGATTATACTCACAAGCTCTTACAATGTGACTGCCACTCTGACCTTCTTGCCACTCAAGTCCAGGGGTCTTAGGAGATAGGAAAGAGATTCCAAACCAACTTAGACTCATGCTTCACGATGTCACTCATTTGTCAGTCCAAAATTCAAGCAGAAAAGACTACCCACTCTCAAAAAAGTTTTTAGACATTTCAGTGCATCAAAGGCATGTTTTATACAACAGAATCTTCTCTTTGGAAGCCCATAGTGATTTTAGTCCCTGTCAGCAACCTGGAAAATCCACCAGGCTGGCTTCATGGAATTTCTAGAAGCTCATTCAGAGCTTTGGATCACATGTTCTTATGTGTATACTACAGGCTGTAGTTGTTAGCAATAGTCAGGATTATAAGAAATCCCCTTTAAAATTCTATGAAACAGAGAGACCATGGATGCCTGACAGCACGCAGGAGCCCCGTGAGACCCAAGGAGCTTGCCTTTAAGATTTGTTTCATGACTTTCCATTTCAGGAAAAGCAAGGCCAAGGCAATGTTCCCTAAATGCCAACATGTCTTCAGAAGGAAATCCCATTTGATGGTACTCTGGCTTCAATACCAGATCCTAGGGGCTGTGTCTCCTTTTCCTTTGTAAGTTTTATTGCCTGACTTTCATTTCTTCACTTGTAAAATAAAGATAACATTGTCCTCCTCTGTACTTCACAGGGGTGATGGGAGAAGCTAGTAAAATAATTTACGTAAAAATGCTTCAAAGGTTTTAAAGCCCCATTCAAAAATGAAATGTTATTACTTAAGACTTGAATTTAATCGTAGAAATATTTTGTTTGTTTTTTACTTCCTTTCTTTGTAGATGACAAAAGGGCAAGGGTCTATGGAATAAATGACTTATTAAATTCTATCCATTCTTGAAATACAGCATTTATGTGGAAAGGAGAACATGTTGTATGACACACACCATGAGACTTCTTAGGGTGTGTCTTTTAGAAAGTAGTCTCACTACTTTTTAGGCGTACTTAGATACGATAAATATGTTCTTAAAACAAGTAAATTTCTCAGAATTTAGTTATGAAGATTGTGAAATGCATGGGTTGCTTCAAAACATTTCCTAAGACAAAAAAATGTAGTGTGTTTACATAAAAAATGTGGTTTGAATTCCTGCTTCGTCTCGAACATTACCAGCTCCTGTAAATGGGCAGGCAAAATGCAAAAGTCAAAATTACCTTATGGAGGAAACCTCAACAGATCAACATCAGATAGCCTGATTTTAACCACCTTCACTTGGTATTTAGACTATTTTTTCCATCATTATTTGAGCATAAATTATAGCTATAGAATTTTTAATAAATCAGCCCCAGGAGGAATTTAGAAATAATCCAGTCTATTCTCTGGTTTTATCAAAGAAAACACCAAGCCTCAGAGATAGTAAGAGATTTGGCTAACAACACACAGCTCCTACATGTGGAAGAGAGATTAAGGTTCATCTCTTCTGGCTTGCAGCCCTTGGCTTGTTCCACCCCAAGCTACCTTAGCCCAGGGTAGGAAATATTTAATTGAAGGCTAATGATGAAAGACAATGAAGACATATTGTGTTTCTTCTTTGGATTTCTTCACATATCACAGCCGCACCTAGGAACTCAGATAATTATACCATGAGGAGACAAGTGACAGGAGAGCAAAACACCTCCTCTAATTCCTAGCCCTCTGTCAAATGCAGAGGATGTGGCAAATTGCTACCTGTAGGCTTCTGGAGGCAGGCGGGAGGGATGTATTGTGCAAAGAAGGGGTCTTGGCATCTGCCTTTGTGAGATGTAAATCTGAGATTTGGGTAGATTTCAGGGATGGGGGTTTCCCAGGAGAGGGAAAGCCCTTAGCCTCATGTCTTGGACTCAAAATAGCCTTTCCTCAGTTCCTATTAAAGTAACTTGAGCCACAAACAACTACCCCAATGGGGGTGTAGAGCTGGATGGGGAATGTGAGGTTGATCCCTTGTTACTTAAACTCTTCAAGTCTTCTATTATCTGATTCGGCTCCCCTCTTCGTAATGAAGATCAAATTATATCCAGGATTCTGGTTTGCTGAAAAGAGAGAGAGATCATGGGGACATATCATTTTACAGAAGACAATACCAGCGATTTCTGAATGAATCTGGCAGCTAAGCCCAACAATTATTTGGATCTGCAATCACCGGTTCTTTGGGGATGGACTGTGTCAGGGGGGCTTTAGGAAGGGGCAACGCTGTGGTGGCATTCAGTCTCCAGGTAGCAGAGATCATTGGTTTTCATTCTTCGCTCTAGCACGTTCTATTAAATCGCAATATTTTCCTAAAATTCCAACACGTTATCATGAAAAGGAATAAAAAATCACTATGTTCAGAAAAATGTTAATTTTCTCTTTAGAGCCATTACAAGGAAACTTGCCTTGTCAGAACAAGGAACCATTGGAAAATTTTCTACATTAAAATTTTGGTGAATATTTGAATTTTAGGTGAACATGTGTTTTTTTAATTATAAAGAAATTTGGAGCCAGTTAGCAGAAAAGGATTTGTGGAGTAAGTAATTCAAACCAGATACCTAGAGAACTTGAGTTCACTGTTTCTTCCTCAACAGTATTTCAGTAGAGTAAGTGTCTATACTGTCCTGTACAGATGAGATGTGCAACCAATGGTTAGAAAATAAAGGTGGATTTTGGTTCCATGTTAGGAAGAACTTTCTAATGATTTGAGCCATCCAAATATGTAATGGGTTACATCAGAAGATCGCTATGGCTGGAGATGCTTATAAAGAAGAGAGGGTGAAGCTGACACAAGGCAATGCAACATATGACCTCTCACTGCCATTGTAGAATTTTCTAAAACCCTTTCCTTTATCACTAAGAAACACTTCCCCATGTCCATGGCTTTTGTAATTTAAAAATCATGGATTCTTAGAAATGCATATTCAACATCTATCCAAATACAATAAGGGAAAAAATGAGTCCTAAAACAATGGCTATAGAGAAAGAGGTTTTTATTAAAAAAAAAAAAAAAAAGCCTAATCCATGCATCTATTCTTTCAAAGTATTTTTCTAAAATGATTCAAAGTTGCAAATAACTACTGAGCATTTCATCCCTTTGTCTTTGATTGGTCATGGCCTTGATGTGGGGATGGTCCCCTTTGCTTGAAAGTGGCAGAATCACATTTTCCTACAATGGAAGTAGTTGATGTAGGCAACCAACCCCTCCGCCATGTTTCTGCAATGCAGTGTAAATGTTAGTAGGTCACAGTGGAACAGACAAAGAGAATTTGACAGATAATCTGTTTATTATTCAGATTATAAAACTGCTTTCAGGGCCACATTAAAGGAGCACTCTCTTGGCCAAGAGAAAGAAGTCATTCCTTGGTACAGGCAGAATAGCAGCTTTATGACAATCAAGAGAGTGAAACCAAGCTGTCTTGCAATCACTTCTCAAGGTGACACAAAGCAGGAGTTCTGCTTCAAAGGCGGGACTGCAAATTCAAAGCACAAAATTGGTACAGGGCAAAAGCAAAGATAGGCCAAAGGTGGGGAAAGTGGCCTTCAAAGTTTAAACCAGTTAATACATAAACGGGTGCAAACCACACAGAAGAAAACTTTCTGATTGTTGCACCGCACAGGTCTTCATAAAGAAGCCATCCATTAAATTGCAAACACCCAAAGAAACTTAAAATATCCCAAATGCAACTTTATCCTTGAATCAGTTGGCGTTTGATTTAGACTTCTGTGAAATACCACTAATAACTGCCATTTCAGGTGTACTTTTTAGCTGTCTGTCTTTCTCTGTCTCTCTGTCCTTCTCTTTTTTGTACCTGTTTGTCTGCACATGTTCCCTCTGCCTGGAAAGGTTGTCCTCTTTTGATTTACCTGCATGAACTGCATCTTATTCTTCACATCTCAGCCCACTTGTCACTTTTCCTTCAGAGAGGCCTTACTTGATGCACATTTCATTCTTTTCCTGGGTCTTTTCCTTATTCATTCATGTGTTTGCTTCGTGTCTGACTGTAATAAGCTCCTGAGACCGGGGACCTCATCCTTCATGTTTCCTGTTTGGTCTCCAGTGTCCTGCATTGTGCCCCAAGGAAGGTGTTTTGATAAATAAATGAATAAACATTTTTTGAGAAACAAATAATAAATAAATGACAGAATAAGATCAGAGTGTCAATAAGCAAGGAAGGTCCTCAGCACCAAGTGTAAAGTGCCCTTCTGTTTTGCGCGTCAGCAGGTAGGCGCTGTGGAACGTGGTGCTCTAGGTAAAAAGTACAGATTTAAGGGTGCCTGGGTGGCTCAGTAGGTTAACCATCCAACTCTTGGTTTTGGTTTCAGGTCATTATCTCCTGGTTCATGAGATCAAGCCCCAGAACCCAGGCTCCGTGTTGATAGTGGAGCCTGCTTGGGATTCTCTCTCTCTCTCCTCCTCCCCCACTCATTCTCTCTGTCTCTGTCTCTCTCTCTCTCTCTCTTTCAAAAATAAATAAATAAGCTTAAAAAAAAAGAGTGCAGGTTTAGATGGCAAACTTTTCTGATGGTAATGATTTCCAAGAGCAACACAATCCAATATTTCTAAATTCTCTGGTAGACCCATGTAACTCAGCCTGCTTTACCATAGTATACTCCCCTGGTGAAACATTAGTGTTGATAATGGCTAAAAGCAAAGAAGATCTAAAGTTGCTTATATCTACTCAATGAAATAAATTGCTTTGCTTTCAAAGAAATCATTTGTGTATTAAAGTATCACATAAACAGGCAAATAAATAAAAGCCTCTAAACACAATTACCTCTTGTGTTTTTCAAAGAAGCAGCTTGATCAGGGCACTTCCTGACCAGTCTAAACCTGGCCCTGAGTGTCTCTTCTTCCTAACACTTCACACGAGTGAAACTTTACATTTATTATTGTGATTATTTGTTTAATATCCTTTTTTTCCTGGGATGCTTGGGTGGCTCAGTTGGTTGAGTGTCCAAGTCTTGATTTTGGCTCAGGTCATGATCCCAGGATCAGGGGATTGAGCCCCATGTCAGGGCCCTGTGCTCAATGTGGAGCCTGCGTGGGTTTCTCTCTCTCTCCCTCTGCCCCTGTCCCTCACTCACACTCTCTCTTTATGTCTCTAAAATTTAAATAAGTAAGTAAATAAATAAATAAAAGTTCAAATATCTGTGTTTCCCAAATAGACTGCAAGATGCCTAAAGTTAGTGACATTGTCTGCTTTCGTCACCAGTGTCTCCCTAGCACAAGCCCAGTAGAGATTAGATGAACTAGTGAATGAATGGATGAAAGAATGAATGAAACTTACATTCTCCCTACGCCTGGCTTGTCACCAGCTTGTGGAGTACCCTTGAATAAGTCACTTCCTCTTGCCAGTGGTCATTCTCTCATTTGAGAAAATAATGATATCATTTGGCCCCTTCTGAATATAGTGTCAAGGATCACATGGCATGGAAGTGACCTGAATGCTTTGAAAAGGATCAAATTCTATTAAAATGTAAGCCACTATACGAGAAGTACCGCCACTGGGGCTTTTTAGCTGCATGAAATGGAGCAAAAGCGGATCTGAGATCGAATGTGTCCTGAAAGCAAGAGTGGAGCCAGGACAGGGAAGGGGCTGTACTTAAATACAAAATTCACGAATTTCGTAGTCATCGGGTAGGAGTTCTATTGGCAAAGGGATGCCGTATCATCTGGGGAAGGAAGGAAGGCAACATAGCAGTGTCAGGTAACCCCTGGGTTGACACTCCAGAAAAACTGGGAAGAAAAAGATCAGCCCAGCCTTCATGGGGAGGACATCAGGGAGACATGCTGAGTCCAGATGGCTATGATTATTGAACAACAGTAATAAAATAGTATTATTTCTTGCCTGGTACATATTGGAAGCTTTATGTGTGTTCCTCTCTAACATCAGCTCTGTAGAATAGGTGACTCTATACCTATTTTACAGATGGGGAAATTAAGACTCAGAGATCAAAGAACTTGATCCCACAGCTAGGTGGTAGAGCTGAGGATTCAAACATGGGACTGCCTACCTTCAAATACCATGCTCTTTCCACTCTGCCTGTCCAAACAAGGAAATTAAGATTTGTTAAAAAAAATTGTTTTTAATGTTTATTTATTTTGGAGACAGAGACAGACAGAGCATGAACAGGGGAGGGTCAGAGAGAGAGGGAGACACTGAATCTGAAACAGGCTCCAGGCTCTGAGCGGTCAGCACAGAGCCCGACGCGGGGCTCGAACTCACGGACCGTGAGATCATGACCTGAGCTGAAGCCGGACGCTCAACCTACTGAGCCACCCAGGCGCCCCGGAAATTAAGATTTTTAAGAGCAGAGGAATGAGCTAAGCATGACGTCCTCCTGAATGTCGGGCCCTGTGTGCACAGATCATAGGCCCATGAAGCTGGTCCTGCAAACCATTCAAAGTTGGTTAAAAGGGATCAAATAATAAAGGCACCCCACTTCTTTCCAGTTCTGAGAACCCCTCAGAACTCCATATGGTTGGAGCCTTGGCCAGTTGTGGTGAGGCAGGGCAAAGACAGAGCCAGGGGGAGAGCACAGGGGAAGGGCCAGAGAAGCCAAGCAGGTCATTACTACTATGCCTTCCAGGGATCAAAGCCTCCTGGGACTGGCCCCAATGGGACGGCCCTGAGAGCCCAACATCCTGGGAACATCCCTGGGCCCAGGCCATAGTCAGGCACCATAGCCATCACCATCTACATCCTGGTTATCCCCAAGACAGGTGCCCTGGGGAAACAAGGTTGGCAACTATGACATAAACATACAAATATTTAAACAGAACAAAAAGAAAAAATTCCCATGAAAAACCAAATAAGAAATATTCACTGCTAAAAACTCAAACTACATGGAGGCAGAATCAGCAAAGCAAGGATTTTCCAGTCTGATTTCAGTCGGTGTCAGAGCCAAGAGAGCAGGGCAATCCAAAGGGAGGAAGCTTCTCAAGAACAAATGAGATCAATCTAGTAAAATTGCTATTACTAACTAGTCTGTGGGCTTTGAGAATGCAATTTTGGGGAGGGATGGATATACTGGCTTTTTCTCAAAATTTATTTTTAATGCTAATACAAAAGTCATACATGCTTATTCAGAAAACTTGGGAAACGTAGGGAATCACAGTGAAAAAAATTACTCATAATTCTCCCACTCGGGGATAACTAATTTGATCTCTTGGTATATATGCTTCCAAGCTTTTATATATATATATATATATATATATATATATATATATATATATATAAAATAACATATGTGTGTTGATATATGTATATGTACATATACAACATACATATAATTGTTTTCAAGCATGAAAACCTTAGTAATATATCATGATTTTTCCGCCTGTTAAATATTATTCTATGTAGGTTTTTGATAGCTGCGTAGTAGCTCAAAGAAATCATCTTTGTTCAGTTTCTGTTTTGGGGGGTTAGTATTTATGAACATTGCTGGTATAAACATCTTTGGCACCCACATACACTTTCACCAATATAGTACTTATTCCTGGGGTTGTTGAGAAAACATTTTCATCTGGTGTGACATTTTCTGTTTCCATCCTTAGGACAAACCACGGAAAGAAAGTGTTAACGACAGTACAACAGAACCTGGACAGATTGCCTACTCTGTGCTCCTAATGTCCCCCCAGCATTTCCCTTGCACACTTTTTATGGCACCTAATACCCTCTCCCTTCTTGTTATTTATGCTGCAACTAGATACTCTTGGAGAGAGAGAGCATGTGAGACTCATCTATGCAACCCCCTGGGCCTTGACCACATTAGGTGCTCTATCAGTGTTTATGCAATAGCTGAACAAGTTCCCCAAGTCCTCTGGCCGGTCCTAATTCCAGTCCCCTGCCAACATCCCTCCATAATTGATGTGACATTTCCTTCTCAGCTGAGGGGTTGAAGTTTGGGGATATGTCCTAAGGGGTCAATTAGTTCCTTTGATGTGTCTACCACCAGGTGACCAGAGGTGGGTCTTTTGAAAAACTTAGCATGCAGGTAGTTTGGAATTTCCTAGGTAGGTATAAAAGAATCAAGAAGCCGAGGTTTATACCAGAGTCTATGCTCTCCAAAAATGACTTGATATTTTGTACCCAAAATAAATTATAGTTTTTATATTCAGGAAAATATTGCTAAATTTACTTCTATAGACCGTTCAATATTGTATAAAAGAAAGAGATGATCTAAAGCATAAATGGCATACTGCCTGTTTTTAAATGTGATGCACCTCTAAGTATAAAACATTTGCTTGGCTCATTCTACCCCTCTCAAAAGGCTGCCTTAGGCTGTTCCCTATGTTAGCTTTAAAATAGTCTCAGTTCTCATCTGTTAAAAGTGTTAAATCACAATCTATCTCTCAGGAGTAAGATCAACTCTCATGAATGTTCTGTAGTGATTAATTATGACAAACCTCCTTCCCTGTACTGGCCTCCTTCTAGGTGCTACACTGTATGCTAAGCTTATGTTAGGAGCCAGGGTGCAAACATGGATGGGTGAGGGGAGAGACAGGTTCAGAACAAATACCAGAGCTTTTTTTAAAAAAAATTTTTAAACATTTTTAAAAATTTTTGAGATACAACAAGAGACAGAGCACGAGTGGGGGAGGGGCAGAGATAGAGGGAGACACAGAAGCCGAAGCAGGCTCCAGGCTCTGAGCTGTCAGCACAGAGCCCGACGTGGGGCTGGAACCTACCAGCTGTGAGATCATGACCTGAGCCAAAGTTGGATGCTTAACCGACTGAGCCACCCAGGCACCCCAAAGACCAGAGCTTCTGAGGGAATCCCAAGGGTTAGAACATCAAATGAGTCAAACCCACATTCCTGGGTACTCGGTTATTTTTCTCCCCTTAACCCTGAACACCCCTTCCCCCAAACTTCCAAACTGTAGAGGTATCCTAGCGCAAGGAAAATAGCTGGGGAAAATCTAGCTTTGAATTTTAGCTCAACTCTTTATTAGCTTTGGGTCTTGGGTAAGTCACTTCACCTTTGAGCATCCACAAACAGGATAGAGTAATAATGTGATTGCTATAGCAAGTTAAGAGCAAGTGATGCAGAGCAAGTGGTCTGCAGCCAGACTGCTTGGGGTCAAATCTCTCCCAGCATTGTATGTCGTGTGACCTTAGGTGGGTTATTTAGTTCTCTGGGTTTCAATTCCATCAGCTGTAAAATGGGAATGAAAATAGTACCTACTTCATACGGTTGTAAAGGTTAAGCATATTAATCTACATAAAGTGCTTAGAATAATGTTAACTCTTATTACAGTGGTTATAGTTATTGCTAGTAGAAGTCATAATGATGGTGGTGGTGTGAGAGTTTTGACAGTCTGTGCCCAATCACAGCCCCAGATCTTGTCTGGTTATATTTAATCGCTTCTGGTTACTTCTGTCAGGATTTGAAGAACCTAAATTATTTGCACCTTTCCCACCTTAGTAGTTATATCAACATTCATCAAGCACTTTTCATGTGTCAGACAAAATATAAGAACATTGGAAGCATTGGCTCACCTAATTCTCACTCTAAGGCCAGGTACTATTATTAGCTCCATTTCACAGATGGGGCAACTGAGTTACAGGGAGAGTCAGTGGCTTGTTCCAGAATAAATGGTGAACGAGAGGCTTGGATCTGGGCCCAAAGACTCTCTCAACTGATAAGACAAATCCCACCATGCTCATTGCCAAATCCCACTGGGGCTTGATTTCCTCCTGGGACTAGCCAAGAATGCAATATTATTTGAGTTTCTAAGTGCCAGCTGTTCTGTATACTCGGCAAGGCACTATTCTAAAAAGTACTCACAAAAATGACCGGTTCTTGCTGGTGGAGATCATGGTATTTTGAGAATTTGGCTGAGCATTTCTGTCTGGCCGTTGTAGTGGGATAAGAGGGAGTGCTCCTGTTTGCATTAGTCAGAGAAGGACTGTGAACTATTATCTTACCTTGTTATCTGAGCTGCTGGTGCACAAGGAAGTTTCCTTTGCTAATGGTTGAACTACTCTTCAGATAAAGGCCTCCCCTAGATCTCCACGGCACTAATTAATCAGCTGTTAAAACAGTAGTTGATAAAGACAGGCTTACTTAAAGTTCGAATTGCCTGCAATCAGAGATAACCAGCGAGTCCCTTTTGGCAGGGAGATATGAAAACAGGAGAATCATCTCTTATCAAAGTGAACAGGGGACTCAAATGAAAAATGCAGTTCAGAAAATAGTTAAAGCAACTTCAAATTGGAAAAAAAAATAAACATATAATTATTTCTTTTAACCTGTGTAGACAAAGTGAAAAGGGCACAAAATACACACACACACATATGTGATCCACACTAACGCTTCCGTGTAAGTTGGGTGAGCAGAGCCAGAGCAGGCTTCATGAATGTGGTTACACAAGAATATGTGACATGTGGCCACCATTTCCCTTTGACAGCTCCTTATTTGCTAACATTGCTTATTTTAGAAAATTAAATTAAAAATTTGATTTCCTTAGAGGCAAGGACATGATTTCAAAAATATATTTATTAAAGGAATCACCTGGAAAAAATGAGCATATGGTGAATGTAAAATCAACTTCCGTGAGAAAATGCTTAGATGAAACGGAGAAATAAAGCATGTGAACTGCTTTCCAATGGGGTTAAAGGAGAGAAAGACCCTAACTGGAAGGGAAGGATGATTCCAGCCCCTGGGAATGAGGTTCAGGGAGGCTTAGACAGGTAGAAATATAAAGTGTGACCCCGGGGGTAGGTAGTCTAAGACCCTAATATTTGCAGAAACACAGAATTCAAGTCCTAAATATAATGCCTACGGTTCAAAGATCTTCACAAAACCTTAAATTCTATTTTTGGAGAAGCAGAAGCAAATATAATTGTCTGAAGGATTGGATTAGAAGGCAACTTTAGTTTGAATGAACTCTAAAATGTTGAATGGACCATAAACATGCAGTGAATGAATGTGGAAAGCCTCCCAGACGCATACGCTTGGAAAATAAATTATAGTATGGAGGTGAGCTTTGCTAAGCGATGCTGTTGTTAGCGCTATTGCTAACATTTTAATTTACTTGACTCCAAAAACTGAGAATAATGAAATAAAAAGATCAATGGATTTGGAATCTGGCAACCCGATTATGGAATAATAGTTACTATAAAAACTAATAATTGATACAAACTTGGATAAATAATCTCTCTGACCCTCGGTTTCCTCCCCGTAAAAA
This sequence comes from Prionailurus bengalensis, assembly GCF_016509475.1. Lineage (NCBI taxonomy): Eukaryota > Metazoa > Chordata > Mammalia > Carnivora > Felidae > Prionailurus > Prionailurus bengalensis. The sequence goes on along the minus strand of NC_057350.1, from coordinate 85,540,895 downwards.
TGGGGTGAGCAGGGTGTGGAGGTCACCAAACTATATTACCTCTAAAATCTCTTTTAAGTCTCACATTCTATAATTCTAGATTTTACCACGTATCATTTGTGTCTAAATGCCATACATTTTATGGTCAATTTCAAGTCACAAACCCAAGAACAAATCAAAAGCTTCTAGATGCTTGGGTTCTAAGAAAACATTGTTAAGCTGTAAGATAACCACAAAAGTGCAAGGCTTTCCCAAAAACGTCTTGGAAATTTTGATCTTAAATATGCAATAGTAATTTGTAATAATTAAGAACTGCTTTAACAAAATTCCTCCTACCTATGTATTTACATAATGCCAGCACAATGGGGATTAGATATCACTGAATTTCCATGTGAGTAACTCCATTTTGCATGCTTGAAATTACCTTCTGCCTTCTGGATGCTTTTTTCTTATTCCAATTGATATGTATGTAACATTATCACCACAGTATCCAAGCGCTTTACAAAATAGAATAGAAATCAGTCATTATTATTATTGTTTTAGACTGTGACGGTTCAGGCCATGGCAAGCGTGGATGGCGAATACAATTGGTATGTGTCCAGTGGTGAGGCAGGGTCTAAAGTCTGAACAACCTCAGTGTTCTGTGCAACTCTGGCCATTGCATTCCACTTGCTGTCTGTGAGTCATATTCCTCTCACATGAAAACGCAGACAATAACCCAGCCACTGTCACCATGCGCCGCTGGCTGAGGTTCAGATGTGGTTCACCTGATCTAAAAAGCCACAGGGATTCAGAGAAAGCTGGTGTATAAATTCAAGGAACTATTATGAATCTACAGGATGATTCTCTGCAACCTAAGGAAGAACCAACTATGGCAAAAAATAAATAAGGAAGGATATAAATATCCCTTAACTGGTTACCAAGAAATACTTTTTGAGAAAAAATAGGTCCTCAAAACTATTTCTCTAAGGCTGACGACAGAGAACCTATAAAGTAGGATTATTATGCCTAAAAACAGTTCAAAACGAAACAAGAAAAAAACTTGGAGCACTTACTGTATGCCAGGTATTGTCCTACCCTTTTATATGCAGGATATCCTGCAGTCTTCATGAGGAAGATATTATCACCTCCATTTCGTGGATAAGAAAATGAGGCAAAGAGGTTGAGTAAATTCCTCCAAGGTCATATAGCTAATAAATTGCAGAGTCTGAATTTAAATCCAGGGGGGCTGGCTCCGGAATCTGTGCTTTTAACCCCTCCCCTAAGGTTCAGAATGACAACAGCAACGAAACAATAACTTGTCCCTGATTCCATGGCCTGGATGTGGCAGGCCTAGCAGCCAAAAGCAGGTGTCCCTCAAGCAGAGCCCTCAGGTGACCAGCATTCTCTCCTCAATCCATTCCTCTGACAGCTTGGGTTTTCCTCTCACCTCAGTGGATCAGGGAGGTGAAGCGGGCAGGATCATCACCGTCTCCTCAGCTGCCATGAGACTAAATCTGTCAGAGCCTGAGACAGATGTGACAAGCTAACTCCAGATGTCGAAGAGAAAGGGAAGGGGGGAGAAAAGTGTAAGGGGACAGCAGCAGTTCCAGGAAAGAAACTAGGAACAGGAACTCACTTCTGTCAAAAGCCTCACCATCCTCACTTCCCTCCTCCCTTTCACGCCCTCCCAGCCAGTGGCCCGCCAGCACCCAGTGCTGTAGGTATAGGCATGCGGCAGGTGTTTAATACATGTTAGTGCCCTTCCTTTCTTTCTTCCCTCCGTCTCTGCTTCCTGTGAGCACAAGGACTGAATATTCACAGATGGACTCGTGTAGATTTTTAATATGACCACTAGTGGTGGTGGACAGGCACCCTCGGCCCAACAAATTGAAAGCTTAAAGCTAAATAACATCTCCCCCTCCCTTTTTATCCCTGCCACACACCTGTTGAGATGCGTAATCTTCACCAAGGAGTGCCCATCTATTCCCTGTCTATTTTTAATTCCCATTCATATTTGCAGATGGAAGTCTCTCATCTGAATGCCGTGCTCCATTTTGTTGCATTGTGATGCATGTGGGCATTCAAGAAATGCCATCTACTCTGTTGTGATTGCTGTGAGCAATTGCTGTGGGCAATTCAATATCTTTTCTGGACTGCCCATGACTTCCCAGGGACTAAAAAGTGAAATGTTTTCTTCTTAAATTCAATGTGCAGATTCCACCCATTCACTAATTAAATACCAAAGCAATCCGCCCTTATAAAACTACAGAGACACAAGTCATACTTGCCTGGATTAGTTTCTGGGCCCAGATCTCTTAGAAGGATTTTCTTTGCCTTATTTGCTACATTTTTGCTCCCGGTGCTCAACAACGAGCGATGAGTGAAGCCAGATCCTCACACGATGCCCTGAATCTGGCTGATGTCTGCTTGTTCCCAAGCACCTGCTTAAACAAAAAAGCATAAGCTCCTCTGGCCTTCCACACTATTCACCGCGGCATGCTTTTCTAATTGGTTTGGGGTTGGGTATGTGTGCACGTGTGTATCTGCTCATGTTCAACAAAATATTTGCTTGGTTCCTTTTTTTTTTTTTTTTTTTTTTTTTTTTTTTTTGCTTCCGTCTAAATGCTGAACTCAGAAAGAAAAGAGAACCAAGGTGCATGTTTTATGTCACGGTAGAGAGGAAAGAGGACTTAGAAAGGTCCTATTGAGAACAAAAGCCTTTTGTCATGGAGGTGTCTTAATATTAGTGTAATGACTTCAGAGGATGAGATAAGGTAAGGAAAGGTAAGATGGGGTGAGATAAGATAAGAGGAAGTGGCAACATCAATAAGTAATATAGCCTTAAGAGTGTAAAAGTGAACACACTAACAGAGTTTCAATCTGAAGAGAAACTGTAAATTTAACCCTGGTTCTAAAAGGGCTCAATGTTATTCTAATCTATGCTGTAGTAATTCAATGACTGACTCTACAATCTCCAGCAAGACTCGTTCTTCAGAATGCTCCTTGACAAAGCACGGGTTTGGAATCGCCAGTTCTGTAGACATTATGATGAAGGGGCTGGTGCCACTGGTAGGAAATGCACCAACTCCCACTTTGAGGTGGTGTCATTAATTCTTCCAAATGCTGTGTCCTCTTAGTAAATGCCTTCTCCTAGTTGGATTTAAAAGATCCGTGGCACATTGCACAAGTGAAATCAGACCATGTTAGCGTTTTCTTCTCTCTTCCCTGGTGGACGAGTCTAAATAACAGGAAAAAATGTCTTTGGGAGTTACATTGATATAATCACTTTCACTTTATTTATTACATTATAATGCTCATTACAGTCACAGTGATTTAAAGCTAAGTTATCTTATTCCAACCTCCTCATTTTACAGGTGAGGACACTGAGCTCCAGAGAGAGGCGTGACTTCCTGAAGGCTATATGATATAGTTGGAACTGGAACCTAGCTCCTAGGCCCGGAAAGGTTCCTTAAACATACCATACTGTCTACCATGTCTTTGGATTTTTATTGTTAATGGTGAAAGTTTTGTCTTTTGGCCATGTTATGTTCCAAGGTGCTGCACAGAAAGCTTAAGATGCAGTTCTCTTTCATTCTATATAGAACACTTTTTCAGTGCGAAAGAACTTGAATTTGAATATTACAAGAGGGGAATCATTTGCAGCAATTATTGGCCAAATTCCTCTGGTGGCTGGGGGAACATTCTGAGAGTCTTGTGAGCTTGATTCTAAATTTCAGTTTGCACTGCTTTATGCTTCTAATCTGAAGTCTGAACTCAATGGGTGAGAACCTGGCGACACTTCAACAAGCCCACAAGCCTCTCCAAAGAGGGTAGGAGGGGAGGTAGGGAAGGAGATGAGCAGAAAGCCAAGAAAGCCTTCCCAAATGATCTTTCTTTTATTATTATTATTTTTTCATAAACAAGATTACTTTAGTAAATTTCCTTCTAGTCTCTGTCCTTCATTCTGTCCTTCATTCTGTGGGCATGTCCTCTTTTCATGCCCACAACTGGAGGAAAGAGAGGTCTAGGGCAACAAAACAGCCTTTTTAAAGAAAAAGGAATTTTCATTCTCTTTCCTTTGCAATGAGGAACACCTTGGACTGATAGTTTGGAACATTTCCATTTCCAAGTCTTCCTTCTGCTGGTCCTTTTTAGTCTTACAGCCTGTTTGGTTTCCCAAAATACAATTGTGATTTTACGAAACCTTAAAAAATCTACCCAATTTCTAAATGTTCATTTAACAGTGGAAAACATGAAGGCATGGTATTCATTCAATAGCTGATTAAATTATTAAGAGTTTAGGAGCAGATTTACATGAAAAATAGAAAAAAAGAACCTTTATGCAGTTACACATGATCAAAAAGAAAGCCAAAATCTCAAAGGAAAGGTAATTTGTAAAGTTGGTAGTAAGCATGGACCTTGGTATTCTCAGCTACATTTCAAACAATCTGTTACGTGGGAAATGGGCAGACCACAGCTATCAGAAAGGCCGTGAAAATTGGCATCAGACAGGCATTGATTCAACACCTGGCTCTTTTACTTAAAAGTTGCTGGTCTTGGAAATATTCCTTTATCTTTCTGTTTTCCGATCTGTAAAATGGAGACGAGGATGCTAAATGATAACATTTTGCATAGGCTTTGTTATAAAAACTACATTTTCAGTTACATATGTAAAACCTGTTGTAAACTGTAATTTACCATGAACTTATTATTTACTATCATCATCATCATCATCATCTTCATGATTATTAAATAATACATGGTCCTTTAAAAATTTTTTTAATGTTTATTCATTTTTGTGAGAGAGACAGAGCGTGAATGGGGGAGGGGCAGAAAGAGAGGGAGACACAGAATCTGAAGCAGGGTCCAGGCTCTGAGCTGTCAGCACAGAACCGGATGCTGGACCGGAACTCATGAACTGTGAGATCATGACCTGAGCCAAAGTCTGGAAGCTTAACCTACCAAGCGACATAGGCGCCCCATACATGGTTCTTTTAGAAGACTAACATTGCACATATAGATGTGCTCCTAGACACGCTGACAGCTAGAGAAATATGACAACCATTAGTTTCTCATCCAAAGTAACTCAGATATGGCTACATCAGAAAACAGAGATTGGGGCTTCTGGGTTTTAGATACCTAGGAGTATGACATCCCAAGATCATACAAGTTCAAAGATCAGTGCTTTTAAGATAATCAGTTACAGGGAAAGGTAAACTAATACTTACGGAAGATCCACAGTGGGCCAGAGTCAACAAAAACAGACTCACAAATCACACAACTGGAGTTTAGATGTAACACTTCAGCTAACACCAAAGATGACCTTGGGCAAATTCCTTAGGCTCTTTGGACCAGTATAGTTATAGCTAAATGTGACAGCCAAGAAACCTTATAGGACTAAGGACACAAAGTATGTGCCCAGCACATTGCTTTCTCACACAGTGATACAGTAAACATTTGTTGAATGAATGAATGAATGAAAACATAATAAGGCATATTCACAGGTAGTGCAAGCACAAAAGAGGTGGATTGTGAGGGAGTTAACTCTGGATGATGGCAAAGGAAATGTCAGCTAATGCTATCACCGGCATCAGCTCTGTGTCAGATTTAATAGGTTGATTTCCCCCTTCCTCCTTTCCTGCTTCTTGGTGTGCCTGGTTATTTTTCATTGGGTTCTAAACATTGTAATTTACTTCGTTGGGTGCTGGATATTTTTGTACTGTTAAATATAATCTGGAATTTTGGTTTCAGGTATAATTAATTTACTTGGAAACAGTTCTATCCTTTTGGGTTTTGTATTCAAGATTTGTAAAGCAAGACCAGAGCAGTATTTAGTCTGTGACTACTTATTATCTACTACTGAGTTAAAACTCTGTTGTATACTCTGCCTAATGCCCTGTGCATCATGAAATTTTTCAGTCTGGCTGATGGAAACGAGCATCATTATGAAACTGTCAGTACTAGGCATTTACCTCTAATCCTTTCTGGTGGTTCTTTCCCAGTCCTCAGGTAACTTCCTCATATGCATGTGTTGATCAGTGTTTTGCTGACTAGGAAAGACGTCCTCTGCAGATATCCAGAGTTTTCTCTCTCAACAACCTCCTCCTCTCTTATACTCTGTCCTGTGAATTCTAGCCACCTTGCACTTCCCTGGTGCTCAGCATTGTTTCTTCAACTTAGGGAGTCTGCTAGACGACACCTGGGTTCTCATTCTCTGTACCATAGCCTGGAGACTCTCTCCAAGCAGTAAGATAGGGCAATAGTAGAGCTCACCCCATTTGTTTTTCATCTCTCAGGGATCACTGCCCTTCATTGCCTGATGCCTGTGTCTTGAAAATTGCTTTTTCATATATTGTATCTTGTATTTGGTTCTTTCAGGTGGGAGACTAGTCCAGTTTCTGTTACTCCATCTTCGCCAGAAGCAGAAATGCGAAGGAAGTTTTGGGGAATTATCCTCACTCTAGACAGAACTTTTTATAAATCCAGATATGGAAAAACCACAGTTTCTTTTCTTCTTTACTCCTTTGCTCTATAGACCAATGAGATAAAAGAAAGAACTGTATAATTCTATCATTCTAACACTCTTTTTATGATACTCTGTGTGAACTGAAGACTAACATTTACTTACGATTAACTAGAATATGTTTAATGTCTTATGCCACTTGCCTCTTAAATCTTTGAAACCACTCACCGTAACAAATATATATATTGTTATACCTAATTTCCACTGAAGCACAGAAAAGATAGATTAGCTTATCCAAGTTCTCACAACTAGTAGTGGTGGAGGGTAGATTCAAAATCAGAACTGACTCCAGAGTCCACATTCTTTACAAAGTGTCATGCTACCTTCATGGATCAAGTTATATCCCTCACAAACATAGTTCCTGTGTTATTTTCTCCATTTTACAGATTAAAACAATAGCAACAATAACAAAACAAGGCTCAGAGAGATGAAATATTTGGCTTCAGGAGGCCTAGTTGCAATAGATCCCAGTCTGCCTCCACAGCTCAAGTTCTTTCTAGTTTGCTTGACAAATTAGAGTTCTGACAATGCAGAAGTGACCTGCCTTTTGTCTAATACTGTGTAAGCTCTGGATCTTATTTAAAGCAAGTTTTAAATAAAATCTTTCTTGTTAAATTGCAAGGTAATTTATAAAGAATGGTGAAAATCAGCTATACTGAGACTAGAAACCCACTATCCTTTCTGTTTTATTTGAGAGAATTATTATAATTAACTTTTGATCCTAATTTCACAAATTCAAACATATACACAAAAAGGCTGCCCCCTGACAAATTTGATGAATATCCATTTATATTCTTCTTTAATTATTCCTATAGTATTCATACCTATGTTTGAAATATATAGTAAAATTATGAAAAAATGTTTTTTGTCTTTGTTCATAATTTTTTTCCCCAAAACTGTATACCAATAAATTTCCTTGTCTCTTTCTGAAATGAATTTTTACAAAGACAGGAAGTTCATTTTTATGGCCTGTTTTTTAAGCTTGTTTTAAAATTATAACAGCAATACATATACTCCTTACAAAAACAAAAATTCAATGGGACAGAATATAAAGTGAAAATATGACAGGCCCTTTTCACCTTCTCCCTATTACCATCCTCCAAGGGTAACAACTGGTAACAGTTTCTTCTGTATGCTTTTAGAAAATTTTAATGCATAAACATGTTATAGGCATAAATATATATTCCTTATTTTTATAAATTGAGATCATTCTAGAAAGTATGATCTATATTCTGTATCTGTATAATTTTACTTACTGTATCTTGGATAGCTTTTTGTATCAGCTTATATAGTTTTTACATTTCTTTTATCACCTATGTAATATGCATTGTACATATATGATATGTATAAAAATAACATGATGTGTTTAACCTTAATATTGTTTTCAATTTTTTTTTTGCTATTAAAGTATTGCAGCAATAAATTCATTGTGTAGATACATGCTAAATCAAAAGATGTGTGCATTTAAAAATTTTGTGAAATATTTCTAAATTGCTCTTCTTAAAGGTTGCACAACTTTTGGGGTGCCTGGGTGGCTCAGTCAGTTAAGCGGCTGACTTCAGCTCAGGTCATGATCTCGTGGTCCATGAGTTCCGAGCCCCGCGTCAGGCTCTGTGCTGACAGCTCAGAGCCTGGAGCCTGTTTCAGATTCTGGGTCTCCTTCTCTCTGACCCTCCCCCGTTCATGCTCTGTCTCTGTCTCAAAAATAAATAAACGTTAAAAAAAATTTTTTTTAAAAAGATTGCACCACTTTGCAATCCCATAGTCAGTGTTCCAGAGTAGAATTCAGTAAATATTTACTTAATATTTTTGTAAGTGAGCACCCACTTTTCCACATTCTTATCAATAATAACATTGTTGAATTTTTAGAATCCTTCTCTGATAGATGAAAAGTGATACATTATTACTTTAACTTGCATTTCTATAATTATGAGAGAATATGAACACTTATTTATTTACTGGTCATTTTATTTTATTGTCTAAGAGTTGCCTATTTGTGTCCTTTGTCCATATTATATTGAATGATTTATATTTTTCTAAATAATTTTATAAAGATTGTGTGTGTATTTATTAAATTGTCTCCTTTTCTAGCATTTATAGTGGACAAATTTCCTCCCACTATCTTATTTTTTAACTTTAGTTTTTGTTTTTACAAGCATTTATTATTTAATTTAATTTAATTTAATTTAATTTAATTTTATTTTATTTATTTGTGTGTGTGTGTGTGTGTCCCCTCTCTCTCTGCCCCTTCTCTGCTTGTGCTTTCTCTCTCTCTTTCAACAATAAATAAACCTTAAAAAAAAAAATCAAAGACTGAGAAAGGTATCTAGTGAAGGTCCAGAAGAAGTATAAGAGGGGAAGCCCCCAGGAAAATACCTCTCTTCCCTTTAGTTTCTCAGAGGTGTCTTCTTTCCTACCTCTATGGCTCTGCAGGCAGGCCTGTAGGTGAAAATCAGCTCCAAGTCAGCTGTCACCATTTTCAGATGCACAACTCTTTTCTTTTTTTTTTTTTTTTTAAATAAGAGAAGCAAAGTCTTTTGTCCCATAGGCCTCCAGGAAGGCCATCTTCAAGGAGGCAACACTCAGACTAGATAATTATCTGGCTTCCCCCCCCCCCCCCCCCCCCCGCCCATCCCAGGTAAGGAAAATTGGAGACAGAAAAATGGTGACTTGATATGAGTTTTTCAGAACCAGAAGTAAAATTTTGCTCATTCTCTCATCCATATTCTTCTGGGCATCACTGAGCCAATTTTCATTTGTAAAATGAATCAGCATAAATCAGCATTTTCATATGAAACTATTTTATAAAAGATTCTTGTAATACATTCTGGTATAGAAAAATCAAATGGTTAGAAATCAGCCCTCTGATTTGTTCCATTCTTTAAAAGTTATAATTAATTTAATATTTTAGCATTCAGAGGAAAGCTTTTCATTCCCCAATGTCATCTGATCGTATATATAAAGCAAAAAGGAATCTCACTAGTGAAGTTTGGCTAGACCTAGCATTAGTTTGTTACAATAGGATAAGCTCTCCCTCTTTTAAAAATGGAAATAGTCTGTTCCTCCAATTCTTTCACATCCTCCCCTGTCCCCTTCTTTCCTATTTTTTTTTGAATTCTGTGTATTAGACGCTATAAATATATCGACTTCCCTATTTCTCTGGGGTTCAGGATTTATGCAGTCTAGTCTTTCAACTTTATGTGATTTTTGAGATTTTATTTTACTCTTGTCCTCTGTGCACGTCCAAGTACGTCTATTTCTTAGCTAGCGATACCTACAAAATATGACTAGTTTCAGAACTATTTCCAACTTCTTTGCTTTGTCTTGTATTTCTATTGTGGCACTAATTACTAGCAATATGATTAATGCACTACATACTGGTGGCTTTGTTCCCTTTGTTTTTCTGATAATGCTAATTAATCCAATTTTGAAAAAAAAATTTAGTTCTGCTCACACATGTCTGATTGCAGGTGCTTTTGAAATCACTTTTCCCCCCTTTGGTTTTAAATTAAAGTAAAGAGTAAGAGTAGACCAATTACTGATGTGGCTGAAAATGCTCTTACCAAAGTTGTTCATCACGGAATGCATAGGACCAGTAGTGTCAGAAATGGCTCTGTAGTAAGAAAGTTTCCATGCACTAAAAAGTTATTTGTCCTTTACTCATTTCTTAGTGTGTGTGTCTATGGGGGTGGGGTGGGGTGAAGGAGTGTGTGTGGGGGTCATTACTTAGTTTTGAGTGGGACAGATTTTTGGAATTTTCAAGTGGAAGCATGGGTGAGGATGGCTGCCCAAGATGTAGGCACAGATAAGATTTAAACCAGAACCTATCTGTCCCTCTTATTGAAATTCATCGGTCTCCCTGCAGTTCTCTCTCACTGGGAGCTCATTGGGTTTAACCTTGGAAGGCTCAGTTTTAAACACAGTAAGTATTTGATACTCACTGTGTAGTTTGGTTTATGTTCACAGCCTTCATTTTCTTGAGCAGATCAGTAATAATGGTACGCCTCCATTAAACTTTTAGCACTTTTTAAGGGCTCTGCTAACTTACACCATATATATTAAAATTTGAGTACTACCTAGTTTCCCAGATATTAAAGATGCAGTAATTTTTGTCTGGAGAAATGCTATTTTTAAAATCCATTTTATTTCTCCTCTTTAAAAAAACCATATTATTGAACTAATTTTGTATTTACTTTTTTATAGTAAATAGTGGGGAAAAAATTCCCATTTCAGTATCATTGCATAAATAACTACATTATTATTCATGCTTTTTTGTTTAACTTACACAATGTATATTGTATATATAATCATAAAATTATAAAGGTAGCAGTTTATGATCAATACAGACTAGGAAAGATGACTTGATTTTTTGTTAGATTAATCATTTATAATATATATTTTTTATTTTTAGTTGTTAGGTGCAATTGACATATTTGATTAGTTTCAAATGTACAACATAGTGATGTAGCAATTATATATGTTATGAAATGCTCACCACAATAAGTGTATTACAGTATTATTGACTATATTCCCTATGCTGTACTTTTCATCCCAGTGGTTTATTTGTTTTATAACTGGAAGTTTATACATCTTAAACCCCTTCCCTTCACACACCTTGATCATCCACCTCCACCCCCATCCCCCACCCTCATCCCGTCCTTCGGCAACCACCAGTTTGCTCTCCATATTTATGAGTCTGTTTCTCTTTTTCTCTCTTTTTAGTTGTTATTGTTGTTTGTTTGATTGTTTTGTTTTCCAGATTCCACACGTAAGTGAAATCATATTGTATTTGTCTTTCTTTTACATCTCATTTTGATCATGTATGTAGATCTAATCTATAGCTTGTGCTTTTTATAGAATGTCAAGGAGGGTTTTCAAAATGGTTCTGAGAATTGCAGCAGGATAGGTCACACCCCTCCCCACCTTTGTTTGTTTGTCTCTTTTCTTGCCTAAATAAAGTGACAGAGGAAATCTATTTAAAGGCTTTCATTCACTCAGCAGGGGTAGGTTAAAATTGCACACACTGCAAATAGTTAAATATTTCTGTTGAGGTTCAAGGTTGTGCTTTTAATTTTTAAAATTAACTTTGAAATTGAATTCATTTCAATAAAAGGCAGGAGACTTGGTGAAGTCCCCACCCCCTACAAAATTGGATTAAAGTGCTAATTGTTTTATTTGAAATATCACTTTCCACTAATTAATTCATTTTGCCCTTGACTGAATTGATTGGAAACCCCAGAAGATCTTTAGGGGAAGAAAGACAGAGCTCTGTGCCTTGACCTTCCCTCACTCCCAATCACATCCGTATTTACTATATTAAAACATGAAGCTCTGTCATAAAACAAAAGATGGAGAAATTATGGAGGTTGAGGGAATAGTTTCCCCTTATGAAAAGCAGACTAATAGATTTTCTTTTTTAATAAAATGAAGTTTATGTTTTTGGATGGCTCTAAAGAAACTACAATCAGTCTAATCTAGACTTTTAATTCGTTTTCCAATCTTCCTTGGCTCATATTTTGGTGAATTATGTTGGTGGATTCCATGTCACTCAGTAGTGACCAAATAAATTCAACTGTTTATGGGATAACAATTTGGGGTTATACTGGTGGTGGTGGTTGTTATTGTTGTTGTTTTGTTTTATTTTATTATTATTATTTTTTTAAGTCAAGTAGAAAGATAAATAGGCCCAGGTGAAATGCCCCTATTTTTTCTGTTTCCAATGTGTTAGGCTGAGGCAGCTTTTCTTACTACAAATTATAGTATACAACTGTTCTAATATCTGCCCTCTGTTTTGCATGAGACCTTTTTAACTGACTTTCCAAAAGTGGTTAAACACAGCAGGTGTTACACTTTTTTTTAAGGGTATAAATGAATTTCTGTTAGGTCAGTAAAATACCCTCGAAGAGTATTGAAAATCTCAGATGCTATCATGCCAGGGCTTAGAATATTTGGTAAGGTGTTGTGTATTTGTGTGGGTTTCTTTTTCACAGCTCATTTTAATTTTCATAATCTTTTATCAGGTCTTTGATTTTTGTTTAGGTCCTGACCACATGTGACAAATTAAATATGTTTCATAAAATAAGTCTTTGTTGTTAGCTCTAGTATTTATTTTCTAGGCATAATTGCTTATCTTCCTTTTTCTATAATTTATATATAATGACTAAAATCAATAAATATGTCATGTGATAATTAAATGTACTTACCCTGTGTTCTACAACAGTCTTTTGGTTACCTAGAGCAATATAATTGAGCATTTGGGCAATCACTTTATGTAGCATAAGTTCAGTACAATTTGTACTGCACACATAAGGAAAGGATATATTAAATAAATGACAGCTACTGTTTATTGAGCCCTTGCTATATGGCAGGCACTCTGCCAAGGACTGTAAAAAAATCCCTTTCACTTCATCTGTACATCAACCATCTGAGGGAGGTATTATTAGCATTCTGATTCTATAGATGAGGACACTGAGGTTCAGTGAGGTTAATTCAAGTTTACAATTGTTTATCAGATGCCAAAGCACCTGAGAACTGATTCTTTCTTTAATTCTGAAAGAAGGACACTATCTGGGATTCAAAAGTTATTTTGATTAGAAAGCAATTGCTTTATTACCAATTCAGAGAGAAAAGCTTGTCTTAAAGTCTCTATTAAATATACTTACAGAAATTTCCAGAAGATGAAAGTATGAGCAATTTAGTTTGTCTACAGTTTGACTATAGGACCCTAGAATAGTCAAGAAATTCCATAGATTCAGTTAAAAACAAGGGGAAAGAAGGAAAGAAGGGAAGGAGGAGGGAAGGAGAAGGGGAGAGGAGAAAGAAAAGAACGATGAGAGGAAAGAAGGAAGAAAGAGAGAAAAAGAAAAGAAAAGAAATCATCAAATTAGCACCTGGTTGATCAAATTCTTCACTTTTTTTCAATTGCTTGAAGTGGCACTGTACAGATAACCCGAAATGGCTTAAGCACTTTGCAGCCACACAGAATCTTAGAGCTCAATATATTCAGTTGTTCAAAGACAGAGGACTGGTTTTATTCGAAAGCCAGAACCACTTGAAACCATTTTTTGAGAGAGTTAAAACAAATGCGGTGAAATTATTGAAACATTTTTGTCTAAATGGAACTATATATCTAGTTGACTAAATTTTAAAACAGGCTTTTTTACTTTTTTTCATATACAGAGATAATCAAATTTGGTTCATAAAATGTGTTTCATAAAATAAGACATTGTATTAAACACAGAAAGTGGACATATATGTACATATACATATACACGCATATATATATATACATAGAAAAACACCTCTTAAATTTTGTCTATTATTTGGTTTAAAATAATTTTATAATTATACCATGTAATTATTATACCATTGTACCTTACCATCAAGCAAGAACCCTTATTGCAAATAGTATATAGGAGAAAAGAGGAAAGATACTAAAAATACTTTTTCCATAGTTGATCATCATCCCATTTTCTTACATGGTCATTCTCCAGCTTGTATTCAAGAATAGTTTCATGAATGTTTTCTGTTTCTTTTTTCATTATATACAATACTTATTATTTTAAAAAGTGGAAATTGTCATGTAAAAGTTAGCCTTTTTTTTAATATCATCTTCACTGGTGCAAAAATCTATTCATAAAATAGTGGCCAATCTTTCATGTTGGCAATCAACACTAATAATATTAGAAGTGATAAGAAACTGCAACCTAAAAATAATTTATGAAAATATTGTACATACAAAAAACGTTCATTAGTATTTTAATAGAATATTTAATATAAGGCAATATAATATTTCTATATGTATATAATGTATATTACATATATGTGTAATTTTTTAAATGATTTTCCTTTGCTAGTTACTGTATTCTTGAATCACTTTCCTTGAATCACTTGAATGTGTTTGAGAAATACAAAATAACTTTGTCTTAGTAAAATTTGTCACCAAAGGAAAGGAAAATACAATAGATTTTCAACTATTTAGTCTACTTATATTTCCCATTAGAGTTGGAATCATGACTTGACTATACTTGCCTATGTCACTTATTTCTCTCCTATCTCAAGGACTGATATGCATGTAAAAGTATGCTGCCACCCACATGATCGATTATTATGCCTCTACAGAAACTTACACTTATTTATGAGAATTTATAACAGGGAGAATGTTTATCATATTATATTAAGCCAAAAAAAAGCAGGGTGCAAAATTGCATATTCAATATGATTACAACTATATGAAAGAAAAATAGGAAAAAACATCAGAAGGTGATACACTAACATAGTAACAGTAATTATTTTGGGTGACAGAGTTATAGGTATTTTTTCTTCTCCTTTTTCTATATTCTCCAATTTTGTATATACCAAATGTAAATTCTTGTTTTTTTAATGTTTATTTATTTTAAGAGAGAGAGAGCATGCGTGGGGAGGAGCAGAGAGAGAGGGAGAGAGAGAATCCCAAGCAGGCTCCATTCTATCAGTGCAGAGCCTGACACAGGGCCCAACTCACGAACCGTGAGATCATGACCTGAGTGAAAATCAGGGGTCCGGTGCTTAACTGACTGAGCCACCCAGGCTCCCCTAAATTATTTTCATAGTATAAAAAGCTTCATGTAAAAGGACTAGTGTGAGTTTGACTCCTATTATCAAATAATGTTTAAAATCATTCCTTCATCTTGCTGAAGTCATTTTTATTTTACATGTAGACATGAAAATTCTGAGTCTGTGCCAGTAAAGAAGACTGAACCCTAGTTGGTAGGTGTGCTGGTGAGAAGGATGATTAGGGTATCAATACAACTGATGGATGGGAAGAAAAATAAAGAAGATGGGGGAATGGTTAGAATAACCAGATAATAGGAATAATGGAACATGGATTATTGTTAGTTTTTAAAGATTTAATGTTTAAGTAATCTTTATACTCAACGTGGGGTTCGAACTCACAACCTGGAGATCAAGAGTCTCATCGTCCACCAACTGAGCCAGCCAGGTGCTTTGGAACATTGATTATTTTAATATTAGGGTACTATTGACTGATTTCTTGTTCAGACCCCACTGAATTTTATTGCTCATTATTAGTAACTGGCTTAGGACCTTTTTTCCCATATCCTACCAAATGAAAATATGTTTCCCTCCTATAACAAGAGTCTTAAAGAATGGAATTAAAAAGTAAAACAAAAACAGTGGTGACTAAGCTACGTAACTGCATTGTTGTTGTTGTTGTTTTGCCAGTATTTATGGGAAAATACAGGCTGCAGAAAAAAGTCACTGACTTGCAACCTTCAGCAACTTATTTTTTCTCATCAGTAAAATGAAGATAAACAATATGTATTTTACAATGTGAACTACCTTGAGAAATGGCCTCCAAAATCAGGTATGCTCATCCTAGCAGGTATGGAAGAAGCAAACAGTGGTGCATTTTCATTATGTGTGTGTGTGTGTGTGTGTTATGCATTACAGTTTTATACAAATATATTAATTTATATACATTTCTGCTGACCTCAATGCTGGATGCATGGATGGCTTGCCCTATATATCAGAGGACCATAGGGCTCACATACTTCAGAAGGGATCTTGAGGGAGGGACCACATCCCAGAGAGCTGGCCAGGCATCCTCATCCATTAGGTTTGCTTTCAGCATATTGTACAGCAATAGTTTTTATATGTTCAACTAAAGGGCGTTGTGGATTACATTATCTTGTGTTAACTGCAGGATCCCTCACAAAATGGACTAATGGGTTTGGAAGATCCCTACAACGAAACCATATATTGAAATTGATATTAATAATATGAATAAAAATGAGCAAAAAATGGCCAAGCTGACACTTCTCCTTCCTCTAGTATGAACTCATTAGTAGCCATATCAAGCTAAAAAAAAAATGACAATATGTTTAAGCCTTGACATCATTAATAACAAGTATAAAAATAAAGTGAACTTAGAGCCAGGCTTTTGATTCAGAAACTGATAAGTCAAAATTTTCACAGAACATGACACATTTAATTACATTGGTCTCATTAAAATATTATTATATTTTTGCTAAGGACAAAATAATTTTGTGCCTTTAAGAACTAAAATAATTATTTAAAATAATATTTGTTTCATATTCATCTGATTCTTTTAAAATTTCTGTTTTTGTGCATATTTCATAATGTATATAATACGGTAGTGAAATAAACGCATATATTAAGGCAATATGAATATTTTGAGGGTGTATGTTCTAAACTATGATACTTTGGGGGCATGTGATCAAAAAAAGTTGGGCAACCATTTGTTTCAGAGATTAGATATAAAAATACATATGAAGTCCCAGGAACAATTCTGTTCACCAGCAGTTGTCAGTCTAATATACCAAGTGGCTTATGTTCAGATGACTGTCGGTGAGGACTGAGATATATTTTTAATTCATTTCAATGTATAGCAGGTCTTTATGAACAATCCCATTCTTTTTTTTTTAAATTTTTTTTTCAACGTTTATTTATTTTTGGGACAGAGAGAGACAGAGCATGAACGGGCGAGGGGCAGAGAGAGAGGAAGACACAGAATCAGAAACAGGCTCCAGGCTCTGAAGCCATCAGCCCAGAGACCGACGCGGGGCTCGAACTCACGGACTGCAAGATCGTGACCTGGCTGAAGTCCGACGCTTAACTGACTGCGCCAACCAGGCGCCCCTGAACAATCTCATTCTTGATGGATATTTATATCACAACCAAAGGCACCTGAGGAGTTACCCAGTAATCCATGGGCTAACCTTGCTTTTCATCCTTACAGGGAAAATGGAAGAAGACTTAGCAACTTAATGGCTTTGACACTGATGATCATCCATTTCTGACTTCTGCACAGCCAAACTTACCTAGGTTAATGATAGCAATCTAATTTTCAGGATCCAAAGAGTTAGATAAAATAAAATATAAATATAACATACCTTGCTTAGATAAGCCAAATAGGTTCCAACTCAGAGAAGTTTGGATTTTGGCAATGAAAAAGTTTAAGTATATATGGCAATCTGAGTAAAATGTTTTTTCTCAGAATGACGTCAAAGCATTATTTACTGATCCTACATCTTCTCAGGTTGAGTATTGAAAGTTAGGTGGGGGAAGAATTAATAGTTATTTTGGCCTACAGTTTTGGGTGGTTGGTCTCAATACAAGATTAGAGAAGTTAGCTTACTATTCACATTTGACATAAGAGTTTCCACAGACTTCTCACAGGACGCTTTCATTCAGTATTCTATTACTTGATGAACACGGATTGTTGTGAAGCTGGGGGAGGCTAGAGAATGTTCAGGAGCCACATTTTGACTTAGTTCTTGAAATGTTATCTCACTTGAACTTTGTATTTGTTGAATATTCACATTTGTAACTTGTCAAGAAAATCAGCAACCCAGTTTGTTTCTTCTCTAGCCACTCCCTATTTTTTCTCAACATAGTACGTTTAAAAGGAAGTTACTAAAAAACAACAGATAAAAAACAGAAAAATGCCTTCTTGGAAAATTATTTGTCTCTTAACTCTTATTCTTGAGGGGCCAAATTATAGACAGAGAGTGAGGAGAAAACTGGAGAATGTTTCCTTCAGCTCTTCTTGCTTTCCTCTTTCCTGGACTCTCCTCTCTGTCTCCTGGAATGTTGAAGGAAGGTCTTTGGCCCATACATAGTTTACTCATTCAAATTCCATACGCATTCAGCGGTGAAACTAGAAGAACGTCTATTTCCTTGGTGGTTTGGGAAGCCAACGTAATTTGATCGCTAAAATTATGGAAGGTGATATTTAAAACAAATAAAATGCCGGAAGATTAGGACCTAGAGCAAAGCAGCAGTGAGGAGATTTGAAAAGATTTCTTCTCACAGTTTTTTGAGACATGTGTATTCAAAATCATAGTTCACCCATTGTTTCTAAACACAGCACAGTCAGATGCAGCCCCTCTTCCCGTCCAAAAGCCTTTGCTGCCCTGTGACTAAATTCAGCCCTGCTACTTTTCCATTTCTGATTTCCTAGCCCTGTGAGAACATCCAGCCATTTAAGGGAGTGTCACTCAAGCTTATCCTTTTAATCGGAGCCCTTAGAAGAAATGCCAGTTTGTTTTTGGAGACAGTTAATCTGACGGAAGTAAATTCAAGTTTTGGCAAAGATCTGTGGTAAGATAGAGTGAAAAGCTGCCAAACAGTATTATTAGGAGAAGAAAAAAAGGCACGACCTCCCCAAGTCAAATGCCAAGCACACCTACATCAGTTTCAATCAAGCTGTAGAAAAATAAGATATTTTTAGATGTATTAAGCCTTAGTGCTTCTTTGCCCCAAGGGCTGTTTTATTACTGCAGAAAGAGCTAGTAATCACTTTTCCCTGAGGTTCTTATAATTTAATATGAAATGAACTTTTAGAAAACTATACTTTAATATAGTTATTCCTCTGCATCACCTCACTGACCCTGTATGCTTCTGTTGGGTCTCACTTTGCTTCATGGCAAGACCCCTCCATGTGACTCCCTAGACATCCATCCAGGTCCGCAGATGCACCTCCAAACTTGGGTTCCATAAACCCCATTTTGCAGGTTGAATTATTGTTATACTGCCGAGCTGATGGCTAACCAGATCCAGAATGAACTTGTGGCTTCCCAGTACAGAGCTGAGGAGCAAACCAGAGCCTGATGGTCAAGGGTACTCATAGATGGGGGCACCTGGGTGGTTTAGTCAGTTAAGTGTCCAAATCTTGGTTTTGTGTCAGGTCATGATCTCATTGCCATGGGTTCAAGCTCCGTGTAGGGCTCTGCACTGTCAGTGGGATTGTCTTTCTCCCTGTCTCTCTGCCCCTCCCTATCTCATGCTGTCTCTGTCTCTTTCAAAATAAATAATAAATAAACCTTAAAAAATTGTTTTTTTTTAAAGGTTACTCATGGATGGGATCTTGGAGATGATCTAGTCTAATATTCTCTTCTTACAGATGAGAAGATTGAGGGTCAAGGTGACTGTGATGGGCCCAAGTCATACAGGCAATTAAGTGTTAAGTATGAAGCAAGGGTTAAACTCAGATCCAGACAGCAGGGTTTTTCAATTCACTGCTCTAGGTTTTTTTAGAACTCACACCAAAAAATAGTCTAAAGAAGGTAAAGTCCTTCTTCCTCCTCTTATTCATCCACTGACAGGTCACAGGACTCCTCTTATGCCATCCTGTGATTTGTGATTTATCACTCCCTGGAATACCATGGAGAATGCTGCCATAAACATTCCTTTACAGAATTTACTCTGGATCATGGGATGAAGGTGCAGAAGGAAGTTCTTAATAATACCCCTCCCCAAAGGAGGTAGAGTGGGAACATAGGTGATTGGATTCTCTTAATCCCATATTAAAAATGAATCCACCAAAGGGAACTGGGTATGCTCACATCAGCTCCCCTGCTTGCCAGGAACTATAATCGGAACCACATAAAACTATCCATATTCAACTACTTTTTGACCTACAAAAACAGCCATCTCATATAGTTCAACCTAATTTTATCAGACAGCAGCCACGTGCCAGGAACTCTGCCCAGTGCCAATCAGTGAGTCAATCCTTCAAATGGACTGAGAGTTTAACGTTTTGGTTCCTTCCTGACACTAAGGCAATGTGGGCTCCAAGAGGGAATGCGATTTACCTAAAGGCCATAGAACCGGAAAGTGAGGACACAGGATTTGGCCAACTTGATCTTGCTCCATATTCCCTGTTCTTTCATGTTACCTCCAGGGGAGGAAAAGGACGATATCCTTGCCATTCACTTCTCCCTTGCTCTCTACCACCTCTGCCCTCAGTCGTCTCTTCTCTGGGCACCAGATACTAACGATGTGCAGGATTCTGGCACAATGGTGCCAGATGCCACAATGGCACAATGGTGCCACAATGATGCATGGTGCATTGCCCTCCTCTCCCTAACCATGCACCATGCATCAAGCCATCACTGGGAGCCCCTTTTCCTTCTGCCCCATCACTCTCCTGTATTTACCTTTTCAGCCCTTAGGTCCAGTTTGGCCCTGTCAGCCCATTTGTGCATTTCTCGGCCCCATCCCCACCCCCACCCCCACCTAGAGAGTGGCCCTGCTACATCCTAGGCATCACTCCTTCCCAGGAGGTGTTTTAAAACCCTTGCCCCACCAATCAGGGCTGCAATGGAGCTTCAAGGACCCTTCCAGTCAAGGTCCCGGGCACAAGAAGACAGTATAGCCTGGCCCAGGAGTTCCTAACTAAAGAGAATTCAGGAGGCTTGTAAACTTGAATGGAAACAGCACATTTTTTTAAATGTTTGTTTATTTTTTAGAGAGAACATGCCGACGGTGGAGGGGCAGAGAGAGAGAGAGGGACAGAGGATCCAAAGAGGGTTCTGAGCTGACTGCAGTGAGACCGATGTGGGGCCCAAACACACCAAATGTGAGATCATGACCTGAGCCGAAGTCAGATGCTCATCCGACTGAGCCACCCAGGTGCCCCTGGAAACAACACATTTTAATTTTCACTAACTTTTAACTGAAGTGTAGCATTTTCTTCTGTTTTGAATGGAACAACAGTGGCATTCGTGGTACCTATGACTTGGCGAAATCAGGTGAAGTCACAGATATTTTCGTATCTCATCACAGTTATTGTTCTTATCTCAAAATGTTGTTTACACTTATCATGATTTCTAAATCATGACCTGCCACCAGCTCTTATCCTTTAATCCATTGGCAAAGAAGCCCATATCTTACTACATAAAATTTTGCTTTTTAATATTTTAAAATATTTTTAAATTTTAACACAATTGGTCTTTGAAATCTACATATTTTATAATATACATTTAAAGGCATTTTTTTCTGGGAAGGGGGTCCATGGGCTTCCCCAGACGGCCAAAGGGGTTCATAGCACACATAGTTAAGAGCCCTGTATCTGGATCTGGACTCCACCCCCTCCCAGCTGTGTACTTAGGAAATGTTTCCTCACTTTTCCAAGCCTCAGTTTCTCCAATCTGTAAAGGAGGGATGGAAACCTACCTGCTAGGTTTATTGTGAGAATCAGATGAGATCATCCATGTAAGACAAAGAGCACAGTGCCCAGCCCAGAGTGAGGGCTCACTAGTGCTACTGTTCATTATTATTAGGAGGCCTCCCCCCCCCCCCAGGCATGTCACCTGCCTCACATGGTCCTCCGTTGTTTAGAGTTGGCCCAGAGGAGTGTTTGTGATCAGTGTTCACCCCTAACACCCAGGGTCCTCAGGTCCTTCCAGGAACCCACAAGCCTCTTGGATTGTTGCCCTCCAGGTAGCAAGAGGTGCATCATTTATTTGCCCCCCCCTTCCAAGCCATTGGTCACCAATAAGCAAGGACTGCCTGATTTCCATGGGGGTCATTGCTTTTTCCAAAGAGGGAGTTTTCACTGTGGACCCAGAGTCAGACTTCAGCTCTGCTAACAGTCACATCATATCCTAGTTCAACTGCTACTCTAGGTGAGTCCCGTAGCCTTTCTGCACCTTTTGTGGAAGCAGCCAGGTCACCGTTGCCTTGTCCTCAACACCCGGCTGTTGTGCAGAACAAATGAGAGAAGGAAAGGCCCTTTGAAACTGTAAAGTGGGATCTAACTGTTTGTCATGAGCCTCCTCCATGCCTTGGCACATATTTTCTCTTCCACCAGGAGTGCCTTTCCTACCATATTTCCTGACCTGACTTCAGCGGTGCCTCCTCCGGCAATATGCCCTCATTATGCCATCTGGAAGATGTAACTGACCCTTCTCTTCCTGCTATCTTCATCCATATCAGTGTTTCAGTGCTCTTTGCTTTCTACTTTACAGCTATCGATCTCACCTTCCCTGCCAACTAAGCATTCTGAGGGCAGGACTACTGTTTAGTTTTACTTTGTATAAATAAAGCTCATAGTATTTTAGGCCCTTACCTAAACCAAACCTAAACCAAAAACTCATTAAAAAAACATTTTTCAAGATGCTGAAGACAATTCGTTCCCTCGTTGGGTTTAATGGGGAGATAATAAATAAAAACACGGGACAGCTCAAGTGCGCAAGCATTATCCAAACACCATACTCTTTGAGCTGCAAGGAAGAATCAAGCAGTGGATTCTCATTAGGCTGGGAATGGGGGTATGATAGATCATGGAAGTCTTCCTTGAGGAGGTGAGTATTGAGGGATAAGTAAATGCCAAATGGATGACCTGAATAAAGCAGGAAAGATTGGTGAAGTACTAAACATAGAGAATGACATAAAGAGAAGACTAGGACAGAGAGCTCATCCATCTGTTTCTTCACTTCCTTCTTCCATTAGATTCTTCCTCTTTAGTGAAGGTCTGTTCTGTGCCGGGCATAATACTAGGCACTGGATAAACACAGGTAATGGAGGTTGACAGAATATTGCGAGAATGGTTGAGATAGTAAGGGTATAGTTGTGTCTCTAACCCATAGCAAGGACATCATTGATGTGGGAATTCTGGCTCCTGGAAACCTGGCAAATGCCTTTCTTAGAAGGGGATCTTCCTGAGCAGACCATATGTCTTTACCACTGGTAAATGGTCACATGTGGCATTGTCAGACCTTTCATCTCTTGGTTACTCCCAGACTAAAGGGGGATTAGAGAAGTTAGTGGTCACTGCAGCTCTTAGCCTTGGACACAGCACCTACAGCAGGCAGCATTAGGCTTCTCCAAATAAGGCAAGGCTCTTTCTTATAAACTACCTTTTGTTCTTTAATTATGCATTTTTTTTGCAGACCAAAGTTCTGTGTTCTAGCTGTTTCAACTATGCACCACTTCCTGTTTATCATCTCAGTTAAAATGCTTAATAACCATGGGAGATGGGTATTTTCCCCCATATTTTACCGCTGAAGGAATAAAACCGAGAAGTTAACAACTTTCCTAAGGTCGCAGAGCTTGTTAAGTGATGAAGCTAGATTTAAGTTGAAAAGCTAGTGGGCTTTGCTTTTTTTTCTTTAAAACCGTGCTCATGGATTAGATGAATTAACATTGTTAAAACCATACTATCCAAAGTAACATAAAGATTCAATTCAATCCTTAGCAAAATACCAAGGGCATTTTTCACAGAACTAGAACAAATAATCCTAAAATTTGTATGGAACCCCCAAATACCCCATATAGCCAAAGCAATCTTGAAAAAGACCAAAGCTGGAAGTGTTATGCTCCTGGATTTCAAACTATGCTACAAAGCTGTAGCAATCAAAACAACATGGTACTGAGGCAAAAACAGACACATTGATCAATGGAACAGAATAGAGAGTCCAGAAATAAGCCCACACTTATATGGTCAAATTAATCTACAACACAGGAGGCAAGAATATTCAATGGGGAAAGGACAGTCTCTTCAACAAATGGTGTTGGGAAAACTGGACAGCAACATGAAAAAGAATGAAACTGGATCATTTTCTTACACCATATGCAAAGGGGATTAAAGACTTAAATGTTAAGACCCGAACCCCTAAAACTCTTAGAAGAAAACATAGGCATAAGTTCTTTTTAAAAGGTCTAAATTTAAATTCTAGTTAGTTAACATGCAGTGCAATATTGGCTTCAGGAGTAGAATTCAGTGATTCAGGCAATAAGCTCTTTGACATCTGTCTAAGGGATATTTTTTTTGGATCTTCCTCCTCAGGCAAGGGCAACAAAAGCAAAAATGAACAATCGGGACTACATCAAACTGAAAAGCTTCTGCACAGTGAGGAAAACCATCAACAAAATGACAAGGTAACCTACTGAACGGGAGAAGATATTCATGAATGATATATCCAATAAGAGAGTAACATCCAAAATATACGAAGAATTCATGTAACTCAATAGCAAGCAAAAAATCTGATTAAAGTATCAGCAGAGGATCTGAACAGACATTTTTCAGAGAAGACATAAAGGTAATGCGAAAAGGTGCTCAACATCACTCACCATCAGGGAAACGCAATTCAAAGCCACAATGAGATATCACCTCACACCTGTCAGAATGGCTATTAGCAAAAAAACAAGAAACAGCAAATGTTGGTGACGATGTGAAGGAAACGGAGCCCTCATGCACTTTTGGTGGGAATGTAAATTGGTGCACTACCGGTATTAAGTTACAAAAAACTGTGTTAAAATAAAAAATACAACCACCATGTGATCCAGCAATTTCACCTCCAGAATAACACAAACGAAAACGCTAATTTGAAACGATATCTGTGCCCTTATGGTCATTGCAGCATTATTTACAGTAGCCAGGATATAGAAGTGACCTAAATGTCCCTCAATAGATGAATGTTCCTCAAAAGAAGATGTGGTATATTGATATGCATAATGGAATATTACTCAGCCATAAAAAGAATGAAATCTTGCCACTTGCAACAAGCCACTTGAACCTAGAGAACATCATGTTATGTGAAGTAAGTCAGACCGATAAAGACAGATACCATATGATTTTACTTCTATTTGGAATCTGAAAAACAAAACAAATGAACAAAGAAAACTAAACAGAAACGGCCTCATAGATACAGAGAACAAACTGATGGTTGCCAGAAAGGAGGGATGGATGAAATGGGGGAAGAGGGTTAAGAGGAACAAATATTCCAGTTCTAAAATAAATAAGACAGAGAGATAAAATGTACAGCACAGGGAGTAGAGTCAATAATATTGTAACAGCTCTGTATGGGGATTAGACTTATGGTGGTGAGCATAGCATCATGTATATACATATTAAATCACTATGTTGTACACCCAAAACTAACATGGTATTGTATGTAAATTATTTTTAATAAAAAATAAACCACATAGTTCTATAGCCTTGCTTTTCCACATCACACTCCTTTCGGGAAACTTTCCGAGCTCGTAGAGGTGCGTTGGAGACATACTTCCCATGTACA
The DNA here is from genome assembly GCF_016509475.1 of Prionailurus bengalensis. Taxonomy (NCBI): domain Eukaryota; kingdom Metazoa; phylum Chordata; class Mammalia; order Carnivora; family Felidae; genus Prionailurus; species Prionailurus bengalensis. Next base: position 85,515,587 of record NC_057350.1, on the reverse strand, counting down.
TCTTTGTCATACTCAGAGAAAATGCTCCAAAACTGAAGAAGGAAAGTGCTGATCAAGTCTGTGCTGGGAACCGTAGCATGAACCTCATGTTTCAGAATGGATTCTTTAGAATTCAAAAGGACTAATAATAAATATGATGTGGCCATTATTTTTGGTGAGCAATTAGAATAGCATTATCTTGACAGAATTGAATTCCCATTAATGGAAGCAGGGAGAGTACTTCAGAATTTGGCGCATCTTCGCTTTCGTGTTTGAAGTAGGCATTGGAAACAATGTTCTCCTGAAAACTTCAAAAGCCCCCTTATTGTCGGAAATTTGTTCATGGATATATGCAGCTATTCTTTGGCACTTTTCTGTAGAATGCTTTAATATTCAATTTCAGAGCATCCATTCATTCACACATTTTAAAAATTAATTTAAGTTGGTGCAAAGAAACATTTGAAATCCACAGGGCTTGTGGCTTGGCTCACTGAGTTACAAATTTGCCCATATTGCTTTTCAAAAGGATGTGTTTGTCGGGCCGCATATGTGTGTGTGTGGAGAGGATGTGGTGGATGTGGGTCTGTGTGTGCATACACTCACACACTTTTGCATTCCTGTGTACACGTGCTGTGGAGTTAACTTCAAAAGTTAATGAAAAGCCTTATTCATTGAACAAAGATTACCTAGCGTACCTCCTGTGCGTCTCTTTCAGACGACTGTAGGGGATTCAAACAATCGTCAGATTCGGTCTAGTAAGAGGAAAGAAGCCAGAGAAAAATGAAATGCTAAAGACCTAACTGAAAAGTGCTCCTAGTTACTCTAGGGCAAATGAGCGGTCAGGGTTCTAGAAAGAAAAACGATAGTCCTCACACAAGAGGCCATGCCTGCAGTTGCCAGTAATAACTGCTATCTGACGAACTCTCATCACGTGTCAGACACCTTATAAGCGTTATCTCTGGTTCACATCCTATTTCTGAGATGAGAAAACAGACATTAAGAGACTGACCCAAGGATACACAGCAGCCAAAGGTAAAGGCAGATCCAAACCCAGTTCTGCAGGCTGCAAAGTCCTCACACTTCTCACTCCACCTGCTGCTTCTCTTCTGTGCTCACTTGTGCTCCGTGAGGAGAAGGTGGGCTTTCCTGCAATGGGACAAAGCCAAGCCTCCTTGCCAGTGCTGTACTGCCCCTTCCGCCAGTCCATAGTGAGACAGGGCCCCGCACACAGTGCCACACGCAAGACAGAGCAAGGTGGGCAGTCTGGGATGATGTTAACGGTACTACAAAAATTTCAGACTGACCCAGGGGAGCATTGCAGAGCCTGCTTGTCTATCAGGGACTTTGCCTTGTGCAGGCAAGCTTGGCAGGTACTAGGCACTCCCTCTGCCTTGGACCTTCCAAGCAAGTGTTTCTCAGTCCCGGGAGAGACTCAGGCTCAATGCAAAGTAAAATAAAATGTCCCTTCACAGGACGTTTGGGCTCTGATGGTGAACCAGAGGCCTGTACACCAAAAGGTGGCTCTCCTATACCCCACGGGTACACACGTCATAGTATGTGATTCACGGTATAGTGTATGTTGATGTACATATATGTTTTAGGGAGGCGAGTGGTTGGCATCAGAAGAAGACAGAAAACACTCTTCTAGTAAATATTTAGGAGTAGAATTTATTATTTCTTAGAATAGAATTTATTATTTCTATTATTAAAATCAGATATATGTTAATTTTTCATTGCTGCAATACTTGCTTAAGTGCCTTTATTTTAGCTTATTTATTTACTTTTGAGACAGAGAGAGAGAGAGAGAGAGAGAGCACATGCATGAGCAGGGGAGGGGCAGAGAGAGAGGGGAAGAGAATTCCAAGCAGGCTCTGCACTGTCGGCGCAAAGACTGATGCGGACTCCATCTCACAAACCGTGAGATCATGACCTGAGCAGAGATCAAGAGTCAGTTGCTTAATCAGCTGAGCCACCCAAGTGTCCCAGTCCTTTTTTTTTTTCTTAATCATGCATACACCACTTCCTTTTTTTTTTTTTTTTGTCTTTTTAGAAGGGGAGATGACTTTTGAAGAGAAATATTATTGGTGTCCTTCATATTAAATTCTAAGGCCCTATGGCCTCAGAAAATTTAAGGGTCAGTAATCTAATATAATACTTCACATCATAAGGTGAAAACTTTTAAGCATTTGCTTAAGGTGTCCAGTCAGGAAGTGGCAGGACCCCCTGACTGCTACAATGCTGGCTGTGCAGCATAATGGCCATGAGGGAAAGAACCAAGAAATGGAGTCTTTCCTCCTCCTCCTCCTCTACCTTTTCCTCCGCCTTGTCCTCTTTTCCCTCCTCCTCCTCCTCCCCCTTCCCCTTGTTCCTCCTCATCCTCATTCTTACTCTCCAAGTAAAGTGAAGCACTAGGACTTTTTCTTCTTTTTTAATACAACTTTTATTTTAGAGTAGCTTTAGATTTACAGAAAAGCTGTGAAGATAGTACAGAGAGTTCCCATATGCTCTGTACCCAATTTCCCTTGTTATTAACATCTTACATTGTATGCTACAGTTGTCACAATTAGTGATGTCATTATGAGCTGAAGTCCATCCTTTATGGGGATTTCCATTGTTTTGTCCTTTTTCTCTTCCAGGAAACTTGGATAGTTTCTCAAGACTTCCTTGTATTTGAAGACCTTGAGAGTTTTGAGCATATTTTGAAGACAGCTTAGATATTTTATAGATTGTTCCTCAAGAGATATCTGTCTGATGTTTTTCTCATAATTAGACTGTAGTTATGGATTTTGGGGGGGAAGACCACATAAGTAAAGCAACGCTATCTTCCTATAATGAGTCTTTTTTTTTTTTAATGTAAGTTAACTACCTGGCACATAGCAGGCACTCAATAAAGCACAGATTCTTCTTCTCTTTCCATTCCCCAGGCCAGTTTAGCAACCAAGAAATAATCTGTATATGAAACATGTTTACCATGTTCCAGTTCCTCTCTTCTAGGAAAAGTATGATCCGGATGGAAAACAGGCTTGAGAATAAAGAGAAAATTTGGATTTTTGCCAACCATATTTGGAAACAGCCCCCCGGGTACAATTGGTCCCTGTGCTTTGCCCTTCTGGGACCTCTCTCATCATGTCCTGTGCCCCAGAAAGGTGATCTCTATAGGACAACAGACAGATTCTTTGCTGCCTAGATTCATGTGGGGTTTAGTCAATGGGGCATCAGCAGGAGTTAAGCAAGCAAGAAAGTAACCTTGTATATTATCCCTTTATTTATCCATTTTGATTGGCTGTCACTTTCTTGCCAGGATAGTGACATATAGTTTTATAGAGAGAGAGAGAGTTAATTATATATATTTATATAAAATTTATATATGTATATATATAAATTTGTACTCAGAAAAGAATCAAAAGGGCTATGACAGGTCATGTGACCAAGTAGCAGCTACTGAATCATGACCTAATAGTGTGGTGTCACATGTTTAGAGAATGAATACAGTATCAGACACATTTATGCTACTGCTCTCCATCTATCTAATGCTCTTTAGAATGATCTTTGCAAGTTTTATTTTATTTTATTTTATTTTATTTTATTTTAGAGAGAGAGATCATGGTAAAGAGGGGAGGGGCAGAGGGAGAAGAAGAAAGAGACTCTTAAGGAGTCTCCATGTTCAGCATGGAGTCTGCCTCAGGGCTTAGTCTCAGAACTGTGATATCATAACCTGAGTCAAAATCAAGAGTCAGATGCCACTTAACTGACTGAGCCACCCAGACGCCTCTACAAGTGTGTTTTAATGATGTTGCCACTATACAAAATGTGTTTGGAACTTTAGAACCTCCATTTGAAAATTATCTTTAGAGACAGTTTAACTAATAATCTCCTTACCAAACTTGATTCCTCCTCTCTTCGCCAACCTGCTTCTGAATTTCTTTTGACTGTTTCCAAAACTCAAATCTGAGGTCAGAGTAAATGTTTTACTGGTGATATTTGAACAACCAGCCATAGACTCAGAGGAAAATTAAAAAAAAATTTTTTTGAGAGAAAGATGTAGATTTGTTGAACCATGGCAACATTTGGAATAACCTAGAGTATACATAGGTGACAACTCTGGAGTGGGCAGGATCCGTTTGGATATAAAGATTCTGCAGTGTTTGTTTAAAAACCTGTCATTAGACCATAATGGCACAGTGTTCTGCAATGCAGGTTCTGGAGGCTGATTGGCTGGTTTTATTTTTATTTTTCATTTTTTATTTTTTAAACTTTTATATTCCGGTTATCATACAGTGTAATATTAGTTTCAGCTGTATAATATGGTGATTCAACACTTCCATACATCACCCTGTGCTCATCACAAGTGCCCTCCTTCGTCTCCATTATCTATTTCACCCATCCCCCCTCCCACCTCCCTCTGGCTACCATCAGTTTGTTCTCTAGAGTTAAGAGTCTGTTTCATGGTTTGCCTCTCTGTCTCTTTTTTGTCTCTTTGCTCATTTGTTTTGTTTCTTAAATTCCACATATGAATGAAATCATGTGGTATTTGCGTTTCTCTGAATGACATATTTCACTTAACATAATACTCTGTAACTCCAACCATTTCACTACAAATGCCAAGATTTCATACTTTAAATGGCTGAGTAATATTCCTATATATACATGTGTATATGTATAGGAATGTTACTACATCTTTAAGATTAGAGTTTGGGTTGGGGTTAGGGTTAGGGAAAGGGTAAGGGGCAGGACTAGGGTCAGGGTGAGGATATGTGCCTTGTGTACTGCAGTTCAGAGAGCTCTACAGAGGGTTAGGCTTAAGATTAGGGTTAGAATTAGCATTAGGGGTTAGGTGTTTCGGGTTTATGATTTAGGGTTACAGTTAATGTTAGGGTTGGAGTATGTGCCTGGTATCCTATAGTTCAGGTACCTCTCCAGAAGATGAAACCCAGATTTCTGCTTGTTTGTGATTAGACATGGCATTAATCTACCCAGCTGAGAGGCAAGGAAGGGATTTAGAGCTGTAAATACTCTTTGTTTTTTTGTTTTTATTATTTTAAAATCTGGTTTCATATTGTATTGTATTGTATATTTTCTGGGGGCTGGGTTGGGGTGAGTGTGAGAGAACACAAGCAGGGGAGGAGCAGAGAGAGAAAGAGACAGAGAATCCCAAGCAGGCTCAGACCTGTCAGGGCAGAGCCTGACATAGGGCTCGAACCCACGGATCCTGAGATCATTACTCCAGCTGAAATCAGGAGTCAGAAGCTTGACCGACTGAGCCACCTAGGTATCCCCTGGCTTCATCCTTTATCTGTGTGAGACCTTAGGCAAGTTTCTTAAGCCTCTTAGCCTAGTGTTTCTAGCCTATAAAATGAGGACAATAATAGTACCAATATCACAGGGTTGTTCTGAGAAGTAAAAGAATTAGTATATGTAAAGCTTTTTAATTGGTGTTAGAACATGGGAAGGAATCAAACGTTAGCTATTACCATTGTGTACTATGTTGTGTCGTAGATCATGATTAAAGACCATTGGTGTTTGGTGAATTTATGCATTGCGGTTTTATCACAATATTCTTCAACCTTGTTTCTATATTTAATTGATGGCTGTTATCTTCATTGGGCACTGCTCGCGTATAAAAGTAAGGTTTGTTCAGAGGTTAACAAAGTAAAGATTATATTTGTCTTTATATTTATATTTACATTTTTGTTTCCATAGAAAAAAATTGAGTGTTCTCTCTTTAAAAAGAAAAAGTCTCTGACAGGCTAAAGTGTCTGAAGATACTCAAATAAAAAAGCTTCTAGGCTGAGAAAGAAATTACAGTCTGGTAATTCATCAGGTCTTGATAGGTCCTTGTCCCCTACATGGCCCAATCAAGGAGATAGGAAAAGGAAGAATACCATTACCAAAAGTATGTGGTGCAATAAAAAATGACATACATAGGAATTATTTGTCTTTCCAAAGATTTTAAGTCAGCACACTTTCTAATTACTCAATGACAGGTTTTACTTTTCAATTTCTAAGTTGCAGTGTATTTGTGGCATATAAACACACACGCAAATAGACACACACAGTATATTTTTTTTACATTATTGTACAATCAAACTAAGTTAGCTGGAAGTACTGAGTAACCCCATGAACTAATGAAGCAAACATGTGCCCCCGCTGGGCTGTGGAAGGCTTCCAGGACTCCCAAGCATACACCTGCAGAAATCGGTGATTCATCTCTGAGTCACTCGGCAAGAGTTAGCAGAGAGAAGCAGCCGGGATGCAGAGGGTACAGTTGGCTGCCGGTTCTCTCCTGCTCTCCCAGAATAATGACACTAATGACACTTCCAAACAGCTCACCCAGTCACAAAGTGGGAGATTTCAAAATCCATGTGGCAGCTGATTTCCTAATAGGATGCATTAAACAGGACATTGCATGTTTTACGGGCTGGGGTTGATTAGACCATAAGACTTAAAATATGTAGCTAAAGTGGTTGAAAAATAGGCCTTGGAAGTTCAGATCAAAGCATTACAGGGGGGTGATTAGATAAATAAAAAGTTTAAGCCTAACTGAGCAAATAATTGCACATCCCCTGAAAAGCTCGGTTCACAGGGATTGATCAAATGTGAGTCACCCCAGGCACAGATGTCTTTCTAAGAATATTCCTTTTAATTTTTTTAATATACATCAAAAGAAAAAAAAATCTGGGTACTGACCAGCAAATACTCCTGTTTGTATAAGAAAAGCCTCTTTAAGATACTGACAAAAAAAAATATATCCCTCATTGTTTAAACTGGCCAGTTTTTTTCCCCTGTCTTTGCCTTCTCAGTCTGTAGAGAAAGGTTTTTGCTTCTTTAATGCAGACTAATAGAGCTCACCTAAAAAAAAAATTCTAAAAGATTTCTGGTGCCTTATCCTGTCCATTATCATACAAAAGTCAGATGTAGATTTATGTTAAAAGCATATACTGTTGTTTTCCTATAGAAAAATATGTCAGTGGGGAAGACTTGTCTTTGTCTAGTTAAAAAACAAAACAGCCGTTGCAAAGCTATTTGTGCATTGGCATGTGCCAGATACAGGTTATCTCATTTAAACCTCATGACAATGCTCAAAGGACAGGTTTTCATATTCCCAGTTTATATGCAAGGAAATTGAGGCACATGTGCAGATTAGGCGACTTGCCCCAAGTCACAAGGATGGGAAGTGGCAGAGTGGAGTGTGAGAGACCAGGTCTAACCCTGGATACCTTCCGCCTGAGAGTGCTTCTGTCGGTCACTCATTCTTTAGTAACTAAAGGACTCTGCAACTGCATGTCAATTTCAGTCATTTCTGTGAGATGATCTTGGCAGTTTCCTTGAGGCAGAATCCCACTATTATTTCTTATTTTGAAAATAAGCAATCTGTGATATACATCATAGCTTCCCCCCCCCCCAAAAAAAAAACACAAAACAAGGCAAATGGGTGAATGGACATGCATTCAGAGATACTAAATTTCAAGTCTGTGATTTGGTCACTAGTCCTCCATGACCAGATGGTGACAAGGCAAGACATTTTGGTAGGCAGAGTTCTTGTCCATGTCTCCGAATCAGCAGTTTCTTGGAAGCAGCACTTATCCTACAGTAATCTTCCAAAATTGGTGATCAGAATTAGGAAGGGGGAATGGAAAATGGTGGCATCAATGCCTGTGCGTGAATCAAGACAAGGTCTCCAGGTCTGCCTGTGACCTACCTTTCGCAGCATTATTTGTCATATTTTTATACCTTAATTTATATTCCACTTGTAACTGACACTTTTCATGACCTTCATTTACTCAAATATTTCTGCAACAGGATGTTGCTTTATATTTCAGTGCCCCTTCAAACTGCAAAAGGTAGGGAAACAGGTTAGCACAGCGAACAACCGTTCCCTCGGGGAGTCAGACTAGCCTGTTCCAAATCCCAGCTGCGTGACTTTGAGAAAGTTGCTAAGCTCTCTGTACCTCAGTATCAGCTCATAGGGTACTGTCTTTTTTTTTTTACATTTATTTATTTTTTGAGAAATAGTGAGACAAAGCGTGAGAGGCGGAGGGCCAGAGAGAGAAGGAGACACAGAATCTGAAGCAGTCTCCAGGCTCTGAGCAAGAGGTCAGCACAGATCCTGATCCAGGGCTCGAACCCACGAACTGTGAGATCATGACCTGAGCCGAAGTCGGATGCTCAACTGACTGAGCCACCCAGGCGCCCCACATAGGGTACTGTCTTAACTTGGGTTGCCATAACATAATACTATAGACTGAGTGGCTTAAGCAGCAGGAATTTATTTCTCACAGTTTTGGAGCCTGGGAAGTCTAAGATCAAGGTGCCAGGCACTTAGGCTCCTGATCAGAGCCCTTGTCCTGGTTTGCAGACAGCTGTCTTCCTCCTGTGTCCTCACATGGTAGAGACAGAGCAAGAGCAAGTTCTCTGGTGTTTTCTTATAAAGGTACTACCCGTCATGAAGACCCCACCTTCATGACCTCATCTAACTCTAAGCGCCTCCAAAAAGCACCACCTTGTATACCATCACAAGAGGATTAGGGCTAGAGATCCCCCTGCCCTTTCTCCATATTCTCACCAATACCTGTTGTGTCCTGTGTTGTTAATTTTAGCCATTCTGACAGGTGTGAGGTGGTATCTCATCATGGTTTTGATTTGCATTTCCCTGATGCTCAGTGATGTTGAGCATCTTTTCATGTGTCTGCTAGCCATCTCAAAGTCATCTTTGGAAAATGTCTATTTATATCTTCTGTTCATTTCTTAACTGAGCTGTTTGGTTTTTGGGTGTTGAGTGTGATAAGTTCTTGGATACTAACTCTTTATCAGATATGTCATTTGCAGATATCTTCTCCCATTCCTAAGGCTAGAGAAGCTTTTTATTTTGATGAAGTCCCAATAGTTCACATTTGCTTTTGTTTCCCTTGCCTTCGGTGACATGTCTAGTAAGAAGTTGCTACAGGCAAGGTCAAAGAGGTTGCTGCCTGTGTTCTCCTCTAGGATTTTGGTGGTTTCCTGTCTCATATTTAGGTCTTTCATCCATTTTGAATTTATTTTTGTGTATGGTGTAAGAAAGTGGTCCAGTTTCATTCTGTTGCATGTTGTGGTCCAGTTTTCTCAACACCATTTGTTGATAGTACTGTCTTTTTTCTGTTGGATATTCTTTCCTGCTTTGTCAAAATTAGTTGACCATATAGTTGTGGGTCCATTTTTGGGTTTTCTATTCTGTTCCACTGATCTATGTATCTGTTTTTGTGCCAGTACTACACTGTCTTGATGACCACCGCTTTGTAGTATAGCTTGAAATCTTGAATTGTGATGCCTCCAGTATTGTTTTTGCACTGTTGGTGGGAATGCAGACTGGTGCAGCCACTCTGGAGAGCAGTATGGAGGTTGCTCAAAAAAACTAAAAATAGAACTACTCTACGATCCAGCAATTGAACTATTAGGTATTTACTCAAAGGATACAAAAATGCAGGTTCAAAGGGGTACATGTGCCCCAATGTTTATAACAGCATTATCAACAATAGCCAAACCATAGAGACAGGCAAAATGTCCATTGACTGATGAATGGATAAAGAAGATGTGTTTGTATATATATGTATACACACACACACACACACACACACATATACATACATATGTGTGTGTGTGCATTGTATATATATGTGTATATATATATATATATACACACACACACACATATATACATATGTGTGTATGTGTGTGTGTGCGTGTGTGTGTGCGTGTGTATGCACAATGGAATATTACTCAGCCATCAGAAAGAATGAAATCTTGCCATTTGCAACAACGTGGATGGAGCTAGAATGTATTATGCTAATAGAAATAAATCAATCAGAGAAAGACAAATACCATATGACTTCAATCATGTGTGGGATTTAAGAAACAAAACAAATGAACATATGGGAAAGGGTGGGAAAGAGAATAAAGGGAAACAAACCACAAGAGACTCTTATCAGTAGAGAACAAACTGAGGTTGATGGAGGGAGGTCGGTGGGAGGTGGACTAGATGGGTGATGGGCATTGAGGAGGGCACTTGTTGGGATGAGCACTGGTGTTGCATGTAAGTGATGAATTGCTGAGTTCTACTCCTGAAACCAATATTGCACTGTATATTAACTAACTAAAATTTTAAATGAAAAAAATGCCCTCAAAGTTGAAACAAAAAAAAAGGGAAAGGATTAGGGCTTCAACATATGGATTAGTTTGGTGGAGATGGAGGGCACATTTAGCCCATTACAGGTACTGCCTGTAAAGCAATTGGCAAGTACTCCATGGAAGTTAGCCATCACTAACTCAGGTACTAAAATTAAGCAAACAAGAGGTATATTAAATGTACCTGTATAAAGGTATATTAAAATGTACCTGTTTACCTATTTTGATGAATATAGAGGGACCAGCTTTTATTGGGCTAGGTGCTGGGCCACACACACAAAGGAAAAATAAGAATAAGGTAAAATTGCATCTTTCAAGGAGCTCCTGGTCTCCTGTGCCCTTGGAAGAAAGTTCTCTAGAAGATACCCTCTCCTCCCAAGAATCAGCCTCTGTCTTGCAGGGGACGTGACCAGCCACGGAAAAACATCGAAAATAGGCCTGGTACACACCCTGTTGAACAACTCTGCAAGCTTGGGGGTTCAAATCCTGCTTGTTGTAATTATTGGCTCCAAATTTGGGCAAGTAACGTAACCCTATTCAGTCCAGCTTTCTCCTCTGTAGAATCAGAAACGATATTTATTTATTTATTTTTAAATATTAACGTATACTGTGCACTGTTGGTGGAATGTAAATTGGATCTGCCACTACAGAAAACAGTATGGAAGTTCCTCAGAAATGAAAAAGAGAACTACCTTATGATCCAACAACTCCATTTCTAGGTATTTATCCAAAGAAAAGAAAAACACTGACTTGAAAAAATATATGCATCCCATGTTCATTGAAGCATTAATTATAATAGCCAGTATATGGAAACAACCTAGGCATCCACTGATAGATGAACGGATGAAGAAGATGTGACATATACACATATCATAGATACATGATAGACTATTGCCTAACCATAAAAAAGAATGAAATTTGCAACAACATGGATGGACCTTGAAGGCATTTTACTAAGTGAAATAAGTCAAACAGAAAAAGACACATACCATGTGATGTCGCTCATATGTGAAATCTAAAAAACACAAAAACAAAAAATGTAACTCGGAGAGAACAGATTGGTGGTTGCCAGAGATTGGGAGGAAGGGCAGGTAGACAAAAATGCGTGTAGGAGGCTAAAAGGTAAAAACTTCCTGTTATAAAATAAATAAATCCTGGGGATCTAATGCACAGCATGGTGACTATAGTTAACAGTACTGTATCGCATACTGGAAAATTGCTGAGAGAATAAATCTTAAAAGTTCTCTTCATGAGAAAAAAAGTTTTGGCACTTTGTATGATGACAGATGTTAACTGAACTCATTGCAGTAATCATTTTATGAAATTTACAAATATTGAATCATTGTGCTGTACACCTGAAACTAAATGTTTTATGTCGATTATGCCCCGATAAAAAAATATTAACGTATGTATTACTATTGCATGAAAGAAATGGTGCTCCATTGGACCTTTGAGCACTGCTCCAGCAGGAGACAAGGAGTCAGCTATACAGAGCATGGAGGCTGCAATCCTTGGGCTGAGTGGGTACCACTGCTGTCAGCCTAATAATATACCATAGATACAATAGCAATAGCCCTAGCTTGCAGACATTCTGAGAAGTACATGAAATATATGTAAAATCGACTAGCTGTAGTTTTCACATACAAGTACCTGGTAAATGTTCTCCAAACAAACAAAACAAAACCAAGCACAGTCTGCCCGTGTCAGGAGTGTGTGCGAGAAGAAAGGCTGTGTACTATCAACACGTTTATCTGCAACAACTGGCCAGGGTTCCACAAATAGCTATAATACACTTAGCATGTAGCTGCAGGAAGTAAAAACAAACAAATAAACAGAGTGGCTGAGTGCTACCCACCTTTGTCATCATCCTCAGGAATCCACCGGCTGCGGGTCTTATCAGTTTCAGTGTTAAAATTTAATAGGCTCTAGCACCAAAGATGAAGCAGAGTATAAAGCCAGAAGTTTTTCCGCTGTGTTACTTAGACTTTTCCTGATTCATTTAGAAATTACCCACATGTTCAAAAGAAAAGAAAACAAAACCCTACAAGTCTCAAACAGGGCCGACTGCTTCTCCCCTAGAGCAGTTTTCCACATTCACTTAGTCTCATGGAAATGCAGACTCAAAGGAAAGTTCTAAGAGTGATACAAGCTCATTATTCCCCCCTAACTTTGCATTTATACCTCAATAAATATTAATGCGGAGAGTGAGCTAACACAGAACAGTGTTTTTTAAGTCAGAGTATCCTTGTCAGAATCAGCTGAGGCTTTTGTCAAAAAATGGATTCCAGACCAGTTATCTATGTGGGTAGGACTCTGGAATCCACATGTTAAACAGGTTTTCCAGGGGACCCTAACACACACAGATAGGCAAGAACCTCTGAGAAATGGGGATAAAATTCTCTGAATTTTATTTTGCTTTCAGGCAACACCTGCCAATTTTAACAGGGTGATTTTTAAATTGACAGATGAGAAGATGGAGTACCCAAAAACACTTCTGACTTGACGAGTAGCAAATCCCCATGTTAAAACACAGCAAATGACGCTTTCCTAGGGCTATTCTAAGTTCAACACTAGGGCTACTGTAAGCTTGCTAAAATATTAGAAACTAATTTAAAAATAACAAAAGTGTGCGCACGTGTGTGTGTATGTGTGTATGTGTGTTCAAGCCAGGTAGACCAAAATGTTAAGTAACCACAACAGAGTAGGGTCACAGAATCACTAATTACATCTCTTTGATACTTAAAAAATGTGGAAAAAAATAATATTCAGTGCTGAGATAGAGCCATTGCATATCAACCAGCACTGTGTGCCCACTTTGCCAAGCACTGCACTAGCCCTGGATACACGAAGATAAAGCAAACAGCCCTGCTCTCTAGCTCACATTAGCAGAGGTTCTTAAACAGTTCAGGCTCTAAGAGCCCTTTGGCTTTCACCCCTGAAAAAATGCCCACGTGTACAAACACAGGATTTTGAATAAGGTTTCAGGTGATTGAAGGAGACCCCAATCCTCACCAAGTCCAGACACAGTATGAATTGAGCAGGTTCTAAATCCTCCAGGTTTGTGGTGTCTCCTGCCTACATGTAATTCAAAATACAATTTAAATGTGTTAAAGAAACAAAAGTGAAGTGCTGTAAATTCAAATTGCTTCTTTCTAGAACTTCAAATTGCCATTTCTATACTGTTGCTTTTTGTTTGTTTGTTCTTGGTGTTGGTGTTTTTACTTGTTTGTTTGGTTTAGTGCCTCGGCTTCACCAGAGCCATATGTGTCTATTTAATTTGCCTGTAGGTAATCCAGCACTATTCTGAGGGAGACACGGCTCCCCAAACACATTAATTACAATACAGGACGTTATGAGCTCTGTAACAGTCTGGGAGTACAGAGCAGATGACCCAGGGAAGAAAGATTCATCTCAACACAGCCATCCAAACATGTTTGAGCTCAAATGGAATGTTCCTTCAGTGATGCTAAGGGGAAATGGCTCTCAGTGAACTGTCAGTGTCCTCTAGTGTGCCCTCAACAATCCGCTCAGACTAATTATTGGGAAGGCCCATGTTAGGCTAGTGTAGAGGGCAGAAAGGGAAGGCATTTGGGTAGCATTGGATGCTCTTTGTTGTTTTCCAACAAAAGATGGTGAAGATTAAGGGCAACTTAATGTGAGAGCCAACATGCAGCTGGGGGCCAGCAGAGAAAGGGGAGAGCAAAGATTGTGGCAGGAAAAGAATAATCATGTGAGAGAAAATCCCAATGCCACCATGAAGGAATGGGGAGGGAAATGGTTAAAGAAAGGATAGAGGAAGTTACCAAGCAGGACTGCTTGTCGATTTACCTTTAATGTTGACAATAGAGCAAAGACACCCAAGTGACCTAGGTTCCCATCCAAGAAAGATCTCCATCCTGAGTGCTCAAGTTAGTCGCCTCATAAGACATTTGTTTTTAACTTTCACACACACATCGACCCATGTCTTCTCAGTCGCCACCTGCTTCCACCCAAACATCCAGGGAAGAGTTGAGTGTTTATTTATTTATGCTCTGCCTGTTTCCAAAATGGATTTAGGGCAGCAGAACACAAGAGGTAAGTCAAATTTCACTGTTAAAAATTCATCACTAAGAATTTTCCATATCTTTAGTCAGACAACACTTGATCATTAGGAGGTGACGTTAGCGCTGCTGACACTGTTGATGTTCTGGTGTTTCTTTCTGCTTACGTAATAGAGAAGAAGATCTCTTGCCCTCAGCTCTGTACTGGTTCCTTTTAAATATTTCAGGGCAAGGTATTAAGAACCATATTTTCAGATGGAGAGTCAGTCCATGGGTGTGAAGGTCATGATGATGATCACTACCGTTTCAAAGGTGCCTGCCATTTTACATGTAACTAGATTGAATTCTCACAGCAACCCTTTAAGAATGTACTACTATCCCTCATTCTACAGATGAGAAAACTGAGGACCACAACAGAAATTATTCATTTGCATGAGGCCACGTGGCTAATGGTAACAGGTTTCAAACCCAGTGGTGACTGACTTCAAAGCCTATCTGTTTTCCTTTACACTGCTCTGCCTTCCTGAGATGAGGTGAAGGTGGGAGGAGGGGCGCCCTCAGCTGTCTGTGGGAAGAAACTCAGATCTAGACCCTCAAGTAGAGATGTTCATCCTGTGCTGTGGGCACATAGCATTTGTCCTCTTTCTGAAACATGTCTTTGCTGTTGGCCTGTTCCAAGGATTTTATTCATGTGTTCCACCTACATGAACAGGGTTTGCTTTAGCATCATTTATGTAATGTAAATATCATCTTTCCCTGTGGGAATCTTTTTCCTTTTGGAAACTGAGGGTTTGGGCCTGAATTTGTGCATGTTTTGCCTGGCTGATCATTGTCGTGAGCAACTTAATTGATTGTTTATGAGAAAAGGTAAACACGCTATTTTCAAACACCGCTACAGAAGTAAGATTATGTAATTAAGATGCTCAGTTACAATTTTTGTCTTTTACACAGTACTTTAAAAATTACGAAAGGTAAAGGTTGAATGGAATTTTGTTAAAAAGGGGGGAATTTAACAGTATCCCATGAGGAGTTAATTAGACATTTATGTGCCAGATAATCTCAGACTATCCTTCCACTAGCCCCTGCTTCTGTGACTTGTGTCTGTAAGAACACTGAGGCCAAAGTAAAGGTCAGTGGTAGCACCAAAATTTTGAGATAGGTACTCAGACCTGCATTAGCAAAAGAGCTCTTTGGTGGAATGTTCCCCTGTGCCTAAATGAATTGGTCTGCCTTGTATTTTATCAGCTAGAGCTGAGTTCTTTTACAAGACAGTGACAGTGGTAGTGTTCTCAAACTGTTTCTGAAAAATGAAAGAGGAATTTCCCTTCCCCTTTAAGCCTGATATGAATGTTTCGCTCATTATCTGTTTAAGGTCATCTTGATGTCGATAAAAATAGTGGTACTTTCAACAGAAGATTTTGTTTTGTTCCTAACCATGACCAATGTCAACTCAACGTCCATTCCCTATGGCTGTGGACCTGGATCAAAGATATTCTTTTCAAAAACAGATCGCCAAGGCCTGTGATACATATAGGTTGGCAGTGCTGTAAACTTGAAGACAGGCAGGGTAGCACATACAGACGGGCATAAATGATTTTGATGATAAATAACTAAGACTAGTTAAGATACACTGGCTGGTCATCTTTTTATGCCACTTTTCATTTATGTATGGGAGAACTTAATGCAAAAAGCAATATATGTTTCTTACATAAATATAAAGAAAAAGAAAAATGTGAAAATCACATGTAATCTGATGACACAAAAAATAACCACAGTTACCATTTTGGAATATAACTTTTCAGTCTCTTAAATCCATTGTATTTATTTATTTTCAAGTACAGGCACACCTCAGAAATATTGCAGGTTCAGTTTCAGACCACAATAAAGCAAATATCTCACTAAAACAAGTCCAATGAATTTTTTGGTTGCCCAGTGCATATAAAAGTTATGTTGACACTATTCTGTGGTCTATTAATGTGCAATAATGTTATGTCTAAAAACAATGTACATACTTTAATTTAAAAATATTACTAAAAAAAGCTAACCAATATCTGAGCTTTAGGCTGGTGGAGGGTCTTGCCTAGATGATGCTGGCTGATGACCGATCATGGTGGTGGCAGCTATAGGTTGGAGTTTCTGTGGCAATTTCTTAAAATAAGACAACAATGAAGTCTGATGCATTGAATGACTCTTTCTCTAATAAACAATTTCTCAGTAGCATGTGATGCTGTTTGATAGCATTTTACCAACAGTAGAACTTTCAAAATTAGAGTCAGTCCTCTCAAACCCTGCTGGTGCTTTATCAACCAAGTTTTTTTTTCAAGTTTTTATTTAAATTCTAGTTAGTTAACATATAGTGTAATATTGGTTTCAGGAGTAGAATTCAGTGATTCCACTTACATACAACATCCAGTGCTCATCACAAGTGCCCTCCTTAATGCCCATCCCCCATTCATCCCTGTCCACCTTCCTTCATCAACCCTCAGTCTGTTCTCTATAGTTAAGAGTCTCTTAAGGCTTGCCTCCATTTCTCTTCTTTTCTTTTTCATCCTTTCAGATATTCATCTGTTTTGTTTCTTAAATTCCACATATGAGTGAAATCATATGGTATTTGTCTTTCTCTGATTGACTTGTTTTGCTTAGCATAATACACTCTAGCTCCATCCAAGTCCTTGCAAATGGCAAGATTTTATTCTTTTTGATGGCTGACTAATATTCCATTGTACCTATATATGACCTCGTCTTTATCCATTCATCTGTCAATCAACATTTGGGGTCCTTCCATAATTTGGCTATTGTTGTTTATCAACTAAGTTTATGTAATATTCTAATCCTGTGTTGTCATTTCAACATCTTCACAGCATCCTCACCAGGACTAGGTTCCATCTCAAGAAACCACTTTTCTTTGCTCATCCATAAGAAGCAACTCCTTACCTGTGAAAGTGTTATCATGAGACTGCAGCAATTCAGTCCCATCTTCAAGCTCCACCTCTAATTCTAGTTCTCCTTCTGTTTCCACCACATCTGCAATTACTTGCTCAACTGAAATCTTGAGCCCCTCCATGTCATCCATGAGGGCTGGAATCAATTTCTTCCAAACTCCTGTTACTGCTGATATTATGACCTCTTAGGAAACACAGATGTTCCCAATGGCATCTAAAATGGGGAATCCTTTCCAGAAAGTTTTCGATTTACTTTGCCCAGACCCATCAGAGCAATCACTGTCTATGATAGCTATAGCCTTATGAAATGTAGATCTTAAATAATAAAGCTTGAAAGTTGAAATTACTCCTTGACGCCTGAGTTGCAGAATGGATGCTCTGTTACCAGGCATGAAAATAACATCAATCTCATTGTACAACTTCAGAGAGCTCTTGGGTGCATTGTCAATGAACAGTCAAAATTTGAAAGGAACCTTTTTTTTCTGAGCAATAGGTCTCAACAGTAGGCTTAAAATAGTAAACTGTGTTGTAAAGAGATGTGCTGTCATCCAGGATTTGTTGTTTCATTTCTATAGCACAGGCAGAGTAGATTAAGCATAATTCTTAAGGACCCCAGGATTTTTGGAATGGTTAATGATCATTGGCTTCAACATAAAGTCACCAGCTGCATCAGCCCCTAAAAAGAGAGTCAGCCTGTCCTTTGAAGCTTTGAAGCCAGGCATTGACTTCTCCTCTCTAGCCGTAAAAATCTTAGATGGCATTGTCTTCCAATAGAAGACATTGAAAATCTATTGTTTAGTGTAGCCATCTTCTTTATCTTAGCTAAATCTTCTGGATAACTTGCTGCAGCTTCTGTATCAGCACTTGCTGCTTCACCTGGCACATGTATGTTATGGAGATGGCTTCTTTTCCTTAAACCTCATGAACAAACCTCTGCTGGGCTTCAAATTTTTCTTCTGCAGCTTCCTCACCTCTCCCAGACTTTGTAGAATTGAGGAGAGTTAGATCTTTGCTCTGGATTAGGTTTTAGTTTAAGGGAATGTTGTGGCTAGTTTGATCTTCTATCCAGACCACTGCAACTTTCTCCATATCAGTAATAAGGCTGTTTTGCTCTTATCATTCATATGTTCACTGGAATAGTACTTTTAATTTCCTTCAAGAACTTTGTCTTTGCAGTCACAACTTAGCCTAGCTCAGCTTTTTATTTGTCTTTCTCACTAAGCTGAATCATTTCTAGCTTTTGATTTAAGGTAAGAGACGTGCAAGTCTTTCTTTCACTTGAACACTTAGAGGTCATTGTAGAGTTTTTGGTTGGCCTAATTTTAATATTATTGTGTATCAGGGAATAGGGAAGGCTGAGGAAAAAGAGGGAAATGGGGAAATAGCCAGAACACACATTATACTTATTAAGTTTGCCATCTTATTTATATGAGTGCAGTTTGGGGTGCCCTAAAACAATTACAGTGATAACATTAAAGATCACTGATCACAAATCACCATCACAAATATACTAATAATGAAAAGGTATAAAATATTGTGAGAATTACCAAAATGTGATGGAGGGGCACAAAATTAGCAAATGCTGTTGGACAAATTGTGCCGATAGACTTACTTGATGCAGGGTTGCCACAAACCTATCTGTACAAAAAGTCAACATCTGCAAAGTTCAGTGAAGTGAAGCACACTAAAATGAAGTAAGCCTATAAATAGCTTCTAAAAAACTAATTTTAATTTTTTTAATCTTTATGTTTGAGAGAGAGAGAGAGAGACAGAGTGCAAGCGGGGGAGGAACAGAGAAAGAGAGAGGGAGACACAGAATCCAAAGCAGGCTCCAGGCTCCAAGCCGTCAACACAGAGCCTGATGTGGGGCTTGAACTCATGAACCAAGAGATCACGACCTGAGCTGAAGTCGGATGCTTAACTGACTGAGCCACCCAGACACCCCTAAAAAACTAATTTTAAAGGTAACACCATGCTCATTGTTTGAAAACAATTCAGCAAGCAATAAAGAAGAAAGTAAAAAAAAATAATAACAATGGGTACTCATTCCTATAACAACACTATGCAGAATTTCTGCCTCAAAGATTTGTGTACTTTAAAAGTTTTATTTATGTTGATAATTTATACACAGAAGTTATACCAGTTTATATTCTATTAAGAAAAAAATGGGTTGTTGGGGGGGGAGGCAGGAGGAGGGGAAAATGAGTGATGGGCATTGAGGAGAGCACTTGTTGGGATGAGCACTGGGTGTTGCATGTAAGTGATGAATCATAGGCATCTACTCCCAAAGCCCAAAGCACACTGTATACACTGATGTGAGCCAACTTGAAAATAAATTATATTAAAAGAAAAAAACAATATATGAGAATACCTATTCTTTTCATAACCTCAAAGAACTGTCTTTGAATATTATCTTTTTTAGATCTTTAATTCGATAGGCTTAAAAAAGGAGACAAGATTTTATTTTTTATGTTTTGATGCTTAGTAAGTTTATTATTCTTATAGGTTTATTTGTATTTCTCACTATAAATTGCTTATGTATTTTTTTGCATACTTTGCATTTGTAAAAGCCCCTTCGTAGTGAGGTTGTCAGTCATTTTTCTGCCAGCTGTATAAAATATTTTTCTTAGTTTGTTCTTTTCCTTTGAATTATTTATCTACTTTTAAGTTTTTATTTTTATTTTTATTTTTTATAACTTTTTAATGTTTATTTTTAAGAGAGAGACTGTGTGTGAGTGGGGGAGGGGCAGAGAACAAGGGAGGCACAGAATCTGAAGAAGGCTCTAGGCTCTGGGCTGTCAGCACAGACCCAGACATGGGGCTCAAACTCGATGTGAGATCATGACCTGAGCCAAAGTTGGATGCTTAACCAACTGAGCCACCCAGGCACCTCAAGTTTTTATTTTTAAATAATTTTAGATTTATTGAAGACTTACAAAGTAGTACAGAGAGTTCCTATAAAACTTTCATCCAGCTTCCCTATTTACTTATATAATTACAGTACAATTATCAAAATTAAGAAATTAACATTGGTACAATGCTATTAACTAGTATTTTATTTAGAATAGACTTTATTCAAATTTCACCAGTTTTTCCCCCAATGGTATTTTTCTGTTCTAGTATCTACTCTAGGACCCTACAATGCATAAGTTTTCATGTCTCCTTAGTCTTTTCCAATCTATGGTAGTTTTAGTTTTTCCTTAATTTTCATGATCTTGACAATTTTAAAGAATACTAGTCAAGTATTTTGTATAATATTATTCAATTTGGGTTTCCCCACTCTAAAGCTACCATTTTTCTCTTTCCATACTCAGTTGTTAGAAAGAAATCACTAAGTCCAGCCCTCACTCCAGTGGGAGGTGGGTTAATCTCACCACCTAGAGACTAGAGTATCAAAGAATTTGTGGACATATTTTAAAACCATTACACGAATACATATTTGGGGGGTATGGATACTTTAAATCTATGTAAATATCCTATTTCTCACTAAAGTTTCACCAACTATTTTGACACTCATCACTAGATCTTGTTAGGAGCAATTATTGCTATGGTGTTCTAAAGCTGATTTTCTATTTCCCTCATTGCTTCTGCATTTATTATTTGGAATCCTTCTGTAAGGAATATTTGTTCCTTTTCCCCCAGAAATATGGTAGGCTTCAGTGGCTAAATACACCAACGGCCTGATTTCTTTATCTTTGCTTTGCTTTCTGTACTATAATGGTAAGATGGCTGCCAATTGCTCTCAGAGTATATTTGTTTTCTATCGGTGCTATAACAAATTACCACAAACTTGGTGGCCTAAAACAACACAAACTTGTCTTTATGGAGGTCAGAAGTCTGAAATATGTTTCATCGGGCCAAAATCAAGGGGTTGGTAAAGCTTTATATTTTTCTGGGAGGCTCTAGGGAAGAATCCATATTCTTGTCTTTTCCAGCTTCTAGAGACTACCCTTATTCTTTGGCTCATGGCCTTCCTTCCTTCTTCTTCCATCTTCAAGTCAGCAATATTAGGTCAAGACCTTTTCCTACTCAATCTGTTTGGTTTTCTCCCTCTACCTCCTTCTTTCACTTATAATGACCCTTGTGATTACATTGGGCCTATGTGGATGATCCAGAATAATCTCTCCATCTCAAGATCAGCTGAATAGCAACATTAATTACATCTGCAACCTTAATTCCCATTTGCCAAGTAATGTAACATGTTCACAGTTTTGGGGATTAGGATGTAGACATCTTTGAGGGCTGTTATCTGTTTACTACACAGGGTCATATGCTTTTTCATCTATGGGTATAGTAGAAGCAATTGATAGGTATAAAAAAAGATAGAACAATTCCTCTAGCTTCAACATGTGCAACACAACAGAATTGATTTTTACATGGGTCCCAGATAGATAGCATTGGGCCTTCTTTATTTTGGAAGCCAAATGAGTGTAGTCCTGAGACATTATTGAGAATGACCAGGCATTCTCAGTGATTCAGGGCCTGGCCTCCTTAGGTATAAGTAACACTGAACCAAAGTTTAACCTGTTACAATATCATCAATCTTTATATTTAATACCCGTAAACTTCAATTAATTTAGGGACCAAAGAAATAAAATGTCATTTCTAATTGACTGTTAAAAGCATACTTTTGAGAGGGTATTTTACTAATCACATATACCCACTCTTAAATGAATACAAGCCTTTACAAAGATCTCTTGAACCTGAAGAGAGTGTTTCAGAAAATGGTTTCCCTCAGTATTATTTTGATCTTGTTAGGAGCTATAAACTCTTATTTTTTTTTTAAGGCAGGGAGGGGCAGAGGGGTAGGGAGAGAGAGAGAATCTTAAGAGACTCCATGCTGGGCATGGGGCTAGGTCTCACAACCATGAGATCATGACCTGAGCCAAAATCCAGAGTTGGATGCTTAACCAACTGAGCCACCCAGGCACCCTTACTCTCCTTTAGACTAAGGATTCCCCCTTTCCTCTCTGCTAGGTCTAGTGCACAATAAGGCAACAATCCTTTTGGTTTTCTTTTATACTATAAGTCTATATTCTCTGTGTAAAGGCCCACTTCTCTTTGGTCCATCTTCTGCCCTTAAACAAAAAACTTCAATTGGTTAAACAAAAACAAAAACAAAACAAAAACAGTTCACCCATTTCACTCACCCTCCAACCCTCACCTCTGGCAACTGCCAGTCTGTCCTCTAGGCCTATGAGCTTGGGTTTGTTTAGTAATTAATTAATTAATTAACTAATTAATGTATTTGTTAGATTCCACATATAAGAGTGATCAGACACACTTAGCATAATGCCCTCCAGGCCCATTTACATTGTCACAAATGATAAGGATTTCATTCTTTTTTATGGCTGAATAACATTCAATTGTATTTATGTATATACTGCAATTTCTTTATCCATTCATCCATCAATAGACATTTAGGTTGCTTCCGTATCATGGCTATTGTAAGTAATACTGCAATGAACATGGAGGGACATATCTTTTCAAGTTAGTGTTTTCATTTTATTCAGATAAAAACCTAGAAGCAGAATTGCTGGATTGTGTGATAGTTCTGTTTTTAATTTTTTTAGGAACTTCTATACTGTTTTCATAGTGGCTCCACCAATTTTTATTCCCAACAGTGGACAAGGTATCCCTTTTCTTCACATTCTTGCCGTCAACTGTTACATACAGTCTTTGATAATACCCACGCTGACAGGCGTGAGGTAATATCTCATTGTGATTTAATTTGCCTTTCTTTGGTGGTTAGTGATAAAGAGCACTTTTCACATGTCTATTGGCCATCTGTATGTTTTCTTTGGAAAAAATGTCTACTCAGATCTTCTGCTCATTTTTTATTTGGATTGTTTGGGTCTTTTTGTTTTTGTGTTTGCTTTTGTTTTGCTATTGAGTTGTATGAATTCTTGCCATATTTTTGGATATTAGCCTTTTGTCAGATATGTAAATTACAAATACTTTCTCCCATTCAGTAGGTTTCCTTTTCTTTTTTTGTTTTAATTTTGAAAATTTATTTATTTATTTTGAGAGAGAGAGAGAGAACATGAGCAGGTGAGGGGCAGAAAGCGAGAGAGAGAGGCCCAGAATTCTGAGCAGGCTCCGCACTGTCAGCAGAGTCTGACTTGGGGCTCGAACTCATGAACCATGAAATCATGACCTGAGCTGGAACCAAGAGTCAGACACTTAGCCCACTGAGCCACCTGGGATCCTCTAGTAGGTTCCCTTTTCATTAGTTGATGGTTTTCATATCTGGGCAGACGTTTTTTAGTTTGATATACTCCCACTTGCTTAGGTTTGCTTGTATTACTTTTGCCTTTGGTGTCAGACACAAAAAAATAATCACCAAGACTTAGGGAAGGAGCTTACTGCCTTTGTTTTCTTCTAGGAGTTTTATGGTTTCAGGTCTTACATTTAGAGTTAATTTTTTTTGTGCATGGCGTAAGATAGTTGTCCAGTTTCATTCCTTTGCTTCTTCCTTTGGTTGTATAATTTTCCCCGTACCATTTATTGAAGAGAATGTTCTTTCTCCATTGTATATTTTTGACTCCTTGTCATAAACTGATCATATATACATGGACTTATTTCTGGGCTCTCTATTCTATTCCACTGATCAACGTGAATGTTTTAAATGCAAATACCATACTGTTTAATTATTATCGCTTTGGAAAATAGTTTGAAATTAGGAAGTATGATGTCTTCAGTTTTGCTCCTTTCTCAAGATTGCTTTGGCTATTCAGAGTCTTTTATGGTTCCATACAAATTTCAGGATTTTTGTTCTATTTCTGTGAAAAATGCCATTGGAATTTTGGTAGGGATTGCATTGCATTTCTATATCGTTTTGGGTAGTATAAACGTTTTAACAATATTAATTCTTCAAATACATGAGCACAAAATATCTTTCCCTATATTTGTGTCCTCTTCAATTTATTTCATTAATATCTTATGGTTTTCAACATACAGTAGTTTTCACCTACTTGGTTAAATTTGTTTCTAGTTATTTTATTCTTTTTGATGCCATTGCAAATGGACTTGTTTTCTTTCTTTTTATTTTATTTTATTTTATTTTATTTTTTTGCAAATGGACTTGTTTTCTTAATTGCTCTTTCTGATAGTTCCTTGTTAATGTATTGAAATGCAGCAGACTTTTGGATATAGGTTTTATATCCTGCAAAATTTGTTTATTAGTTCCAACAATTTTTTTAATGAGCCATTAGGGTTTTCTATTTATAATATATCATTTGCAAATAGTGACAGTTTTACTTCTTCCTTTCCAATTTGGGTGCATCTTTTCCCTTTTCTTGCCTAATTCTTCTGGCTAGGACTTCCAAAATTATGTTGATAAAAGTGGAAAAAGTAGGCATCCTTGTCTTGTTCCTAATCTTGGAGGAAAAGTGTTCAGCTTTTTACCATTGAATATGATGTTAGCTGTGTGCTTGTCATTTATGGCCTTTATTATGTTGAAATACGGTCCTTCTATACCTGCTCTGTAGGGAGTTTTTATCATAAATAGATGTTGAATTTTACCAAAAGCTCCTTCAGAACAGCCACTATCTTCCTATTAATCTTGTACACTCATTATTTTGTCTAGAGTCAGGTGTAGAGAAAATAGGCAAAACATTATTGTTGAATAAATGAATGGACAAATCTAAACTCTAGAAGAACCTCTGCCCATCACTAAAATTCTCAAGGAAAAATGAAGAAACCTACTTTATGAATGTTTGTACTAACTGAACACTTAAAACTCATCATGAGTAAACATAATCCTGTCCTGGTATGTCTTAAATATGCCCTGCATGAATAAGGTGTGAGTTTTATAATCTCATTTACTCTATCTATGTGAAAGCTTTTTATTTGGCTTCAAAGTCTTCAACTTCACAGCAAAATTTCATTATGTCCCAGCTGAGTTCTGTTTAATGGAATTAAATTTCACCCTTTCTAATTATCTTTTGGAACAGACAATCTTTACAGAATAATTAGTAATAGAAGAACATAATGGATCATTGTCTTTATTACTGCAAAGAAATCCTAGATGCTGCTCTAAATCTTAAAAAAAGATCTCATGAAATATAAAATGTATTGAATCCTTCCTCTTAAATTATGTAACATTTAAACTTTGTCAACATAGCTTAAGTATGATGGGTGGTAATTATTTTCCTCCTTCACTTTAAATTATTTTATGAAACTACTTTAATGATCCCATTCAAATTAATTATGCTTACATTTCATTTCCAAGATTTTTTTTTATTGGTAGAACATTCTATTATCAAACACAATTTAAATGCATATGTTTCTCACTCATCTCAAGATCTATTTTGCTTCCTTGTATAATTTTTTTTCCTAGACTCCAACCTAAGTTCATTAAATTGTATATGCCAAATATAAGAGAGGGCTAAAAATAAAGCTATTTTAATATTTTTAAAAAGTGAATGAGGTTTAGTTGAAGATCATTTCACTTACTCGACCAAAAAAGCATAGTGCCATTGGAAAAATTTTATAAAATGTAACTCAGTGTAAAAGAAATATCCAAACACGGGTGGTTTAAAAAACAGAAAACAAAAACAAAACAAAATGCCAACAGAAAAATTGTGGGTTTTTTCTCTCTAAACATTCAAACAATTAAAACTTACCTTTAAAAATGGAAGATGGAAAATGTGGTGGAAAAATGAGTAGAGTCCTTCTTGGACTTCTAGTCTTTATAGTTTAATTTGTTGAGAATTTAAAATTACAGTAATTGCCCTTAAATAACTGACATTATTTGACACCACAACAACAGAGGAGTGGAAATGACTGACAAACACACAAAAGACTTTTGTTATCTTTGTTTGTCTGCCTGAATAAATCTCAACAACTATTTCAAAGATTTAAATTTATAGCATACTTAATCGCCATTAGATGGCCAATCCTATTGGCTTTCAGCTAAGTTTCACTGACACTCAACATTTTTGATATCAACTTCTTTAGCACATTTAGTTTGTCTCAACAGCTATCTTTAAACTAAATTATTACCTCTAAATTAAACATTTTGATAAAATATGTGGAATTAAACAGAATTAACTTGAGTTAAGTAGAGCTCCCTCTTTTTTCTTCCCCTATACTGAGGACGGGATTGCGGGGTGTGGAAGGGGGTGTTTGAAATGGTGAATTTGAAAAATATAACCTACTGTCTACCCTCCACATAGGATGGTAAGTTGGGTAATATTTGGTTTCATGATTTCTTTCTTAGCAAATCAAGCACATTTAAGAAATTGATACCCCAAACCATTTATTGTGACTTAGATGTCAAGCAAAAGTTACTCAAAGAAAATCAGGTCTGCCATATAATTTAGAGTTCCTGCAAAGAATTGAGAATGCAAATGTCACAGATGAAAGATAGAGTTTTTTCTTTATTATTTTTATTTCAGTAGTTAGTTCTTATATTTTTGCACTTCTAAAATAAAGTATAATCTACAAAAGAGCATAAAACTAAGAGAATCTTCTTGAAAAGTCCATTTTATTTCCTACTGGAAATAGACACTTAAAGAAAACAATTGAATTGCAATAATCCCCTAATTCGTATCACACTTCACATTTGGCAGACTGTTTTCCCCTACGTTCACTTGACACTTACCTGGCTTGTAAAACTTCAGCTCTCTTTTGTGTTTTACTTTTGATATCAAGTTCCATCCATACCCAAACAACAGACACATCTCATTCTATATGCATTATAATATGGTGACTTTCTGATTGGTAGTCAAGTAAGGAAATACTACATATCACGTAAAGAAGAGTTTTCTGGGGCATATGACTGAAACAGGAAATGTATTAGGTTTCTAAGAGGTCAGAGGGGTCAGGTCAGGAGGATGAATGAGGCACAGGGGGCTTTAAGCTCAGTAGTGCCTGGTTCGCTTCAGAAGAAAAGATTCTGGTTGGTTTTGTTTTGTTTTGTTTATAGATATGTTCTTCTTTGCTCTTTATTATGTTACCGTAATGGATTAGAATATACTTGCTTATTTATTGTTTGCTGGTCCTGCTTGAGACTAAGTACACAAAGTTATGAAGATTTGAGTTTTTTCTTTAGTCGTCCTTTAGTACATTTATGAAGTCAAGGAAAGCATCCCTTGCTTATCTTGACTCTAAAGACTTTTCCCCTGGAGCGGTTTGGGCCATACCAGCTGTTTATACTAATTGCCTAATTAACTAGTAGAAACTAGTATTCATTCTTTTGACCAAATAAGGGAATTTCCTCTGCCTCACCTGGTGCAGGTGAAAAGCTCCCATAGCTTAAGATCTGACATAGTCATTACAATAGGCTTCTTTCCTTCCTCTTTCCAAATGACAAAACCTGGGATTATCTTTTTCTTAAGTTTATATATTGTGAGAGAGAGAGAGAGAGAGAGAGAGACAGGGAGGGGCAAAGAGAGAGGGAAACAGAGAGAGAATCCCAAGCAGGCTTCGCACTGTCAGCATGTTGCAGGGCTCAAACTCATGTACTGAGAGACCATGCCCTGAGCCAAAATCAAGAGTCAGATGCTTAACTGACTGAGCTACCCAGATGCCCCAATGGGAGTATCGTTTTCTTGATGGCTAATGGAGTTTTCACCCATTTTCACAGGAAACAAATTTCTTCTCAAATTGGAAATATTTCAACAACTTCTAAATGTGAAATCATTAGTATTCTTTATGTCAAACTGAGCCATTGCAATCCTTTCCTTTGAGCTAAGGATGTTCGAAATTTAGATATTGAATTCAAAATGAGGGACTGGTCTTCTCCCAGTGACCACAAAACTTTCCCTTATCCCATGGGTACTCTAGTATTTGAGCAAGCATTTAAAGAGGTGATTGGCACATAGGTGGAAATTATTTTTAGCAACTTGAGGGTGAAATATGAACGGGTCTATCAGTTTCCATTATCCAGTAATTTAATCTCAGTCATACACCAATGACAAACAGAGAGTCTGATGTCTTCATCCAGCTTTCAGAAAGGAGACAATGATCCCGGGTGCGAGGCCTTCCTGTGAATGTAGTTGCTCCTAAACTGATAGGATCAGCAAACTTCCTAAAGCCTATGGGTTGGTGGGGGGGGGGGGGGGGGGGGAGGGGGGGAGGAAGAGTTGTTTAGGAAAACAAGGAAAGCAGAAGTCCTACACTTTGGGGTAAAGGGAAGAACTGGGAGAAACTTTTTTTAAGCCTGCAACAAAGGATTATTTCTTTGTTGATTCTATTCTGGCAGGGAAGGTGAATGCGTTCTTTCACTGCTTTTTCTCTTTAAAGATTTATTTGAGGTGAATCTATGTTTAAAGGGGAGCCTAACAAAAGGTCATGGGAGTGGCAAACACAGAAACATCACCTGAGAAATAATAAACTGATCAATTATATACCAAACTAATATGGCATTTAATTTTGGACTCTCTATGGGTAATTATTTGATTGTCATTATAACAGATAACTCTTAATTGTAATATTTGTGTTTGAGACTGATGGAATTGCTTTACCACTTTGATTCAGGTAGCCTCTAGTAACAACACTAATTTGGAAATCTGATGTACAAATGGACGGCTTTGTTATATTTTGACTTATAAAACCTTTATTCATTCATATTCGATTCAGTGCAAGTTATATGGTTTGGATCCCTTTGTTAGTGACATCTTGACTCTGGGTTGAGATTGTTTAAAAGATCATTTTTTAAACTAACCTTAAGCAGGTATTAGTGAGTTTACCTCATTCTTACCACACTTATGAGAAACAAAACCAGCTTTCTTCTAAAGTTGCAGGTCAAAATAATGATCTGTAGTCATTAATTATGTTATTACAGATTCTCAGAGTGAAAACAGAAAAGTTGGCTTCTAGTCTGCTTGATAACAGAATTTCAGTAATTTGATTATTCCTTTCTGGTTTAAAACAACTTTTTAACCACCACATGGGAGAAAAAGCAATTAAGTACTAATGTTATTTTTTACATTATGCAATACTAGATGAATGATATGTCAAGACTTTTGTATGCATATGTACATATATACATATATATGTTTAGAAGCATACTCATTTATATTAACTGTAGTCGAAGGAATATTTAGCAACAACATGTTCTGTTTGGAGACATACTTCAATTTTTTTTTTTTTTTCAAATTTCATGTCCACAGTTGTCCTCCACTACTACCAAATAGTTGTATTGTTAGGCCACTACATTAAGAAACACAGTATATCCTTTTGCTGCCAAAAGCATTTAATAGTCAAGTTGAACTTCTTGGGGTTTTGAAAAAGACACAAAGAAACATACACAAATAAAATTTAAATTGAATGGCTGGCTATTCTGTTATCATCTACCAGGGGGAATAAACATTTACATATTTATTTCCTTTTTTTAAGGTGTACCTAGTAAGTGTGTAACTTTTTCCTCTTCACTTCTATTTACTTCTTTTATTAACTAATTCATAGTTTTACCTAAGTAGGGGACCGTGCAAACATACTAGTGTTTTGCTAAGTTGCAAACAGCAACATTAGAGACAAATAGTAATTGATCTGCCAGTTGCTGGATATCTGGCTGTTGATCTCAGTCATACACAGGGATTCTCAGTCATACTCAGGAAACAAAAGATCCAGAACAGTAGGGCTTTCTTTTGAAAGTAGCTGTATGCTGGCTATTAAATGTTAAGGCTGATTCTAGCCAAGGAAAGTTTTATTTGCTCCTCTAAGAAAATACCTTGTGTTGGTAGGACTCCTACACTGAGAAAAGCATTCTGGTGTTTTTGAAATAATCAGGTGCTTCTCAGGCTTTTGTTACGATTTCCCAGTACACCAAACTATACATAATGTTGGTGGCGATGGTCCAGATGTGATCAACCTTGTGGTATGCACAATAATGTCTAAACCCATATTAATGCCCTGTTGTAATAACAGGGATAGGAGATGCTATTTACTAAAAACCTGCATATATGGCAGGCACTGCAAATATGATACATGAATTACCACACCACAACAACCTCATGAGACGGTTGTCAGCATTATTATTATTATGTTACCATGTTTCCCACTTTGCAGATGAGAAAACTGAGAGGCGGAGGTTTTCACTTGCCAGAATTTTTAGAATTAAGAAATTACATAAATCTGATAAACTTTCCAATCAATACCTAAACGTGAAGGCCGCAGTTGCGTGGAAAACTCTGCAGGGCATTTTCATTTAGGACAGTTCAACGAAATTCTGTAACCAAAGAATTTTACAGTTCGAATTAGCCACTTGTTTAGAACATGGGATGATTCCCGACTTTGCCTAAAGCATTAATAATAGAGTGATCACCGTGTGTTTTCAGCTGCTACATCAGGTAAATGGAAGGCTACTCACCACTTACCGTGTATGTCAATCTATTTTTCTCCCATTGTGGAGTTTTTATTATGATGCTTCTAAAACTGTATTTCAGAGCGTAAGCAGTATAAAAATATAAAAATATGAAACTACAATGGTGTTTTAAGAAACACCCTATTTGTTAAAATGTCAAGTTTTTTCTTCATGAATAGCAAATGTGGAATGTTTTGCTAAGTCGTTAAGAAACATTCAGGTACTGGATTACATATACATTGAGATTGGTTCCTTACAAGCATATATTTCTTATGTGAATCACCAATCAATAAAAAACAACAACAATAACAACAACAAAACTTTGTCTCCCACATATACAAATCTTCTGGTGTGAAGTCAAGATACCCATTACTATTCTTCTCAGATTTTTATTTTTTCCGTCCTGTTAAATCAAAGGCACAAAAGAGTGAGGGGGGATTGTCATAGTCCAAACAAATGCATAATATAATTTGGCAATGGGAACAAACTGTATTAAAAATGACACCATAAACAAAACAAAACAAAACAAGAGTCCTGGAGGCAGATAAAACTCAGATTGCATTTAGTCAAGCAAATTACTTGTATTATTTTAGTCACGGTTTTTTTTAAAAGATTTTACTATCTTTTTCTCTGCCTACAAGACTTTCCTGCACCTTAAAGAGTCTTCATTGTTATTACTATTATTATTTAATCTAATTTTTTTTGAAAAAACAATCACGAGATGGACAAGTTGGACTCTGACTTTTGGGAAGAATTATTGAAGCTAATAGACTAGAAAATAATTTGTGGCCCATGTAAGTGACAAAGTGGCTTGAAGGGCGGTATAATTATTGACCCCACTTTACAGATGATGAAACCGGGGGTCTCAGAGATTAGGCTACTTGCTCAGTGCTACACAGAAAGTTGTTGAACTGAGATTTAAACCCAGATCGGTTTAACCCCCAGACTTGAGAGTTTACCCTGTCATACAGCCCTGCCTCTTCCACTCAGAATCCAAAACCATTCACACCGAATACCAAGTCTGAGACTGCAGACCAGCCCCTTTCTTTTATAGATGAGGAACCTTAAGTTTTCAAAAGTAACCACGTCTTGCCCATCATGGTGACTGAGCAGGACTAGAACTCAGGTCTCCTGTCTTCAGTTCCAGAGGGAACACCATTCTCTCGTTCAACGAAATTTTCATGACCCAAGAGACCGGAAGACTAGCTTTGTGGTTTAACACACCAGATGAAACACCCAAGGGCTAAATTTGGGTTGCTTCTGTGTTTTCTCACTTGCAGCCGCTTCATTGCAGGATCATACAACACATGATGCTACAGGGACTTAGAGCCACACATAAAACATATTAAATGTAGTCGGCAGTGATGAGATTTGGTACCAAATAAGAAGCTTTAATTAATTTTAAATGGTGCTTTTCATAGTGTCAAAAGCTCAGTCCACTGAAGTGGAAAAGGGGGTTGGAATGGCGAGATCCTAGCAACCAGGCTAATCTGGGCCCTTCTGAGCAAGCTCATTTAGAATTCTGACATCAGTGCATCGGCATGCTGAGGTGGGGCTCATGGGGACAAACAAAATAGCAACCCCAACTCCGGCACCACTCAGAGTCCCGCATCCCGGGGAGGCCTGAGAGCTCAGCTGTATTAAGGGGCCGTTGGAGTTTCCCTGTTATTTGTCTACTTTTTGAGGATTAGAACTTCCGCTGGGCTGTGTTCATCTGTGCTGAGAATTTAAACTCAGTGCATGCAACAACAGGAACAGTGAGATCTGCTAGAAATGTTCAAAAAGAAGTCTGTTTGGACTTTCCAAAGCTTTAGATGCACAAAGAGAAATAAATTGAAGGGTTTCCGGTTTCTTCTGGGAGTCTGCATTGGGTGGTGGTTTCTTTTTTTCTACTTCCTTTTCTTGCCTTCATGAACTTTTGTTTTTAAAACTGTGATCATGCAGATATTCACCATATAGACCCATTTGAGTGGCATCGTGTTAGAAAGGCTGAGATATTCATGTGGTTCTTAAACATACTCACACACATGTTCATGAACCCTCTTCTTCTCTTTGTGACATACAAATAGGAATTATCATTAGTAAAGCCCTTCCTCATAGAGGCCACAGAACCATATAGCAAAAGGCAAATAGTAAGGACTATTTGAAGTTTTTATATGACATTGCCTGCCTTTACCGCTAAGGAAACTGAGGCTCAGGATATTATGACAAGGTTAAGGACACATCTCCAGGTTTTTCCATCTCCCTGTTCTTTTCTTTATCACACAACTCATCATTTATAGGTATTGTTTACAACAGCAACATTATAAATAAAAGGTAGGTGCCACTTGCGAGTGTGACATATTTACTATTTTTGATATAACTATGTTAAGTGTATATATTGATGATAACAATAATATAGCTCATGATTCGTTTTTAACAAATGAAGCACTCAAGTGGGTCAGGAATCATGAATCATGAATCCAAGATATTTTACCTCTCCCTGGGCTTTCATCTTCCATAAATGCACACCTTGTCACCATGAAAATAACTAACAGCAAAATAATTCTGAATTTCTGATGGCTATCCATTTATTAACCAGATCAATAAGCCTTTATTTTTCCAAACTCAGACTTGATTTTGTCTTGTCTTTTACAGAGAAAAAGAGTGAAACACCACTCATTCTCTATTCATGTTCTCTGCTCCTTTTATATGCACAAGGGTCTCTAGAATGAGAAGACAATTCTGCAGCCTAGGTGAGTTGCTATTAGTGGTGGGAACTGCAGACAAAACGATTTAGGCAAGCATCCAAAAATAAATGCCTATCCAGTGGTGTACTCTCTGAAAAGGAACTAGAAATGATCAGGTTTCCATCACAGGATTTTTAGAAACTTGATATTTGCAAGATTGAAAATATTTTAAGGAAATCTTTTCTTAAGGGGTTCCTGGTTTTTTTTACATATTTTACTCAGATTCCAGTAGAGTGAGGAAGTAGGGGGAAGAGCAAATAGAATAACAATTGTACTTTGCATTGAATTAAGGAAAGACCACGGCACTAATTTTCTAGTATTTTTAATATTTTATCAATGAAGAGTCACAGAAACTCAGGTCGACTCTTTATTGGGAGTTTTAACTGTTTGGTTTTTTTTTGGTAAGGATATTTGAGATATTTTCCACAATTATTTAAGTTAGGGGTAAGTCATTCCATTTACTCTGCCTTGAGTATCCAAATAGTCCTCCACACCCAGCAACCAATTAGATTTTCTTTTCCACTTGACCCTCTACCTCCTTAAACATAGCCCAAATATGAGATGCTAGCATTAGCATGGTTATACTGAATTTTTATCTTGAATCTATTTTTATATTGAATTTTGTGTTCTTGGTCTGATGTAGCAATCATTCAATACAAAAGGAAGAAATAAAGTTGAAAGGAGACTGCTTCTCTTGTTTTATTAGCTCTTACCATTGAAATATTTTATATAGTATTCATTTAATATCGATACCCCAGTAGATATTGAATAAACAAAAATCAGAATGTTCTTGGCCTACGTGAAATATGACACTACCAAATATTAGAATAAGTGAATCAATAGAATTTATAATAGTATCTGCTTTGCCCATCTGCACAGCTAAAATGCAAATAATGTATTAATTACAACTTTGAACAGAAGAAAAATGAAGCTTCACCACTAGTTTGAGGACATTCCTATTTCACGCGTAGGAATATACAGTATGAAACCATCTCCTTCAGCCACCTAATAACTAAGTAAGTAATAACGTAGCATGTAATAGATCTTGTAGATGTAGGAAATGGAGGAAGGGGTGAGTGTACCAGGAGGGATCCAAAAAGTGTCACTAGGAAAATAGTAACTTTGTACACATTTTTAATCATTGCTGAGAAAGGGGTAAAGAACTTTTGTCAGCTTTATATAAGTTCAACAACAAGAGAGTAAAGGTTAAGAATCCTTCTTGCAGCTCTAGTGAGGAATTAGGAGTCCATTCTCCCATCAATACACAGGGGATTTGCACACGAGAATAAGAGTTACATGAGCAAATCCTTCAGGGATCTGTGAGAAAATAAACTCTAACAAGAATATTTGAACTACATTTTACAATAGACTGGTCATCAAAAAGGACACGCATATGGAAATTTTAATATCTCAAGAGCAATCTACAAACACGTCTAGGTATGCAGACATGTATTTATATGCATACATACATCTCATACGTATACACTGGAAGTCTGTATGTATCAATATGATTATGCACTAACTGTAATCAGTAAACTAAGTAGCTCATTAAATGCTCCAACTGTTTTTTGTTATTGTGCTCTTTTGAGGATGTGATCACAGCATATAAAATTTCACTTACACAATTGAAATAATATTATGGAAAAACTCAAATGGCACGTCATTCGAATTTTTCTTGTACTTCCTTCCTTTTTGGAAGGAAAACTCACGTACATGTGATCATTGCAATTTTGCAGTTTTGAAAACTGAAAATGTTGAGACTTTTCAAACAATAGAGAGAAGCATCTCTCTTTTCCTTTAAAAAGACCAAAAGGGACAGACACATTTTTCATTTTCTTTTGCAGTGACACTTTGGATTTTAGTGTGTGGATTTTAACACAAAACATCTCTTCGCGGTGGGAAAAGCAGTGCAGTGTGGTAAAATTAAGACAGACAATTCGCACGCTAACATATACATGGTCCTATTAAAACCCACGAGGAGGGGCACCTGGGTGGCGCAGTGGGTTGGGCGTCCGACTTCAGCCAGGTCACGATCTCGCGGTCCGTGAGTTCGAGCCCCGTGTCGGGCTCTGGGCTGATGGCTCAGAGCCTGGAGCCTGTTTCTGATTCTGTGTCTCCCTCTCTCTCTGCCCCTCCCCCGTTCATGCTCTGTCTCTCTCTGTCCCCCCCAAAATAAATAAACGTTGAAAAAAAAAATTAAAAAAAAAAACCCACGAGGACATGGCCAAAAGGCTGGTGTTTATTAGATTATTTCAGTTCTTCACAATTTTGTTTGCTTACTCCTATAGCAACTTGTTGATAATAGGAAGTCTTTTGTGAGAGATGGCATGAAAAACAATGAAAAGCATCAGATTTAATAAAGTATCGAAGGAAAGTCTTAAAATGACACCCACACTATGAAGGGAAAGCCAAATTTGCTTTTTCTGAGGGGAATTTGTGTTTGTCAGGAAGGGTTCCTGGAGGCTTTGTTTGGAGGCCTTGATGTGTGACCAGTACGCTCTAGGCCGCCCTTCACCCTTGCCCTCCCTCTACTCCCGCTCTGCCCACCCATACTGACACCGCAGGGGGAAGGGTTTCAGAGGAGAAAGAATCAAAAGCTGAGGGACGGGGGAAAAAAAAAAAGTGCTTTTCAGGGTCTGATGTGTGGGAATCAAATGAGAGGCCTAGCTCAAATCCGGTCGCCAGGCAACCAAAGTGATATGCTGAGGGAATATCATTAAAGTTGGAAAGTAAGCAGTCTCTCTGAATTAGTAAACCAACCACAGGATTGACGATGCACCCGAACTCTATCAGGGCTGCTGTGCAATTTCTCCAAGGAGGACATGCAGGGGCTTTGCTAAGTTAGAGGGGGGGAACGGAGAGGGAGAGGGAGAGAGAGAACGCAGCTGATTTGTAGAGTTTTTTCATAAAAAAAAGACAATGGCTGTCCAGACACGGAGTTGGTGGTGAAATATGGTAACTGCCACGGCTGCAGCTGGCTCTCTGACACAAGATTAATAAGTTGCTGTTTCCTAGCCGACCAGAACCTAGTGGGAACTATCCAGCATTTTATCTTGAATTGTGGGTAACAGCCTTACTGCAAGCTGGCCTAGTTTACTGCTCTGTTTTTTCCAGATCTCCCGAAGTGCAGCAAACATCTGTGACTCTAATGAGGTCATCATTGAGGGTGTCCAGAGAGCCGGGCCCTGAGAACTGACCTCACCTCTGCCTGAACATAAAGTACAAGTGCTATGGGGAAGCAGGACAAATTAAATGGGGGAGCTGGCACTTGGCTGTAAGTTAAGCCCTTAAGAAACTTTTTGCTGTGATTAAAAAAGAGAGAGGGAGGGAGGGAGAGAGAGAGAGAGAGAGAGAGAAAGAGAGAGAGAGGAGATTGAGGTTCAGAAATGACAGTACAACAAAGCAGTAGCAAGCCTACAGAATTAGATTTAGGCCTCACTGATGAATATTATCACTGACATGAACAAGCAAAGCTTATCTGGGCCTTCCTTCTTGAAAGGCTGAATAAAATTGAATTGCCAACTTCTGCATTTTACCACATTTTGGTGGAAATGGCTCAGAGACCTACATGATTTAAAATGAAGCCTGAGTGAATTCAACCACAAAGTAAATGTGTGTGTGTGTGTGTGTGTGTGTGTGTGTGTCTGAAAGCAAAATTTCGAACATTATACAACATGGCATATCATTTATAAGTAATTTGATTATAGACACAGAAAACAATTCATACTTTTTCCAGAAGGGTCTTCCTCTCCCCCAACCAGTTATTCCAACAGAGGCATAGTTTTTACAAATAATACCATCAAACCAACGTGCAAGCACAACCCAAAACTGTATTGAAATCAGTGAAAAAGTGTACTTATTTGTCCCTGTAAGGCAAGAATAGCTAAGAGATGTCTCTACCTAACACTTCCTTTAAAAACTCCATCTTACGGGATGATAAATGTAAGTTTTAACTGGAGGGAAATGTTTTAAGTTTGGAGGGGAAAAAAGAACAGGTTTCTGAAAACTGTCCCTATCATTTAATTTGTAAGTGCATTGACCACATGTTGACTTTGTGTCTTGGCCGTTTCAGCCACATCTGCCCACAGAGAACAATTAAGTCAGTGGTGTCATCTTTGATGCCTAAGGAAATGGCTATGTAGATAAGGTCCAGAAGGAGAAAAATAAAAGATCAAGTTCATCTTCAAAACTCATCTAAGAACCATAATTCATATGTATTAATTAATTCACTGCATGCAGACAGATTTATCCCTGCGATAAAGTCAATGAGATCCAGGATGTCACGTTCTAGTACTTCTATAATGAGTTTGATTTTGGAAAAATGGGAATGATGGCATTACATTTTCCAAGTTTATATTTGATTATGCTCACAATATTACTTTTTAGACCATATCGAGTGCACAAGCTACAGAACTAGGAATAGAACAATGACTTTCTTCAAAACCAGTAAATGCTGCACAAAACTCTCGTTTGATCATGTGTACCCGTGGGTTGTGGACAAGAGGGCAGTAGAAGATGGGCTAGCCAGGAGAATGTGTTGGTCATTTCGCATTGATACTGAGTCTTTCCACTATGAAAGCAAGAAGGACATCAAGGTGCTGTCCTAGGTTTAATTTATGAATGATGAACATTATGGATTGGGGATGATTATGAACATGCACTTAAAATGCAGGCCATTTAAGACGAAGTGTCTAAAAGGGTAATGCTGATGAGAAATTCTAATACTACTTTGCAAGCCCCTCAGTAAAGACACTTTCACCTTAGAAGAAAAGGCTGCAGTTCATTGTTCAGGGTCTGGAACTAGAGTTTAATGGAAAGAGAGGCTTATAAAATAAAACAACCTCCTGCTTGCAAACAAATTGGGGAGAGGAGCATTTGGGGAGCAGAGAGCTATACCATTACAGTCTTTCTCAATTTTCAGGAAGGGCTTGGCTAATGCCCATTTCAAGGCTGAGCTTATTTTTTAAATGCAAATGAAGGAAGTGTTGCGTTCAGCTTTGCAAACAGTTTTCAGAAATCCTGTTGGCCTACATTTAGCTGGGAAGCAGCACCCCGTACCAAGTGTAGGGGCTCAAACAATCAAGCAGTTGTTTGCCTCACTCACATTCCTGAGGCAATCTGGTTCCAGCTGAACTCCTTGGGAACAGTCTGGGCTATGTACCCCTGGGGCATCTGCTCCAATTAGCACTGACCCTTGGGGGCCTTCTTGCTGGCCCTAGGTCACTCCCAACCTCTTGGACTCTGTGTAAACCAGATTGTTTTAGGAGTCTCTAAGCTTTCCATGGCCCCATGATAAACTGGACATCCAGGCTCACCAGGAGAAATTCACTCACCTTGGAAAGCCGATACCAACATGGCCTCCTTCAAGTTCTCTGGACAAAAAGGGAGACATGTATGGTAGGATTTTTGCCATGATTGAGAAACAATAGAAAAGAAGAATCAGAGAGTGCTTGGCCAGGCTAAACTCTGTAGTGCATGGAATGGGTATAGGCTGTAAGGTCTCATAGAACTGGGGTTGGCTCTTGGATCTTCTCTAACAGGATGGCCTTGGGCAAATCGCCAGACCCTACCAAATTTCAATTTCCTCATGTGTAAAATGGAGACCATGATATCTGTCCTACAGTGTTTTCATGAAAATCCAGGAGCATAATGTATGTAACATGTTCCATAAAATGCTTGGCTCATAGAAGTTCCTCAGAAAATGGGAGCTCATTGCAAAAACTGAAACCCATCTTATTTGACAGGAATAGTACCATTCCTGGGAAAATCAGGGTCTCCCTGATTTTTGTTGTGGCTCATGACCAGTGTGTGACTAGTCTTTCCTTTCTAAGAAAGCAAACAACTCAACTACTTTTTGTGCCCCTCTCCACCCAGCACTGACACTGTGGGGTGACAGAAGGAATGTATGATATGATCTCCAGCCTTGAGGATCTAATTGCAAGAACAGCACTGACAGAGCATGAACCAACTCAAGAACAATTTAAGCATCAAACTATGCATTCCTCAGTAGTGCATACAATGGGAGTTGAAAGAAGGGAGGAATTGACATGGGAGGCAATGGTCAGAAAAAGCTCTATGAAATTGAGCTCAACCAGTATTTACTGAGTATCTACTGTGAGCCAGATACTGAGAGAGAGCGAAATGAAGTATGGCCTGCACTCTAAGACGCTTAGGGCCTAGGCTGGAAACAGACACATTAATATACCATTTGAAAATGGTGCAATGAGGGGCACCTGGGTGGCTCAGTCGGCTAAGCGTCTGACTTCAGCTCAGGTCACGATCTCGCGGTCTGTGAGTTCGAGCCCTGCGTCAGGCTCTGGGCTGATGGCTCGGAGACTGGAGCCTGCTTTTGATTCTGTGTCTCCCTCTCTCTCTGCCCCTCCCCAGTTCATGCTCTGTCT
The DNA here is from genome assembly GCF_016509475.1 of Prionailurus bengalensis. Classification (NCBI taxonomy): domain Eukaryota; kingdom Metazoa; phylum Chordata; class Mammalia; order Carnivora; family Felidae; genus Prionailurus; species Prionailurus bengalensis. The sequence goes on along the minus strand of NC_057350.1, from coordinate 85,476,026 downwards.
CTCTCTGTCCCCAAAATAAATAAACGTTAAAAAAAAAATTAAAAAAAAAATGGTGCAACGAGGGACACCTAAATGGCTCAGTTAGTTAAGCATCCAACTGTCGATGTCAGCTCAGGTCTTATCCCAGGGTTGTGAGTTCAAGCCCCATGTTGGGCTCCATGCTGGGAGTGGAGCCCACTTTAAAAAAAAAAAAAAGGAAAGGAAGAAAGAAAGAAAGAAAATGGTACAATGAGTGCTAAGAATGAATATTGAGAGAGTGTGCTAAAAGAGTGTGGAAGAAAAATGGCTTAAGTTGACTTTGAAGGAAAAATTGGGTCTAAGTAAATCCTAGCAGTTAGACCTACCTGAACAAAGATATAACAGTGGGGAACAATCAAGGTACTCGTGTGTGTGTGGCGGGGGGGGGGGGGGTGCGAACAAAAAGAGGAACAGAGTATATAAGTGGAAGGAAAAATAGAACTTCTAAAATTAGATCCAAGATTTAAAGAAGAACCTATTTTAAATTGTTATCTCTATTTCTTTTTATAGATGAAGCAGATGCTCATGCTAAGAGGCTGGCATGGTCTGTGATTGGCAGGTCATACAGGCAAAGGATTCTTGGCTATGGCTTTAATGAGTGGCCTGATAGCATAAGGGACAGCTATGAGTTTGTTCACTCCTATTTGCATAGAAAAACTTTACAAGCTGATGGGATTGACTGGAGTGGGGTTAGAACCAGAGGTGGTTTGTGAGCTTGTTTTTCTGATCAAGGCCTTCTCTTGGGAATTAGCCAAGAAAGCAGAGATCTGGGCCAAGGTGTCCCAGGAAATTCAGCTGGACAGATATTGGGGCTGGGGTAGAAGTGAAGGAACTATGGGAATTGGAATGAAGACAGTATTTCTGGAGTTGGCTGAGAAAAAGGAACTAGAACTCAACACAGTTTTCCGACTCTCTGAAGACTCCTATATCTCAGCCTTGAAGATTTCTATATCTCAAGCCAATTCCCAGCAAATCTTCCTTACTTCTTTGTCTTGAGTCAATTTGGTGTTTGGGATGTCTACCCTGTATGCTGGCGCCAGGATAGGACAGGTGTTCAGGTTCTGGGTCATTCAAGGCTCTCATGGAATTATCCATATTTATTAATGACACTCTGAGCCATAGTAGCCCAAGAGCTCTCTAGTGCTAGAACAATTACTCCCTTGAGGAGATGTAATCATGGGATTCTTCCTTTAGCAGCAAGACACCAGGGGATACTCACTTGCTTCCACCATGGGGACTGGACATAACCAAACAAGAGTTCTGCTGTGTTATTATTTAAGGGGCATTGGGAAGATCAAGCTGTTGAAATGCAACCACTCCATATAACCTCAGAGTCATTTGGAGTTTTCCTTTCTTCATTCATTCAATAAGCATTTACTAAACACCTGTTATGAGCTAAACACTCATAAACACTGTGTTAGGCACAGTTTCCATCCTTGAAAGGTCACAGTCAAGTTGAGGAGATTAAAGGAGTGAGAAACACTCTGGTAGACAAAAGCACTGGACACTGAGGGAACTCAAAGGAGTGGGCTTTGGGATCAGAAAAGGTTTCAGGGAGAAGAGACAGAAGACAACATGGAATAGTTGACCTGGTTGTGTGCAGAGGCATGTGAGGATGGAGAGAGCTGAAGCAGGATGGGCAGGCAGGTATCAGGTCTTGAAGGGTCTTGCACACCAAGATATTAAGTAAGACTTTTACCATAAAGTATACAGGGCATTGTCAAAAAAGTGGCACAATCAATGTTGTGTTTTACAGCAATCTGCCAGCAGCTGAGAGATAGAACACCTTCAGAGGTGGAGGTTGGGCAGGTGAATACCACCAAGCTGTGTAAGCAGGTGGAACAGACAATGAGAATGTTATTAGTTACCCTTCTACAGATGATAGAATTGAGACTCTGGTTAGTTTACTTCATCAAATTTTCATGGCTCCCCCTTGGAGTTTCTTGAGGACAGGGACTCATGTTTCTTATTTTGGCATATTTTCCTTTGTCTAAACAATCTCCAGGTCCACAGGAAGCACTCAAAAAATGTCTGCTGAGTTCATAGCAAATGGAGGACAAAGAACTGGCTTTCAGTGCTCTGATCTGGAGCCTTTTTCTGCAACTACACAACTGTTTCCCCGAAGGAGTTTGATTTTGGAAATAAAGGCTGGGGTAGCAGTTATATGCAGTATACCCCAGCCCTACTAGGCCCTTTGTGAATACTGAGCTGAGCAAGCTAGTCGTGGCAGAAGGGAGCTCTGAGGAGGTGAAAGAAGAAGCATCCTATTTAGTCTCGGGGCGGGGCGGGGGGCACTGTTAAGAATGTGAAGCACTAGGCAGAAGTTACAGCCATTAGGTTGCTGAAGAAGAAAACTTGGCAATCGATTCAGAAAGAGCTATGGGTTGGGGGAGAGGAAGGGAGGTAGAGAAGTTTCTAAGAAGATGAAGAGATTCAGGAAAGGGATGAAAGGAGCCCCACCTTGACATTTGGTTGTTGCTCTGCCTCTTCCCCATCCTCCATCCCAAAGACTAAGCAAGGCACTTTTGATCTCTCTCTTGTCCTTCATTGGGTCAGTTCAGTTTGCCATTAGACACCTAACAGATCTTATCTAGTCAGGGAGTAAAAGTGAGCTGTGAGAATGTGGGTGCTGGCTGCACAGCGCAGTGGCTGCATGGACTCTGGTGTCTGAGCTCTGGGGTCTTTTGACCTCAGTTTCCTATCTGTAAATAAATTGGAAATAATAGTACCCACTTTATAAAATTGCTTTGAGGATTTAATAGATGATGTCTGTAAAGAGGTTAGCATAGCGTCTGATCCACGGTAAGTATTGAACACAAGATTAGCCTTGATTATTTTTAGGCACAAGGCAGGTAGGAAGGTCAAGGAACCAATAATTCGTTCAACTACATCAACTACAGTAAACACATTGCCCACTGGATGGCTCTTGAAAAACTTCCTTTCTGTCCATCTCTGCTCCTCACAAGCCTGAGGGAATTTGGTCCTGTGGTGACTTGTACAGACACCTGAGAGAAGGACCTGATGACCAGCCAGTGTGTGAGGCCAACAAGGCGCTTCTCAGGGAGCCTTGGGGTGGTCACCCAGAAAAGCAAGAATCAGCAGCTTGAGGACATACTTAGAAATTTGTCTACATAATCATTTTTGAAAATACCAGACTAGCTAAAATTGAGAAGAAAAAGAAACATGGTCATTTATTTAAATGCAGGCTATCAAGAGCACCAACCCTGATTTGGACCCAGTGATACCTGAGAAGTTGAAATACAAAGGAGACTGTATTTGCACAAATCTCTTCTTTATTTTCATGGGCATAATGTAAAAAAAAAAGTAAATAAAGCATTAGAAATAAACAAGCAAACTCTTAATAATCCAAAGAATCTATATTCAAAAGAAAAAAATATAGCATTTGATTTCACCAGAAAATTTTTTTCTTTCTTTCTTTCTTTCTTTTTTTTTTTTCTTTCTTTCTTTCTTTCTTTCTTTCTTTCTTTCTTTCTTTCTTTCTCTTTCTTCTTTCTTTCTCATTTTAGAGAGAGAGAAAGAGTAGGGGAGAGGCACAGAAGGAGAGAGAGAGAATCTTAAGCAGGCTCTATGCTTAGTGTGGAGCCAGATGCAGGGCTCCAACCCACAACAAGAGTTGGACATTTAACCAACTGAGCCACCCAGACCCTCACCATAAAAAATTTCTTTCTTTTTTAATGTTTATTTATTTTAGGCAGGGAGGGGCAGAAAGAGAAGGAGATAGAATCCCAAGCAAGGCTTCGCACCGTCAGCACAGAGCCCAAAATGGGGCTCAAACTCATGAGACACGAGGTCGTGGCCTGAGCAGAAATCAGGCCACGAGGTCGTGGCCTGAGTCAGACACTTAACCAACTGAGCCACCCAGGTGCCCCTCACCAGAAAAATTTCCAATCAAGATATCTGCCATTAGCATTTTCACTGATACATTTTCCCAATTATAATAACCTTGGGATTTCTCATAGACACTAAATCAGCAGAGACCAGTAGAGAACATATATAATAGAGTGTGAAATTGTATTTAAGTTATACCTAAAAGAAATTGAAACAGCTAAAAATTCATATCTTCTTCAAAAGTAACAATTTTATTTCTACTTTTGGAAATCTGGCCTAAACCAATGAACAGAAATTAAGCCAATGAATTATGTGCAAAGATATTTATTACAGAATTTTGTAATGGCAGTAATTGAAAATAAACTGCATGTTCCACAACAGGAGACCTATTCCACACACTGGAATATTATGCAGTTAGTAGAAATGATACATGTTAATAATTTTGAAGATATGAGGAAAATGGTCAAGGTTATACTCTTAAATAAAAAAGCATACAGAACTGCAGAAGAAGTGTGATATTGGATATATTTAATAACAAGGCTGGAAGGAAAGTAATAAAAATGTTAACAATGATTATCTTTGGGTGGTAAGATTATGAACGATTTTTCTTTTCTTCTGTATTGTAATGTTTCTAACTCTATAAGCCACGTGCATGTAATACTTTTATAATTTATTTTAAATTTTTTATTATAATTTATTTTAAAAATGTAATAAAATTATCCTGCATAGTTATGTTGTTTTATACCTTTAAAAGGAACAAATTATTTCTGCATATAACAAAGTCCACTTAACTCTATTATGGGAAGATTTAAAACTAGTTCTGAATCATGAGTTCCAAACCCTTTCCTCTCCTAGGCCTTCTTTTTAGTCAGAGTTTCTGATTTCTGGGGCTATTCACAGATTGCACTTCCCACTTATTCCCCCTTTTCATCCACTGGTGAGTGTCTATCTCAAACCATCTCTCATATCTCTCGCTCTGTCTCTCTTATATTAACAAGTGGAAAAAAGGAATGAAAATAACAAAGAGTCACAGTGAGCAAGAAGGTAGATGTATGCCATGTTTTGAGAAAAAAAACAAACATCATTTAAAAACAGATATATGATAAAAACAAAATGCCCCCTGCTTTAAAGTAATTCACACAAATTCACCTTTATAATGCACTGTAGTGCATTTGAAATACAATTTGATTGTTCAAAGTGTGAGTATTCCCCAACTTCTTAGAACCCATCTAGTAATCTCTCCATCTCACTTTAGTCTGACCCAGAGGTAGAGAGAAGCCCAGGAAAGGCAGCAGGGAAGCAGTGAGAATAGCCTTGTTGTGTAGACTACAATTGGCTTAAGGCAAGCAAGGCACTAAGCTTTAAAGGGGTTGGAGTGTGAACATGTAACCGAGATGAGTATTATTTTGATGCAATATTTTAAAAAATCAAAATTAATGCAAAAATATCACAATAAAAAATAGCAAAATTTTTAATTAAGGCAAGTGCCATGCCAAGGCATATTGGATGGAGCCTGGGGTAAAAGGAAAAATATGTACACCCATTTAAATATATTCTTATGTATTTAAAAAAAAATGTTAATGTTTATTATTTATTTTCGAGAGAGAGACAGAGTGAGAGTGGGGGAGGGGCAGAGAGAGAGGGAGACACAGAATCCGAAGTAGGCTCCAGGCTCTGAGCTCTCAGCACAAGATCCCGACCTGGGGCTCAAAGTCATGAAACACGAGATCATGATCAGAGCTGAAGTCGGATGCTTAGCTGATTGAGCCACCCAGGTGCCCCCTTTTTAATAATTTTCTCCAGATCATTAAAGTTGTTTAAGAATATTGAAACATTGAAAAAGTGGTGTATTTTCATTCCTGAAGAAATGAAATCACATGAGAATCACTCCCCAAATTCTGTTATTTCCTCAAAACCAGCCGTGATGAAAAGACCCAATGCTCTGGGTCAAACATTGGACAAGTGTGGCATTTCAGATCAACTTAATTGTGGATAAAATTCCTATGCTAGGATTAGGCACTGAGGACTTAGTTTCTAGGAGCGGACATCTTACACCTATACCATTCAGTTCACTAATCTGTGTTGAACACCCACTGCGTGCAACTCATTTTCTCAGCACCGATGCTACACTAGTGTATAGGACAGACCAGTCCCTGATATCTTGGAACGCGAATTTTAATGAGCCCTTAATTAACTGGTTTTACTTGCTTATTTGTTTGCTTTTCATAGATGCTTATTTCTCACTAACCTTTTATTTTTTGAGCTGCTGTAAATTTACTTTCTGTTCATCTATATGATTCTTTGGGTTGCCAAAAACAACTCTTGCATTTTGAACTGGACCTCCATACTTCCACTGGTAGTTTATTTTCCACATATATGAGTCTCCCCTTCCACACCACCTTTGCTTTTCCTATTTCCTATTTTCCTATTTCCAAGCCCAGGGATTTGCACATTGAAGTTCACCAAATATTTGAGGATCACTTGATAGTTGAATGAAAGCATTAGTAGAAGAATCAACAAAGGAAGGAACAAATGATTGAATGTACCTGGTCCTGGGAGAGGGGCAGGGGAGGAAGGGAAGCAGGATTATCATGCATCACCCCTCTGTCTTTATATGTTTCATGTATGAATATGTGATCATGTATGTGTTGTTTGTGCATGTTAAGGAGCATGCATAGGTGGGACAGGATCAACGGGATAAGTTCTTCGTAGCAATGACGTTTCAGAAAGAACACTGGACTGAGAGGTGTGTGTTATATTGATTAAATCATTCTTCCTCAGTGAATCGGTGTCTGTTTCCTCATCTATAAAATAAGGCAGTTGAATCTTGAAGTGAAATATATTTTTCATCTCTAACACAAGTTGAATTAACTCGTAATGCTGTCCATGCCAGGTAGTATGGGTGCTAAGATTATCAATACCTTGGATTAGTTTGTGTCTTTGGTGTTCATAGAAAAGGAATGCCTTCTAATTCTACAATAGAAACATCAGTCAGGAAGAGAGCAATCATGGTACTTCTTTCTGATGAGAATTCCAAGAAATTACTGTGTGATTCCAAGATGCCCCTTTGGTATTCAGTTAATGTTACAATGAGGAAAACTAAAGAAAAAAAAATAAATAATAATAACCTCAGGTCCCTTCCAGAACAAAATATCTCTGGTTTAGCATGTTCTACTTTGAGAAACTTTGTCATGTGTCCACATGTGAGCGTGTGGGGGGGTTGGGGGGGATGTTATTTTGCTTTTAATTTAACCCTTGAAAAAATTGGTAAATCAAATGCCAGCTCCTGAACACTATTAAGAGTACTTAATATCTGTAGAGTGTTCTACACTTTACACAGATGTTTTCATATTTATATTCCCATTTAATCTTCATGACAGCCCTGAGGTATGGGAATTTCTTATTATAATCCTCTTTTTATATGTGAGAAAAATGAACTGAGGCTGTGATGCCCATCTTTGGACCCCAAACCTCTAGCTCTTTTCAGACAGATTTTTTTGAATCTCTTTCAAGGAGGAAGGGCCCCAAATGGAACAGGCGCCCAGCAGAGTCTCTGCCATTGTCTCTCAGAGATTAGGGGAAAGCTTCCTGCTTTGGAGGACAGGGTAGAATAAATCAGTGGTTCCCCCAAACCTGGTCCCAACCTAGACCTGTGGAATCAGAATCTCCAGGGAGTTATTTAAATTTCAGTCCTGGAAAAACTTGAGAATTTTACAAATTTTTTCATATTAAACATTTTTTAGATGAAATTTTAGTAAATATTTATTCAGTCACTACATGTGGAAAAGTTGCAATACTATATATAGTTCCTCCCACTTTTGCTGCATGTGTGTGCATTTCTGTGGATCTATGAATTCCTCAGAATTTTTTCAACTATGAAATTCAAATGTTTAAAAAGCAGTGACATACATGTATCACATTTATCATATTCTTTCCCTCCATAGAAATCTTAATGGTCTTTCATTGCTATCAGATTAAGTAGTAATTCCTCTAAGTTTAACTTCATTACAAACTGTCAGTTTGATCTCAGTGGCCTTAGGTTTTCATTTTTAAGCTGCAAAATTAGGTTGTTTGCCTAAACAATCTCTAAAATTGTTCTCAGCCCTTAAATTCCATGGATTTATATATAAGTTATAGGAGTCGTATGGCTTTCAAAGAGCAATAATCCAAGTGTTTCGGGAAAGACTCCTCCTGAGGACACAGCAAGGCTGGCTGGGGAAAGCCCCACCTTTCCTGAGTGCTGCTGGCCTAGTGAGGGTGGTCCAGCTGTCAACTCTCAGAAGCTAGAGCTCCACTCATTTTCCAGCAAGGTGGCTAAGGCAGGCATTCTGCCACTGAGTTAAACTCTAATGCATATTTATCAAAATACCGTAATTAAGTAAAACATAATGAAGTAAAATGCCGTTTAATATGAACTGTCCGGATGACAATTCCATGTTAACTTTCCCTAGTTTACTACACTTAGGTCTTTTAAGATTTTTGTTTTATTTCGTATTAAGAACCTATTTCTCCTTTTGAGTGAACTGATTATTTTCTTTCCTCCCACCCTTCTTCCCTCCCTTCCTTTCTTCCTTTTTTTTATTTTTGCTTTCTTATTCCATTGGCACCTTTAGCAGAAAATGAACATCTCCATGACTTATTTCAACCTAGATCCCATCACATGCGTGGAGAGAAGTAAATCAGAACGATGAATGCGTGCTGTGAAAACGGGAAATAAAGCAGTGATAGATGACTATTATCGTGGTTGTTATGATATTGTCAAATTAAACTCATGTACAATATGTCCATTCAGAAATCCAGCAAAACGCAAAAACTTTTTTCTTCTTTGCCTTTTTTAAAGCTTTGTTTTAAAAAGACACCTTCCTGTCACTGGCACTTGTAAGTGAATAAAATGAAATTGATGCCTAGCAGGGGAAAAAAAGGCAAATACTTCTTTACTTTGTATTAAGAATACGTGACATCTTTGCTGTCAGTGATAGTGAAGTGAAATACATACCAAATATGTCTTGACATAACTTGACAGGAACGTATGTCTTCTTTTCTCTCATTTATTTTTGTGATAAGAATATGTGATTTTGCTGCCAAGGAAGCTTGTAATGTTGTAGAGAAATGGAAATGAAATTGTGTTGGGTATGTCCAATTTCCCCTGACAGAGTGGCATAAGCTATAGCATGCATGCAGGCTGGGGAAGTTAACAACAGGCCTCAGCCAGCAAGACCCAGGCGTTGACATTTGTCAAAACAACTTTCCTCAACACATCAAAATGTTCCTTTCTCTTTTGTGCTATTCAGATGTGTTCGGGTAACCACATTTTAGAAAATGGTGACTGTCGGAGAATCATTGCCATCCCCGTGTGAGCGATATCCAGACAAAGTATCTTCTCTTCCCTACTCAAGTGCAAGCCTATTCTGTTTTGATGGTTCTTAATCTACAAGTGGCCTTTAAAACCAACCAAAATCTAATATAACTAAAAGTGTTGTCTTTTTGTTTTGTGGTTTTTTCCCCCTATAGCCTGACAAAAGTCAACAACACAAATCGGTTCTTTTATATGTTGGTGTGAGTTTGGCCTATTGTTCTTGAGTTCATTGCTTTTTATAATTGTTACCTTTCTGAGAAGAACCCAAATCATTTGGTTTCTACTGTCCTTTTAGAAAGTGTCCCATTATTAATTTCTTACACTATTGCTATGGAACAGTGGACGTTAGGTGAGATGGGTATTAAGCACAACAAAACAGAATGTAAATGAACCTCTAATTCTGTCTTTTGCGGGCTCTTTTAAGGACACACACACAATTTCTGGAACCCTCACAACAATTTCTACAATGAATGGTGTTTGAAGCGAGAATCTCTTACCTAGGGCAGACAGAAAGAGAATCAGCCCGGCAGTGCAATCATTGCTCTGCTGTTTGAAGGAATATTGAGCTTAGATGCCTCCAGAAAGCCCACCAGGCCCAGAGGCACTGGACAATAAAAGGAGAAAAAGAATAGACGCCAATGCTTTATTAAGTATATTTTTTTCTCACTTAGGTGCCCATTCCTGGTCAGACAATTAGTTGAGGTTCTTTCCAGAGAAAGTGTTACCCACCAAGAAAAACTCTTTTAACCTTTCAAAATAACAAATATCTCTAATGACTTTTATCCCCTTTCCATTGACATCACAGATACAATGTGGCCTGTCTTGAAGTCAAGCCCAAATTGAAATCACTGCTGGCAGGGACGGGAAAAATAGAACATTTGACAATAAGAGTGACAGATGAAGCTTTGGGGACCTTGAAAGGGAGAACACTCAAGCTATGACCTGGGACAGAAATATCTCACCTTAGTAAAATACCTGCCCAATTTGGAAGTTGGTAGGCAGGTACATTCGTATATGGTAATGGGCTAAATCCAATGCTGGACAGAAGTTGGTATTATTTTCCATGTGCGTGTTTAAAAGGAAAGCTGGACACGCTTTCTAGCAAGTACCTTTTGATTATAGACCAACTGTTCATCACTGCACTCCCAGGGGAAAACATTTTTTATTTGGTTGTGTCAAAGGATAACATTTACTAGAAATATTTTTGAAACAGGACTTCCTAAATTTGCTTCATCTTGCTACAAATGGTTATCAAACATTTAATCAGGGAAAAAATATAGATATATTAAAATGTGCTATTATTATATGTATTTTTTCCGGAAATAAAGGCAACTTCTAATATCCTTTGATTTATTTGTAGGAGGGAACACTTTTATATTTCATGACTTATGAAATCTCTTAGTTGCACCCCAATTTTTATTTCATTTTTTAAAATTGTGCTACATTTCTAAATGATTACTTGAACTAGAGGGGAAAAATCAGGATGGTCTATCAATTTCTAGTGATTTCTTTTATTGATTCATTATTACCTATGCTTGCGTTGCCCTTTGATATTCCTTTAAAGCACAACTTGTGTAAGGCTTATTCACTCTTGGTTGGTTTGGTGATTGGTGGTAAAGTTGTCCTGGTATCACCCATTGCAGTGAGAATTTTCCCCAGTGATGGTCATGGTAGGTCTTTTAAGTCGCATATATTTTACTTATAGAACTGTCAGAAAAGAATTTAATTCCAGTAATTATTTTTTTTCAGATAAATTTCTCAAGCAATCCTCAGCTTAGACTTTAGAAGCACTGCCTTCTATTCAAATAATGGGAAACGTTTTAGGACATATGAATAACTGCGTTTGCATCATTGCGAAATAAACACATAAACCTACATTTCCATTGAAGTTCATAAGTCCTTGGTTGAGAAGCAAATATGCGTTTCTCTCTGTGGATAATCATGGTAGAAAGTCACAATGTTTATTTTGCCTTTAAATTTAAATCAAATAAGGATGGTTAAGGTGACACAGGGAAAATCTGGTTGCTTCCCTGGGTCATCAGAACCTTTACTCACTTTTTAAATGTTTGGGGGCTTTGCAAAGCCTGAAACATATTTTACCACGTCCTCCCTTTTTTCCTTATTTCATAAACCAATATAATTGTAAAGAAAAACTTAATCCATATGTTTTTGATTAATCTGTACTAAACTCATCAAAATGGTGTTTTGTAATAGTGATTTGTCGTCCAAGAAGTTTTTTGAATCTCTATGTAAGAGGCCTTCTTAATGCCACTTCTCTTTGAAGCAGGAAGTTGTGTTTTGCCAACAGTAAAGAAATTCAAACCCCCGAAGGGTTGAGATCAGTTTAAAACTTCAAGCCCCAGGGCTCTGTGGGGTTCTACACTTGGCAATAGGCTACTTTCCTTCTGACTTTGAAATATCTTATTTTCCTCCCACAAGAAATGCTCTATTTATTGTTTTGCTAACATATGTGATTTAAACTATCTTCAGATCTTTGATACATAAGAGTATATGAACTACAGAGCAGGGCCCAATGTCTAATTTATTCTAAAGCAATTGCATTTGACTGTCCATTTGGATCTTTCTTTAAATTCCCCAATTTCCTAACCCCACACACCTTTGTAATTTGGGTTTACCCAAAGAGCGACCAGAAAAGGTGAACCATGAAGATCTTACAAGTTGGAAATAAGTGTGGGCAACAATTTTTTTCCCCCAAGTGGCCCAGTAAAGACATATTTCTTGATGTACTGAGCTAACATCTCATACTATATCTTGTACTCTTACTTAGGTTATCAACCAAAACTTCAATGCAGATTTCCAAGAACATGCTCTATGTCACAAGGTGAACAATATTCAGAGTTGTAGATGTCTGCTAGTTTTTCAATGTAGTTCATTTCTATTTGTATGTTTCAAGGAAGACTTGTATAATTTCACTATGTTCTTTATACAATAAAGAGGAGAAGAGACAGTGAGAAAGAAAACAAAATAGTAGGTACAAGGAGTTAAGCATCCAGACCACTATGGTCCTTTGTCCTTGCTGCCTCCTGGCCATGAAGTGGGAGTGCCCTCTAGTGAAACTTTAAAATCATTGGAAGATATTGGGTATACCGTGGTTAAGATTTCCTTCTAAACTCTTGCTTCAGAAATCTGTGGGCATTAACAATTTGCATAAGTTTTGAATGAGATTCAGAGAAAAACACAAAATACTATCAAGTGAAACTATTTCTTTAGGAAACAAATCAAAATGAATATATTATTGTCAATACCAAAAAGTCTATGCCTATATATCTCTTTTTGATATCTATCTGTCGTCTATCTATCTATCTATCTATCGAGAAATACCAAGGACACATAAATAGCATATAACTAAAAGCTTTAGTTATCAAATAAAAACATACAAAAACATAATTATCTGTCTCTCAAGAAGATGGATAATAAATAAAGCACTTTGAAATGTGAAAGTAAAGCAGCAGTAACGATTTACACAAGCAATCAAGAACTGAAAGCTACATTTTGCCATCTATATTATTCTAAAGCTCTTTGTAGAAAGTAGCATATGCTTATTGTGATGAAATTCGACGTGATCTGGAAAAAGTACAAGATTGGGAGTTCATGTTCTTGTCCTGGACTTCACGTAGCAGCTGTGTGAGCTTGGGCAAGACACTTAACCTCTCTGAGCCTCGGGGTCATTATCTGCAAAATGGGCTTAAGAACTCCAGGCTTTTCACCTAGAGGGTAGTATTGGATGAGATAAAATGTGGGAAGGAGCTTCGAAGGTAAAGCATTGTAATGTGACCGTATTATTTTTCTGACTTTTTTCTTCTGTCTTCCTACTGGGGAGATTTCAAGCAAAATCACCTTTCAGGATGAAGAGGGAGAGAAAGAGCACCCTCCTAAAATCCTATGGCATCCAGAATCATTGACAGAACAGTTTTCTTTCCAAACAAGAAAAAAACACAGAGAAAGAAACACATAGCAGGGAGGAAGGATTCAGAATTCAACTTTCCCACCATGGACCTCCTGGCTATCCTGAGTGAGGCCGAGCTTGTGTAGGTGGCTTGTGTCAGAGCAGGCTGGGTAGTGGCTGGTGGAGCACCAGGAAACGGAGTCCCCTTGGGTTTGCAGGAGCCAGTGTCCGTAAGTCTACTCCCCACCTTGCACAGAGAGGAGCCCAGCAGCACAGATGCTCCATGCTTCTGTGTTTTTAATCCCCTTGTTAATTACCATCCACACCACACAGCTCCCAGTTTTTGTTGTCTTTTTAAAATTGAAAATATTTTAGCTTTATTTATGCCAACAGTAATACACTCTTCACTTGAGCAAACAATCTGGTTCTTCCTTTTATAGTTAGTGTAATTTTAGGTTTGTGCCTTTAAAATTCTTTACTCTTCTCTACATAAAGCTTGTTTTTAGTGGGATGTGGTTTCTCGCTAGTTATGTTTGCTTTAAAGAGAGCTATATATTTTTTTCCTGTATCAACTTCATATAGGCACTTTAAATCCCTATATTTCAAATTCCAGATCTCTCGATGCTTCCTTTCCTTTTTAATAACACAGGTATCTTCTATGTACTTGTGGCCTGGATTTTCACCATTTATCTTCTGGATATATGTCTGCTTCCTTTTGTCCAGAGTGAGAAACTGTTTCTAGTTTCTTTACTCACGGGTACTTCACGTTGTCAGATACGCACAATCAATCTCGTACTTAAACCTTTGTGAGGAAACACAGCAGATGGAGAATGGGAACATGGCTGCCATTTGGGTTCTGCTTGATTCACGAGCTGCCTCCACAGCCAGGACTCCGGTAGTAAAGGAGGAAAACCGTAAAGTTAATCTGTAAGGCTATCTGACGGGTTCCGTGCCTGCTGTTTATGTCTTCCCTCCCCATTTGACCTAAACAGTTGGCATGGGGGTAGAAGGGCGTCACTTCGCCCTTAGAATAAAATTAAACAAGACACTCAGCAGGTCTTCAACTACTCAGGGATTTATCCAAATTAAGTGACCGGTTCCAGCTGAATGACCGGAGCTTCCATGTCACAAAACAGCTCTTGGCTGAACCTAGAGTTCACTTTGTCTAGGCTACATGCTCATGTATTAATAGAATCCCACAACTCCTCATTGAAACTTTGGGTTCCTTCTATTTTAGAACCTTTCCTGACCTTTGCTGAACACCACAAAGAAACCAAACGCTAACCTCTGTTTGTCTCAAATTTTCCTCTATTAATGCTTCGTCCAAGTCTACATTTCCAGCCAGTCTTTCATTTAAAAACACAATCTCATTCAAAACCTGCCTGGTAACTTTATCACTGGGGTAACTGTTACCTATGATGCAGGGCTGACCTGGGTCCTTGTAGCACTTGACATCATCTTTTGGACGGGTTACAGAGCCTTTTGAGGGAGTTGTTAGAAGCAGGCTCACCCTGCAATGCAGAACCGGTCACAGAAGAAAATTAGTGCATTTATCTGTCAGCATTAGACTAGATTTTCAATCCAGTTCACTAGTCACAGGGTCTGGTTTTCTCTTCCTCTGGGAGATGAAACCGATATGCTGGTAGGTAGTAAAGGTGTCAGTTATAAATTGGACCGTTGGAGCACGCACACACGAAAAATAGTCGAGAAGACTTTAAGGCCATAAATTTAGTTCAAGGCAAAGAATTTCCCTAAAAATAGTCCAGCTTGTTAAAACACTATAGGAAGAATGTATGTCAGGTAACCGTTGGCGTTATTAGAACCAGTTCACATATTCTTTTATAGGAACCAGTGTTCACAATTCCCTCTCCAATGTGCTATTCGTTTTAACTGCTTAAGGGAATAAAAGAACCTCACTGCCTCTGGCGCTGAATAAATAAGCAAATAACGCGACTGGTCTCCTCTCCACTGTCTCATACGTGTGTGAAGTTGCAACAAATCTGAGTTGCAAACAGAAGGGGCAGGCTTGGCAGGTACCATCAAGCTTTTCCTTGAGTTTCGCTCACTGTCGATCTACCACTTAACTAAATGGGGCTCCAATCCTGCCTCAAAAGAAGCATGTGGCCTTCTCAACTCAGTCAGTGATCATGTCCTAAACTGGCTGTTTCCTAACCTCAACCCTATAATAAAATAATCCAGGTGGAAACCCTGAAGACAAGCCTGATATTAATGACCCTTTACTGAAACACAGCACAGACTGGAAGTTAAAGTGAAAATGTTCATGGTGCCCCATGACTCCCATCTATATTGGTATTTTCTACCAATAAGGCCCATGTGTCCACTCCATTCAGTAATTCTGGAGTATCTATTGACCCTGAAGCACTGATCTGAACCGTGTGGGTTTACAGATCCAACCTCTTACCCAGACAGCTTATAATTTAGATTGAGAGATGACATCCAACAACCTGCCATAGAAAAACCAAAGTCAAATAATTAGATGGGAACAGGCATCAGGACCACAGTGCACCAGCTAGGTAGTATTCTAATTCATTTGTTTTTAAAATTCATATATGTCAAAAAAAAAAGAAAAAAATAATAAAATTCATATATGTCACCTACTATATGATCAGGCACAGTGCCAGACATTGGAATCTTTTTTAATTTTTTTTTTAACGTGTATTTATTTTTGAGACAGAGAGAGACAGAGCATGAACGGGGGAGGGGCAGAGAGAGAGGGAGACACAGAATCTGAAACAGGCTCCAGGCTCTGAGCTGTCAGCACAGAGCCCGACGCGGGGCTCGAACTCACGGACCGTGAGATCATGACCTGAGCTGAAGTCGGACGCTTAACCGACCAAGCCACCCAGGCGCCCTTGGAATCTTTTTTAAAATCCTGCCTTCGTGAAGCTATATTCTCTCTAAGGTTAACAGAATATAATCCATCTTTATATCCAACCTCTTCCCTTAGCATTAGATTACGTCTTCTCAGAGAATGGCCTCATTGAATTCAACTTTGTATCTTTGTGTCCCTAGAAACGCACCTGGAGCAGAGCAGGTGCTCAATACACGTATTTTAAAAGAAGCATGAATATTAAAATGTGATAAAATGTGTGATACCTTTTCTAAAAGGCTTCATTTTTTTTTCCTGGATGACTGGGAAAGGGTGTTAAAAATGGAGATGTGGAAAACGACTCCTAAGTTTTTAACTGGCCACATGGTGAATAGGGATGCCATAAACAGAGAGAACACAGAGAAGAACTAAGCCAGAGAAAGGTGCCTGTGCTAGGCTGGATTGGAGGACACACAATTAGAGGTGTCCGGAGGGCACCTGGTTTGGAATTGGTCGGAAGCTCAAAAGAGAACTTACGGCTAATTGATCAGTGTGTTGAGAACATGTAAATTGTGAGGAGCCGTATGAAGAATGAATTTGATTTAATAGGAATTTATTGAGCACCTAATATATTTGAAGTAAGGTGGGAATTACACATTTGGTTAGGGACATAATCCTTAGTCTCAAAATATTTAAAATCTGGTAGAAGGCACAGATGTATAAACATGTGAGTGTGGTGGAGACTAGTATGTAATGGCTGGATGGAAAATGAAAGCTCAACATGAAGCGGGGCGCCTGGGTGGCCCAGTCAGTTAAGCATTTGACTTCAGCGCAGGTCGCGATCTCATGGTTCATGAGTTTGAGCCCTCCATGGGGCTCTGTACAGAGCCTGCTTCAGATCCTCGGTCTCCCTCTCTCTCTGCCCCTCCCTCGCTCATGCTCTGTCTCTCTCAAAAATAAATAACCATTAAAAACCAACATGAAACATTGGCATAGCAAAGCAGCTAAGCATGGTGGCTCTGGACTCAGACTGTCTGGACTTGAATCCTGGATCTGTCACTTATGACCTGTGTGGCCTTGGATAAATTGCTTAATTTCTCTACATTATCTGTTAAATTCAAAATAATTGTATCTTCTCTTAAGATTCTTATGAGGATCAGATAAAATAACAACATGTAAAAAGGAGTTAGTACAGGTTAAGTGCTCTAAGATTAGTTATTGGGGGAAGAAACATGCATTGGTGAATAAGTTTTCAACCTTTCAGTTTTACATCTTCTTGGCTACGATTAAGACTTGCTGTCCACATTATTCAGAGAGATAAAGGGATAGTGATGTCATAACTGAAGAAATAAGGAATACCAAGAGATGTCAGAGAAATTTATGCTATCAACCTTATTTCTCTAAATTGGTTCTGATTTCTGTTTAATCAGAAATTTAGTAAATTTAGTAAATAAAACCAAACTTAGTAAATTTAGTAAATAAAAAATTTAGTAAATAAATTTAGTAAATAAAACCAAAAAACAAAAATACCATACACACACACATTCGATGCAATTCAAAAGTTGGTACAGAGGCGCTAGATTCCCAAACCATTAGCAATTGGATAGAAGAAGAATAACATAAGGCCCCTCTATGATTGCAATACTGTTGCCACTTTATGTTTTGTGTCAGTTTCTGCTGGAGCTTTTATTAGCTGTCTGTCCTGAACCTCATCCCCCTATTGTGTGTAGATTCAGTATTTATTAAGCAAACCAAATAACAACAGTGGAGTCCATACCAAAATTTCCTTGGGATCTATTTCCCTTGTTAGGTGGGGGGCAAGGGAGAACTGAAATGTCTTTGGCACAGAGGGCGGACTGGAACGTTGGTAGGTGCACGTGTATGTGCAAAATGATGAGCTTGGCCAAAGTATCTTCATTTTTGTGGGGTGCCATATAAAGGAAAGGGAAAGTAGACACATTTGCTAGTAAGTACACTCTCTCTTGTCACAGAGAGCTTTTAAAACAAGCTCAAGATCTACTAGAAGGCCATCTAATTCTTATGAGTCTTCCTGAGAATTCTAGTTCCACCCCAGATGATGCTTAAATGATCCCACCTTTCATTAGGAACCACCATGGCCCCTGCAGTCACCTCCCTGCTGTGTATGAGCTGACATGCAAGCTAGTGGAACTCTTCTGCCTGGTAACCACCATATCAGTCAGGGTGGCCAAACTGGTTTCAAGTGTACATGCAGTTAAGACATAATGTCCAAAGAGAAGGCACGAAACACAGACATTTAATGGAGGAGAAAAAATATTGCTTCTTGTGAGTGAATCAAAACGCTTTCTAGGGTAGATAAAGAGAAAAGAATCGTGGGATTCTGGAACATTGAGGAGCTCTCAAACTCAAGATTATAGGGACCTTTAAGGAGACAGTTTGTCTTTTGCTTATTTCAGTTAAAGTTTTCATTTGAATGGCATTCTGAACCAGAAGGTAAAGAGTTAAGTGAGGTAGCTAATTGATGCAAGAAAAATTCTTTCTAGCTTTCTTCTCTAGGGATCAATCTACAATACCCCCCTTCCCCTCACATCTAACTGATCAATGGAGGCCAAAGAACTAGTTTGTTGGTAAACTAATTTATAAACTGAACTTTCTCCAACAAAATAAACTGAGCTTTTCACATCTAATTTCATTAGGTAATAATCCTATTAAAGATAAAATTTGATTAGGTTTTTTAGTATGAATTTTAAAAATCTCTATTCTTCCTTTGAGAATGAGTATTAGGGACATTCATACTTTTCTTTGCCCAGCAATTTAGAGTTGAGATTGTGTGGCTAGACCACCACAGAAGCTCACCAGGCATGACATAATGGTCAAGTTCCTTTGTTTAATGCAGTCGCCTCTTTGGTGAAGTCTTCCAGGATATTTTAGAAATCTTCCCACTGCCAATATAGCTCCATCTAATTGTGTACCTATCCTATTATCCCAATTAATTTTTTCAATTTCATTTACCCACCATCTAGTAAGTGTCAACTCTATGACAAGTGCTGGAAGTACAACGCAAGACTTCAGACCAGTCCTCAAGAGGATGAAAAAATAAGTAGTCTCCACACCATTTGCTGCTTTTCCTTTCAGTTCAGAAAGTCGTTCAGACTCAAACCTGGCATGAAAAATAAAATCCCTAGTAGAGATCCAGAGGCTCTCAATTATACAGTGTAACTTGCTTATTGTTGACCCATTTGGCTTAATGTTATCTTGTTTGTTTGTATATGTATCTACTTTTATGGAATTGCATTAGATTATTAACTTGCAGAGACAAAGATGAGTTGTAGGAGATTTTCAAGGTCTGTTTGGACAGTTTTTTTTAGCGTGCCCCTACAGGCAATTTGTTTCTTAATAAATAATTCATGATGATGATAAAAATGCAGATGAGTTGCTGCTCCTTGAGAAGGCTGCAGTACAATATTCTTGCTTATATCTTTTGGGTGGAATTTGAGATCATTTAAGAGTGAAATTACCCTTAAGGGAACAAGTTGCTACTGCATAATGAGAATTGTGTTTTTCCAAATCATTTCCAATTAAACATCTACAGGTCCAAGATCATTGGTTTTACAAGGGCATCAGAACGATGCTGTTTGGCTTCTTCTGATAGCGAATTACATCAGTTTTTCCAGATTTTTTTTCTCCATTTCCTTCGCTCAGAAAATCTTACTTTTTTTCCTTTGCATTGTGTGTTTTCCCTGCAAGTATAAAATACACTGTATTTAGAGAAAGAAAAATTGAGATTAAGTTTCAGTTACATCACACACTAGCTATGTGCATTTAGAAAGCTATTTACCATTCTGTGACTCAGTTTCCTAACCTGTGAAATGAGGACAGTATATCATTTAAAAAAAAATTTTTAAATGTTTATGTATTTTTGACAGAGAGAGAGGGAGACACAGAATCCGAAGCTCCAGGCTCTGAGCTGTCAGCACAGAGCCTGACGAGGGGCTCGAAGTCACGGACCGTGAAATCATGACCTGAGCTGAAGTCGGATGCTCAACCGACTGAGCCACCGAGCCAGCCAACCGACTGAGCGCCCCAGGACAGTATATCATTTTTGTTCATCATTCATGGTTGTTGAGAGTAAACCATGGAATGTTATACACGCACAATGCAACAGCCTTCTCTTCTCCAGCTCCTCTTTCTCCTCCTTCCTCTTCATCTTCCTCTTCTTTTTTCTTCTCCTTCTCCTCCTCCTCCTCCTGCTCCTCCTTTTCCCCCTTCTCTTCCTTCTTCTTCTAGCTAATCTTTAAAGTTTTTTTTTAAACCTTATGTAAAGATGAAAACAAAGAATGAAAAGTAGCATACTCAAAATTCCTTTTAAATTGTTTCTGCTTCTACATAGCAAATACCCACAGCATTATTTGGAGTTGCAGAAGTAATGGTAATTAATAATAACGATCACTTTTTGAGTTGTTTTTATGAGGGACACAAAGCATTAAGTTCTTTGCATGGATTACCTCATTGAACTGTGCCCACATCATGGCACTATTATTATCCATATTTTACACAGGTGAAAACCATGGCTTGCAGAGGTTGAGTAATTTTTCATGGACACACAGAGGATATCAGCCCTGGCACTTTGACTCCGGACTCCATAGTCTTATTCACACTTTTACATGATGAGGGGGCTGTAAGATAGGATTTCAGTACTGAATTTGAAGAGAGGTCTCCAAAGTCTTGGCTAAATGTTCAGCATTGATTCCCAAAGAAGGGTCAGAGCTCACATCTTTAGGTCACGTTGTCAGTACACAAGAGCACGTGGAAAAGGTATAAAGACAAGGGGTGCTCCGATCAGCACGAATATCAGACAGGCTACGTGACAGTGGCCAAGAACAGAAATGACTTGTCAGCTGAGTCCTGGTGTCAGACCTGTCAACCGCGCTCCAATACCATGAAGAGAAAAATCCAGTAATCAGCATGTCATAGTCCCTAAGTGAGCAAGAGCAAGTCAAGCCACTCTCAAATAAGATATTAAATTAAAGAAGTTGTATATCTTAGAGAAAAAAATATATAACGGTTCAGGACCTTTAGCAATAATCTTTGCTATACTCAAAAGGGCACACGGTATGAGAAGGGTAGTCGCTCTTTTGTGCCATACGTTGGAGTGAGATAATTTATTTCTCCTCACCAGGCTTTCCCATGCATGGACACCTGACCAGCCTGTGTCTTCTTGGGACTGGGCTCCACTGTGTCCTGAATCCCCAGGTCAGTGGTTTCAGGGTCTCCCCATCATATTGGGGATTTGTTTTCTTTTTCTCACTCCTGTGCTGAGCACGACAAAATTCACCTTTGAATGTGAGCATATTTCTGTCCTGAGAGCAATATCCTTGGCTTTCTGAGAACCTATATGGCTTCAAGTAAAACCGCAGTTAAACTCAGCCAGGTGTGCCCTTTCCTTCAGCAAGAAACGTGCCACTGAGTGTCCCCCCTTCTACATAGGCTTAAGACTCAGCACCAAGTGCAGGCCAACACTAATGGGCCCACAAACATTCTCAGAGCAGACTAGAGGAAGACACAGGTGAAATAAATCAAACAGAACAATCAGGGGTGAATTTTCAGTGTGGCCCGGCATGGAGATTTCCTGGCGGGATTTCCATTAACGTGAATGGGAGTTGTACCACTAAATCCCTACACACTGTGCAGAAAATGTGCCTCTAAGTGCTCAGCAGCATTATGCCTGATGGAACAAAAACACAAACCACCCAAACCAGGGGAAGTACTCCTGGGGCCAAGGTGCCAAGGTTCACGGCAGAAGGTGTCTCAAGTCTTAGCTATCCTTAGTGTGACAAAACGGACCCCTGCTCAGTGTGACACAGTGCACTGGAGATAGGAGGGCTCTCCACAACCTGCCTGGTGATGCTTCTTGCTCTCCTTGACACAGACTTTGATTGTGAGTTGATCTGGTGTTCCACACAAATGACCTGTGTTTGCTGAGATGATTTCCCTCCTGTTCTGATTACCTGAAATTTCAGTAAACCTTAGCGTTGCATCAGACCCACTGGAACCAGAAATGTAGAGGATGATAGTGCATGATTCATTTTGATGTGGTTTTATGGCCTCTGCAAAGTAAATGTTGCAAAGGACTTTTACCCTAGGATCAAAGAAAATCGTCGAGAAATCACTTAGCCTGCCTGCTTTCACAGAGCAATTTCCTTTCCATATCATCTATAGGGTGGCTCTGAAATACAAGTCTAATCACATTGTTTTCCTTCTCAAAAATCTTTACTGGTTGCCTTCTTCCTCTAAAATAAGGTTTAAAGCTCTCCATAAATTACTTTTCTCTCTCATTTGCCACTACATCACCCACATATTCTATCCTCTAGTGTATTTTTTTATTTGCCATTCTTCTAAATGAAGTCACCTCTGATTGACCTTATTTATACAGCCAGAATAGCTACCCCCAGCGATCCCTGTCCTCTGTCTACTTATCCTTCAAGGTCGAGGTCGTATATGTCATGTTCTCTTTTAAACATTGCTCATACTGACTTAACCAGTTATTCTGCTATGCTGTCTCTCTACCTGCATTGTATTCATTGAGTTGTGCTTAGGCACCTTAATTTCTGTTATATTTTGTTCTTTATTTTGCTGTTTCTTCAACTATGATATAAGTGCCACCAAAGAGTTTTCCAAATCTTGCCATTTCCCACAATACCTTGCTTTTAATAAATATCATTAAATGAATAAAAAAGTAAGGTCCCACTACTCCTTCTTGCCTCCACATCATATCATCATATTTTTCATCTTTTCCAGGTCCTGGGGATAAAGCTAGCAAGTAAAAGGAAGTCATTACCAACACTTCTATAATTGTTCTGTCACACAAACATTTATGGAATACATCATATGTGCCAGGACATTGTAGTGGTGGCTCACATGTGAGTGGGACATAGTCCTTGCCCTGGGGCAGCTCATAGTCTAGATGCCAATGGAGTGATGGCCAAGAATTAAAGAGATGGCTCTGTGTGATGAAGTTTGTTGCAACTACATCCATTTGCATAGGCAGGCTGTGATGAAGGGAATGGACCACGTAGGGGGCTCTCTCCTGAAGGGGCATGTGCCAGGCACGATTATGAACGAGGCAGAGCCTTTCTTCGACATTTGCCACCTCCCCTCTTCTTCTCCACCCAACTCCCTGAAGCCCACCACCTGCCTCTCTCCCTTTCTCTCTCAATCTCACTCAAGTTTCCAAGGTGATTAGTCTGTTCGTCTTCGAAACACTTATCAAGTAAAAGCACAGCTGGTTTAAGTTTCTGGTGGAAAAGGCTAAAAAATGAAGCATGGCTCCGCAGAAGAGTACAAGCTTTGGAACCTGACAACTCCCAATATCGGGCGTAAGCACTTCTTATCATTGTGACCTGGAACAAATTATTTAAATCCTCCGAGCTTCATTTGCCTCCTTCAGCAAGTTCCTTGAACTCTAATGGCCCTCAGTTGCTTCTTTTGTCAAATTAAGATATTAATACTTACCTGGCAGGGGTCTTTCAAATATTGTATAAAAAATGATTAGGCAACACACGCAGACACTCAAAGCATGATGGTTATTCATACATTCTTTAAAGAGGGTTCTTGTAGAGATACAATAACTTTTCCAAACATGTGTCTTGCTAGTGGTGGAAATTCAAGGCATGCTAACAAGCAAATAGTGGAAATGTTTGAGGGCTGAGAGCCATGAGCTTTCAGTGTCCCACAAGCATCTGTGAGGTGGCCATCCATCCAACCCACAGGTCATGGGATAAATGAGGAGTTCTAAGTCCCCAGCTCTGCCAGCGGTATTAGCATGGGAATCTGGGGAAGTGTCTAATCTTCTTGCCTTAATTTCCTCCTGCTTAATATGCATCCTGATATCACGTCCCCTGACAGGGTGATTTTGACTAATGTACAGTCGCGCCTGCAACTCCTTGGTTCTCGGGGAGCTGTAAAAGCTAGAAGTATTACTATTCATTTCAAGGTTTCCATATCTGCTGTGAAACTCAAAGAAGTGGAGTTCTTTCCCCCACTTTCCTTGTAATATTTAGTTTCTTTGAGTTGCTTCATCAGAAGAAATACTGAGTTCTCCATTTCCCTGGCTCGCTTTCCCACTGACGAGGGTGATGTTAACATCGAATCCTGAATCACGGCTAGATCAATATTATAGCAGCTGTTAGAGAAGGGCACCAGCCCTAGAACACAAACACACTTTCTTTTCCAAGAAAGGCTGTAGTTCCCCTAGTGTTAACTTCCCCTTGTTCCTCTCCATGCCTCCCCCACTCCCTCCCCTCCTGCCACCAGCGCGACCCAGATCACATTAGAGTCCCAGAGCACAGGGAACAGTTCTCGTCTATCCGTCACCAAGGAGGCAGACGGGACGGGGGGAACAACAAGTCATTTGTACCTGATGAGGAGGACACTCCTGGGAAACAAACAGATGAGCCACCCCATGAATCTGAGCCATTCTCCGCGGTAAACAGAACTGCATGAGAAACCACCAGTTATCTCCAGCATCGCCCTCACCTCTCTCACTGCCCTTCTGGCAGGCGGGTGGGGGACATGAAACTGTAGCTTGCACCAATATCTGATTCTGAGAAAGTTAACCCTCGCAAAGGTGATTTTCTTTTCCCTCGGTCTCCTGGAGTTGAATAACCACCCATTTCTATTACCTTTTTGTCAATTATGTTTTTACTTTTCCATAGGAAAGTGTCAAAACTAACTTTCAGAGTTTGACCTAGTGTTTGGGTAGGCAATGTCAGCTTTTACATAACCAAATTAGTGCACAGTAAAGTGGAAGCGGAACATATACTTCAAAACATGTTTAGGATACTTTTCTTAAAACAACAAAACGAAAAAGAACAGATGCTTCCATGATGTATTACAAGGCAGTTGGAACGTTGGCTGGGTCCTCCACAAGCGTCCTAGGACACCCAGTGGGGGACAGAGTATGTTACCACAAACCACTGTAGTTTATTGTGAATACTGTTATTATCTCCTAATTCCACAGATTGTAATGGTGAATATTCAGCAATTCTGACGATAGCCAAAGAATTGGGTTTGCAGGTCAGGCAGCCTGCCCCAGTGGTTAGAAAACACACACTGGGCAAGGGTGCCTCAAAGGAAAATGATACGTATGATATCAATAAAACAAAAAGCTAGAAGGTAAGTGAAATGGTAGGTGAGGATTCACAGACAGATTTTTAAGAAAAGGTAAGCTTGGCATGCCAAAGCAGCATAAAACCCAATTTCTACCCAATTTCTACAGTTTTTAAATATATATTCTTTAAAGAAATGTAAATCCATGCTTGAACTTTGTGGAATGTGGGCAAACATAACACAATTCTAGGGACTGCTTTTTTCTCCTGCATTTCACTTATGCTCATCCAAAACATGCCATTGGAAGATCACATACGATAAAGTTTCTTTAATCCAGCATGGATCTAAATCATTAGCCTAAAAATTACTGATGTACCCCAGGAGCATAGCACAGAGTTAGTCCCTTTGTGTCCACTCTCTTGAAGCCAAACATATGACCTCCTCTTCTTTGGTAAGGTTTATCATCTGTTTTTTCTTGTCCCATGAAGGAAGATGATCAAGGAAAGATTAGGACATATGAATCCAATTAATACAAAACAGAGCAAATCCCTTACAGCAACCACAGAGAAAAATGAAGAAGAGACATCAGTCACCAACTTCCTCTGAAACAATATGAGTTGCTCCTATGTTAGTCTTTGAAAAGTCATTAATAATTGCACTGTACATTCAATCAACTATCAGATATTAACACCAACAAGATCAGGAAAAAAGGAGGGAAAATGAACTAACCATTCTTAGACATCTATGCAAAAGTAGTAAATATCATTGCATGTATCATTTTACTTAATTTGCATAGCACTCTTTAAGTGAGGCGTTATGTAGACAAGGAAACTGAGGCACAGGAAAGTTAAGTTACTCGTCTTTTCAGATTTCTATTATATTTAAAAGTTTTGGCAAAACTCAGAAAGCTAGAAAGCCTAACTAAAAGGCATCATTTAGGATTTTTGTATTCCCTGAGTATCCTTATAGTTAATGAGTTGAAAGCTCACCCTATGGTTCTTCAGAGAATGGATTGTAAGTTCTTCTACAAGCTCTCAAAACATTGAATGTCAGGAGTTCTAAAGTGTTCACTGGGCTGGACAGTTTCAGCACAAGATTATGTGAGAGAGTAACTCTCCCATGGCAGTACATGTTCACTCCCCTTTTCAGGTGTATCGTCTTCAGAAGAAGGATTCAGGGGAACAAGTGCAGCAATCACTTTAAAGAGGTTCTGTCCATGGAGAGACTGCAGAGACAGGTTATAGGGAACTTATCACTGAAGGAAATAGAACCGTCAGAAGACAAATGAGCACTGGTGGTAGAGGAAAAGCCTCAGACCTGGAGTCAGGAAAATTGGGTTCAAGCCCATTTTGTCTATTAACTCGCTGTGTGTCTCAGGCAAATCACTCTACTTCCCTGAGCCTATATTTCTCCTCTTTTCTCTGCCATTTCCTCCTCTATGAAAAAGGGAATCGAGCCCTGGGAGATCATTGCCAAGATCACTTCCAGTTCCAACCTACTCTTACCTCTTGACATATTGCCAAGTCCTGCCTCAGCTCCTTATGCTGCGGTGGTTTAGGACAGAGGTCCTCAAACTTAGCGGTGTGTCAGAATCTCCTGGGGGCCATGCGCAAACTCAGATTGCCCACCCCCACTTCTGGAATTTCTGAAAGAGTACGTTTGGGGTGAGGTCCCTGACTTTACATTCTAATGAGTTTTCAGGTGATGTTGATGCTACTAGTCCAGGGACCACATTTTGAGAACTGTTGGTTTGGGATTTTAAATGTTTTTGGTGAAAGAAAGATACAGGTAAGTACTTATCAAGGTCAGTTCATTTAGTAGGCTATAATCTGCACTTAAGCTAAAATGCTCTAAAACACATCAGACTGGATGATAGATCTAGGGGAGACCCTCAAATTAGGAAGGAACATGTTTTCCTATATTCTAAAGAGGTATCCTGTAAAAAAGGTGGGTGGCCATCTTTTTCTTACGCATATCTTTCTGGACATGTTCTACCATTTTTGAGACTGTTAAAAAGTGGACAAAATAGCCCTCGTGCAGAGGTGGGGTGGGCACATTCAAGCACTTGGCCTGATCAGGCTTCCGAGTTTGGGGAGACATAAGCCAAATCTTTCCTTCTCTAGACTCTAATCGAGATCAGTGACCTATCAGAGCCACATTCCTGAAAGTGTAACACAATGGAATCAGACTGCCTAGTTTTCATGCCCTAATACTTGGCAGCTCTTCAACCACTACCTTCCCACACCTCTTTCTCTCATCTGTAAAAATAAGAATGAATGCCTCGTAGCATTGCCCTGAGGATTGAATACTATATGTCAAGTGTTTAGAATGTCTGGCACATAGTAAGTGCTCAATAAAAACTGAGCTGTTATTTCACCTCTTGCCAGAAATAAATATAGTATATATATATATATACACACACACACACATATATATACATATATATATATGTATATATATGTATATTCTCCATCTCTTGACAAATAAAAGTATATAATACAATATTTAAGGAAGATGATTTGAAGGCTGTGCCTTCAATGTAATGTTCCCATACATTTCTTTTTTTTTTTTTTTAATTTTTTTTTCGACGTTTATTTATTTTTGGGACAGAGAGAGACAGAGCATGAACGGGGGAGGGGCAGAGAGAGAGGGAGACACAGAATCGGAAACAGGCTCCAGGCTCTGAGCCATCAGCCCAGAGCCAGATGCGGGGCTCGAACTCACGGACCTCGAGATCGTGACCTGGCTGAAGTCGGACGCTTAACCGACTGCGCCACCCAGGCGCCCCCTCCATACATTTCTTTAAATCAAGCCATTGTCACAAGGCTACGTGTTTAGATCACACTTTGTTTTTGGGGGTGGAGAGTTCTTTGGACAATTGATTTCATTAGATTTCACGGTGACCAAAGCCATGTACCAAGGGTCATCATGAGAAGTAATTAAATGAAACTAACCGGGATAGAGATGAGAAATGTCATTTTTCCTGCACCTTGCCTTTGGATACACTGGAGGAATTTCTCCTGAGCCAGGTTTGTTATTCCTGAGCCCAGTAAGCTCAGAGCTAAATCTGTGCCTGTCTCTAGTCCTAAACTGGATACAATAGCAAGTGGTTTTATTTCCATATCCATATCTTCCTTCTATCTTGATTTGCCCCCTCTTTATTTTATCCTTTAGAATTGCATGTATGTCATAAGCCCCTTAAAATATAGTAGGGAAGAAGTCTGGGTATAAATGAGTAAATAAACAGATTAAATTATTCAAATTATGGGAGGCTACAGAGAATTATCATATTTCAGTAATATAGTTTCTGGGGTGTCTGGGTGACTTAGTCGGTTAAGTGACTGACTCTTGATTTCGACTCAGGTCATGATCTCATGGTCATGAGATTGAGCCCTGTGTAGGGCTCTGCACTGGGCATGGAGACTGCTTAAGATTCTCTCTCTTCCTCTGTCTCTACCCCTCCTCCACTCATGCTCTCTCTCTCTCTGTCCCTCTCTGTTCTCTCTCTTCCTCTAAAAAAATTATAATATAGTTTCTGGTGAGACAATATCCTTTTAACTTGATTTCCATTCAATAGAACATATTTCCATTTAATAAATACTTTTATAATCATTCTTCCATATTTTTCCTTAAAGAGAACTTTTGGAAGATTGCAGGTTTAAGGTACTGGAATATTTAATAAAAAGAAGACTTCATAAAATAGCACACATATCACATAAATCCCATCCAGTCCCTGGAAACATGTATATGCCTCGGTGCTGCAGGGCCTGTGTTCTTGCTGGGAGAGAAGGGACGGATTGATGGTCAGCCCTGTGGCCAGTGGAGGAGAGGGGATCATTTAAGGAAACCTGTGGTGAACCATTTTTACAAAGTAAAACATCCTTTGGCAATGTGAATGTGCACCTTGCCTCTGACCACAGCACTTCAGCCTGCCACGTGAAAACAGTTTTCAAAGTCTAGATTTTGTACCTGAGGTTTTCTCAAAGTGGGTCCCACCATCTTAAATAAGGCAAGCGCAAAAGCCTCTGCCTTCCAGGTGATGCCAAAATTTCTTTTTGTAGGGCGTTGTTTCATTACATGGCATGATTCAATCACTGTCCATGAAGTAATAATCCTTCTGTGAATTAACGAGGACAAAGCCCTTCAGTGAACTTTCAGATTGTCGCATCTGACTAGAAGACTCATGGGCCCCTCTCCTGAGGGCCATGAAACTGCTGGCACTGGGCAGTATTGTCCCCTCCTCAGACTCGGGTCCCTGCCCACAAGTCCAGGCATGACAGGTGTGGCTGGGCACTGAGGAGGGTACTGACTGCAAAAGCTCCCTGCTGGGGCCACACGGGGGGAGGTGCTGCTTATCTCAGCAGATTCCCCTCAACCTGGCTCCCCATCCCTCTTCTGCGAGTGAGTGAGCTTGACTTCTTTGTGACTTTGTGGGTGGGAGGGTCCCTGGGAACTTTTTTTTTCCCATTCTTTCCGAATTTCTCATCTTTTAGGATCAACATTTCCTTCCTCCTTAGCTTTATACAGGATTTTCTTTCCAGCTGGTCCACTGCCCACTGCCCCTTCTCACAAGAGTAAAACAAACTTTTCGTCTTCAGAGATCTCAGTCCAGTTTGAGGAGAAAGATTAGACTGCCTACAAAAGATGTCTTTGATCCTGGAATTCTCACCACACTCTCAGATTTGTTTTATTTATTTTTTATTTTTTTTAAATTTTTTTTTCAACGTTTTTATTTATTTTTGGGACAGAGAGAGACAGAGCATGAACGGGGGAGGGGCAGAGAGAGAGGGAGACACAGAATCCGAAACAGGCTCCAGGCTCTGAGCCATCAGCCCAGAGCCTGATGCGGGGCTCAAACTCACAGACCGCGAGATCGTGACCTGGCTGAAGGTCCAGCCTGAAGGACCTGGCTGACTGGCCCAACCGACTGCGCCACCCAGGCGCCCCTCAGATTTGTTTTAATTAAAAGGTATAACTTAAAAATTTTTATGTTGACTGATCCACCTTCGTGTCATTAATAAGAGGCTAACGATGTGCCTCTTGAGAAATGCAATAGGAAGGACAGAGTCATCTGTTTTCTCCCTTTACTGGGATATTATTTATATACTGTAAAACTCAAGGTAGTTCCATGTGTTTCAAAAAATACGTACACCAAGTTAATATTCCCAAATCAAGATATAGAACTTTTCCATCATCCCAGAAAGTTCCTTCATGCTGTTTTATAGTTAATCAATTTTCCCTGTGCCCCAAATCAAACAGTTTCAATTTCCAACGTCATAGATTAATTTTGCAGGTTCTTGAACTTCAAATAAATAGAATCACATAGTGTGCACCCTTTTGCAGCTGGCTTCTCTCTCTCAGTACACTGCTTTAAAATTTTATCCCTACTGATGTTTGTGTCACTGGTTAATTCCTTTTTAATGCTAAGTAGTATTCCACAGTATGGATATTTTGCATTTTGCATTTTGCATTTTGTTTCTCTACTCTTCTTTTGACGGGTATTTGGACTGTTTCCAATTTGGCATTATGGTAAATAAAGCTATTATGAAATTCTCGAAACAAGACCTTGTTTTGTGTGGCCATGTGCTTTTATTTTTCTTGGATAGAGATGTAGGAGGAGAACTGTTAGGTTTCTATGAAATATTCTTGCCAAAATATGTTTAACTTGAGTCTAATCAGAACTTTAGGCAAAACTTCCAGTTTACAGGAAACAAGGAATAGAAGAAAAAGTTAAACCATCATTGGAAAACAATATGACTTTCTACAGGACAACTGGCCTGTAGTTACGTAAAAAACGTGCCATGTAAAAACGATGTATGTTGGTGGGGGGAGTGGATGGGTGGTATTGGTTTGAATTACAATAAATTAAGAGGCAGAACAGCCAAATGTAATGTGTGGTCTTAATGGGATCCTGGTTTAAACAAATCCAGCTATAAATTATACATTGAGTAAATTGAGCGTGAATTGGGGTTTAGGCAATATTAGGAGATATTTAATTATATTAGTTGTGATACTGGTATTCTGGTTATACCAAAAGGTCTTATTTTTTACAGATGCATACTGAAGCATTTAGAGGTAAAATGTCATATCTGTAATTTATGTTGAAGGACTTCAGCAAAAGCAAAGTATGTGAAGTAAATATAGCAAAAATGTGAAAAAGTAGTAGATCTAAGTGATGGCTGCATGGATGTATATTAGATGGTCCTCTCTTAGTTTACTATGTGTTTGACAATCTTCATAATAAAAGAAGAAAATTATTTTTGATGAATAATAGCAATTCAGGTTTTTTAATATCCATCTTGTTTTAATTCATAGAAAATAGGCCCTTTTATTTCTTCACTATATTCCTCCAAGCTTAAGTTAGGGGATGGCAAAATAGAGAGCCAGTGGGGCTGTCGTAACATCTGAAAATAAGTTTACATTTAACAAATGCACAATTTATATTATCAACATAGTTAGCATTTCCTTAGACCGGATCATTCTCCAGTGCAGAGTAACAAGTTGCGAAGCAGAGACAGGATGATAGATTTAGATTCTAATTCGCCCAGGTCTTTGCAAACGTTGCAGGAATTTCAACCATTAAGAATTTTCAAGACATCTCTCCCTGTCTTTCCAACATGTTTCGACACAACAGAAAGTTTATTTTACACGAGCAATTTCGGTTCACAATTTTCTAATTATGAGTACCAGCGTTTCACCTTCCACCACCCCAGTGATTCATAGCGTTCTTGTGGGCTAAGTTAAACTGTGTATTGTCTAGTTAAATGATCTGAAGTTTTGCACGAACATCACAACTTTTCGTTTCTCCGTTTATCAAGAAAGTCTCCCTTGCTCCCCTCAGCGTGGTAGCATTGCGAGGTAGCCTTCTGTTCTCTTCATTGGCTGGTTCCCCCTCTTTTCCTCAAATATATTATCATTGTTTCACTACATTGTGCTATTTTAAATTCAGAAAATTACATGGTCAAAGACAGTACGACTCTTACCCATATAGTGCCTTTCTAATGTTTGTTGAAGAGATGCACTTACTAGAAGTTAAAACGATAGGCATATGGAGGAAGAGCATGGTTTAAGATAAGCACTGATTAAGAAAAGCAGGGGTGCCTGGGTGGCTTAGTTGGTTAAGCCACCGACTCTAGATTTCGGCTCAGGTCATGATCTCACGGTTTGTAGGATTGAGCCCCATGTTGGGCTCTGAGATGACAGTGTTAAGCCTGCTTGGAATTCTCTCTCTCCTTCTCTTTATGCCCCTCCTCTGCATGCATACACCCTCTCTCTCTCTCTCTAAGTAAATAAACAAACTTAAAAAAAACATTGTGCACAGTTCTCAGTGGGCAACAGAACAGGTGGCAATAGAATAGGTGGGCATGGCAGGGCATAGAACAGAAAGTGTAGCAAAAAGGATGAATTTGGGATTCAACAGACATGAACTATGAGCTTTTTCATTAGCTGCTGTGTGACCTTGGGCAACCCATTAAACCTTCCCGAGCCTCAGTTTCCTCAAATGCTTACTGGGGAGTTCAGAGCAAACAACCTCCACGATCATATAAGTTTTAATATTTAATATTTAGTAACTAAAAAAATGAACAGATCTGTTGAATTTCTTTGAACAGCAAAGGGTCCATCAACAAACTGGGGAAATTAATCAGGGAGTAAGACTATAGCGAGTCAAATGCATTTCTGCTGAAGCACAGTGATAAAAACGGGATCGACCAATTCACATTCAGTTGTATCATCAGAGATGCTGTGTAGCTGCTTGATGTATCATCAAGCTGCCTCCAAAGGGTGCTTTCATCTCTCATCTATTTGTGTTCACTAATACTTTCTCATTGTCCTTAGTTTCCCCCCACTTATTATCTTTCTTTCATTCTTTCTTTCTTTTTTTTTTCTTTTTACTTAAAACAGACACAACAGATTAAGGATGTAAAGTTGAATAGCATAGAGCATTAGTCAAAACAGACTTTTGAAATGGCACACAATAGTCCCCCAAGGTGGTTTGTTTTATTCCCTTTCAGAGCTGGGCTTCTCCCTCACTCCACCTTTCCTGTCTTAGTCAGGTTTTGTACCAACCAACTCCCCTCAGCCTGGACCAGGTAAGGTCAGCTGGAGGTGAAACCCTGGTGAGGTGATGGGAAAGGAAGGGTGCCGCCCAGCTCCGTGGTGGGGCTCTTGTGCGATCATTTAGAGGTCATGGTTTTACCTCAGCAGATTTTCATAGGTTGCTTCATTAAAAATTAAGATTCAACTACATAACAAAACAGATTGGCAGGCTGCTGGAAATTGCTATAAATAATTTATCAACTCGTCCATTCTTATTTCTTCCAAATACTATCGTTGTTATTTTTAGCACAAAAGAAATCATATCTAACTATTGAGCTCAGTGGAGATGGGATAAAAATGCCACCGAGTATAGCACTTAACCAAATTAAGGCAAAATGTGTCAATTATTTTCATATCTTATTATAGTGAAGAATGATAGACAATATATGAGAGAATTTAGTGGTGTGAACTTAAGAGGAAAATGTTACTTGAATTAGGAGAAAGCAGACTAGCGAAGCCCTGATGCTGAGAAAAAGCTTTTCCTATCACATGGCCTTATTGGCTAAAACGGATGATCCCTAAATTATATGACTTAATTCGGCCAACATGATGTGAGTACCTCTTATGGAGTATAAAATAAGTGAGTCAAGTTCTTCTCCATAAAGACCTCTCAGTTTGGCAGATATTGCTGAAGAAATTGGTTGGTTGGCATACAAATCACACAGTCCCATCGCAGTGATAAAATCAGTGTGAAAGGTTAGATCACAGCAAAATCACTTAACATTACTGTAGCTTGTCTACAATTCTCAGAGTTCTTGAGAAGCCACACACCATGCACAACTTTGTTTCCGTAAGAAAGGGGAATTCCTGGGGTGCTGTGTGGCTCTGTCAGGTAAACGTCTGACTTCGGCTCAGGTCATGATCTCCTGGTTCGTGAGCTCAGGCCCCACATCAGGCTCTCTGCTGCCAGCTTGGAGCCTGCTTTGGATGCTCTGTTCCACCGCCCCCCCACCCCCACCCCACCCCACCCCCCGACCTCCTTCCCTGCTCACGCTTTCTCTCTCAAAAATAAATAAACAGGGGCGCCTGGGTGGCGCAGTCGGTTAAGCGTCCGACTTCAGCCAGGTCACGATCTCGCGGTCCGTGAGTTCGAGCCCCGCGTCGGGCTCTGGGCTGATGGCTCAGAGCCTGGAGCCTGTTTCCGATTCTGTGTCTCCCTCTCTCTCTGCCCCTCCCCCGTTCATGCTCTGTCTCTCTCTGTCCCAAAAATAAATAAACGTTCAAAAAAAGAAAATTTAAAAAATAATAAAAAATAAAAAAAAATAATAAATGAATAAACATCGGGGTGCCAGAGTGGCTCAGTATGTTAAGTGTTAGACTTCAGCTTGGGTCATGATCTCAGGATTCATGATCTCAGTGTTCATGAGTTTGAGCCCTGCATCTGGCTCAGTGCTGACAGCTCAGAGCCTGAAGCCTGCTTTGGATTCTGTGTCTCCCTCTCTCTCTCTGCCCCTTCCCTCTTGCACTCTGTCTGTTTCTCTCTCTCTCTCTCTCAAAAATAAATAAATATTAAAAAAAAATAAAAAAATTATAAATAAATAAATAAACAAACATTTAAAAAAAGAAAGGAGGATTCTTTCTTTCAGCTAAGGGCAAAAGGAAACTTCTTCTCCACCTCTTTTTCCAGTACAAGTGTGAGGATAGAACAATAGTTGAAACCAGAGCTAAAGGAAAGGGAGAAAAATGAGATGGGCTTGGGCCAGCATGAATTCACGATGATTGTGATGGCAAGGCTGAGTGGGTGAAGTTGGGTCACAAAGAGAAGTCAGTCAGTAGGATTGGTTATGTAGGAATAGCCCATGGTTCCCTAAGCACTGGAGAAGGGTTTGAAGGTGTTACTTTAAAAAAAACAAAAAGCACTTGTCAGGCTCGGTCCCTCCCCATAGAATAGTGACAACTCCACTTTTTCTCAAATTCTGAGTGTCTTTATAAAGGTGTGTCTTTTGTGTGCTCTAGAATACAGGCCCCTTGGTTACCAGAGGCTGTCTGCCCTGTGTGGTCTCAGAGGTTATCGGACATGTCCCAGGGCACCGGGTCAACTCCTCAGTCACTGTAGTTCTCTTCAGCTTCTATTGCCAGCCACGGGGGTCTCAGGTCACACTAGGGAAGTCATCAGTTCTTTCTGATGTGTAGC
The DNA here is from genome assembly GCF_016509475.1 of Prionailurus bengalensis. Classification (NCBI taxonomy): domain Eukaryota; kingdom Metazoa; phylum Chordata; class Mammalia; order Carnivora; family Felidae; genus Prionailurus; species Prionailurus bengalensis. The sequence goes on along the minus strand of NC_057350.1, from coordinate 85,440,748 downwards.
AAAACTTCTAATGCTTTACTTTAGCTTTTAGTCGTCTCTGAACTATAGAGGAAAAGATACCAAGCCTCCTCCCCGACTTCATTACACTCTGTTAGTGGCTCACAAAGCAGCTCTGATGTGCATTTCTTAGTATTGTTTGTAATTTAGCTATATGGAGTGTCATCAGGAGGCCATGGCCAAGAACTATCTGAGTAAGACATGGAATGATGCACCATTGCTATTGGGCTCAGTCTGTGAAGTCTATTCCCTTGGCTGGTGAAGTTTCTTCCCATGAAGTTTCACACTCTCTCCTACTAAGAGACCTCCAATGGCCTGTCTTGCCAACCTTCTAGACCATGTCTGAATTCGCAGTGGTATATAGCTGAAGTCCTTGTTTTAGGACCCTTGTTTAAAATGCACTATTTATGCATTGGTGTTCATAAGTCAGGGACTTTCTCCATACAAATATTTCATATAAGAATAACAGTGTTCAGAACATAAGCTGAATTAGAAAATTTTTTTGCTTATTAATATACAGTCATGTTATAAATAGCGCAGAGCACAACTTTATGAAGGTGTTCCAGTTTTCTGTTCTTGCAACTACTTCTCTCTAAGTCTTACTTAAGAGAATAGAATAGATCATTTGAGGGACACTTGGAAAGCATGGAAAAACCAAGAGGGCTTCTAGAGTGTCATACAGTATAACAAGGAGTAGATGGGGCGCCAAGCTAAACCAGCCTACAGCCGACTGGCACCATGGGCGACACGGGGGACTGTGTATATACAGTTGCTTTAGCACTGGTCATAATAACTAGCATTGCCACAGTACTTGCAGCTAATGAAATACCAGCACATTCATTATCTCATTTAATCCTCACAATGACCCAGTGAAGTGACTTATTATTATTCCCAGTTGACAGATAAAAAATTGAGGTTTAGGAAGACCAAGCCATCTGTCTCAGATTTTCACAAGTAGGAAGGAAAGCTAAGGCCTAAACCCAGTTTTTCTAAGTTTAAATTCTTTGCACATGTATCGTTTTGATGTTCATTCTTGGACATTTACTCCACAGTCTTCGCCAAGGGTCTACTGCTTAGTGCCAGTCACTGTTCTAGAACTTTAGGAGAGGGCCATATAAAGATTAGGAGAGGGCTGTATAAGGACGAATATACTCAGGGATTTTTTTTTTCTTTTGAGAGAGAGAGAGAGTGCAGAGGAGGGGCAGAGAGAGAAAGAAGAGAATCTTAGGCAGGCTCCACACACAGCGCGGAGCCTGACATGGGGCTTGATCTCACTACTGTGAGATCATGATCTGAGCTGAAATCAAAAGTCAGATGCTTAACCAACTGAGCCACCCAGGCACCCCATGGAAATTCTTTTTTTTAACTTAACTTTTTATTTTGGAGGAATTACAGATTCATGGGATGTTGCGAAATAATAGCTCAGGGAACATTTAATTGGAGAAAATAAAGCTTATCTATAGTCATCTTCAACAATGCAATGCAGAACATGTTCTTGTTTTATGTTAATTGAAGGGGTCTGGAAGTGGGCATGGTTGATCATATTTAGGTAAGTGGGCAAGACATTGTGGAAGAGGTGGCATTTGGACTGACCTAGAAAAGAAAGTATGATTTCTATAAGCAGGCAAGACACAGAGGTGGGAAAGGAAAAGCATTCTAGAGTCAAACGCTAATTCAGGCAAAGATGGAGAGATGGGAAAGCACGGGCAAGTTGGGGAAAATAGCGAACATCCAAGGGGAAGGGGAAAAAAAAGTATATTTTAATAAACTCAAGTGTCACACTATTCTCTATGGTATGTTCTGTTTCAAGGTCAAATTGAATGGAGAGAGGTGGACTTAGCTCCTTTTTTTTGAACATCCACAGGGCGGGCCCAGAACTGTCAAGGCTAAGAAAGTCAGAGCTTTTTATTTCTCTGGTACAGTAATCCAAAAGGACATTTATTTGTAGAGTGAAGAAGGTATTCTCAAAGTTTTCCTTAGAAAAGTAATACAGGGAGACTGAATAGATATTTAGGAAACTCAGTAACAAATGGGGCTCCAAAAGGCTGGATCTCCATTGCCTAACTTAACCAGGTATGTTAGTCCGTCGATCTCTCTGCCTATCCCAACCTGTTCTAAACAGACTTAAGTTCTTATAATGTGCATACCATTCATCAAGATAACTTAAATTAAACACAAGAAAATTATGCCAAGTATACTTGTCATAAGGATATTGTGCAGAGATTTGTTTCCCTATCGCTGAAAATCCTTTCCAAGGGCAGCAGCTATGTCAGACATTTCTCTCAGGTCTCAGTATTCATATTTTTATTCTTTGAGAAATTGGCTTTGCTTTCACGTATATACTGGTCCTTATAACGATCAGGGTTTTCTTCTCGTCATTGGCTGTTAGAAACACCAGAGCCAAATCTGTACCTTTTGGAAATACATCGGATCACACGGCTTGAATTTTGGGCATCAACCTCACTTCTGTCTCGATAGCCACGAGAAATATTTCGCCCTCTAATCAATCTAAAGTTGACAGATATTAAAAGATTCTAACTGGCTTCTGAAGGTTTTTCCTTCAGAAAATTTGCAAGAGTGTTTTCAAGCAGGACAAATATAATTTCACTAAGAAAATAGAATTTGGATATTTCTACTATGAAATGAGTCAGAAGTGGCAAATCCATTGTGTCCCTTTTTAAAAAGAATCAGTCTTTTTGAATATTCTCCAACAATTCCCCACCCACACCTCTATTCCACCCTGAACAGTCTTCAAGTGAGCATCTGAGTGATCATAATTATGCCAGTCTTTTCAGGCACCTTTATACAGGCAACACCACTGTCAGGTGGACTGTCCTTCATGAGATATATTTGATATATACGTTATATAGTATGGGCCAAAATAATACCTGGCTCAGAGTAGGTGCTCCGTAAGTAACTGTTAGTTGTATTTAATATGTGTGTGTCCACTTATATTGGAGGTCCCCAAATTTGTATTGCAAATTTCAGATATTTATTTATCATCATTCTTAATGTCGTCCTCACCTCTAATATGAGTACAGTTGAACTAGTTATACAGTAAGCAGAAGCTGTCTTGTAATCCAGGTGTACTGTATTTGACATGTTTCAGCCCAGTCTGCTGCTTGGTTAGGGTAGCTACTGACCTGTTTATGGGCTCTTCGTAATAAAGTATTTATGGGTCCTCCAACAGGGAAAAGAGCACAGAGCCACAAACACGGATCTCCTGGTTGTTCCACCACCCTGCCTCTTTCAGGGTGTGGAGGAGTGGGAGCTGGGAGCTACAAAAGGCTTCAGCCCCAGCCTCTTCCCTTCACCTGTTCAGCAGGTGGGCCCCAGGTGAGTGCCAGACTCCTGGGTCCACAGAGTCACTCTGTTCTTTTGTTTGATCACCAGTTGCTTTCTCTGCCTGTTTGTTTTTCTGGTTTGGTTTCCTGTCCTGTTCATTAGTCAGTTAGTTCTTCCTTGTTTGTTCTGTGTCTCTTGTGTGTTTCTGCATGTTACCTTGCTTCTTCACACCGGAAGGCTAATGTCCTTTGTTCCTCGTAATTTGCTTTATGGTGGTGGCAGGGAGCTGTTAGACACTTGCGTGCGTGTTTGGTGAACAAGGGAGAAGGTTAAAGACTCACCTGTGAGTATGATCACTTTGTGGGAAATGGTCAAATCCTTGGTAAAGGGGCCCTTCTCACCTTTCTTCTTGACCCCTAAGTCCTCAAAGTGATTTCTAAAGAGAAATCTTGGAGATGGGGGATTGACACTCTTAAGTGCTAGTTTGGTTATGCTATGCTTTGTTTTTGTTTTAATTTGTTAACATAACACTTATTATTTTTTTAGCCAGGTAAATAGGTACCTGTGGAGTTCAGAAAGACACACACAACAACAAAGTGGTGTACAAAACCACTCTCTGCTCTGTATAACTGACTGCAAAAGGAGTGAGAGAGATTTTTGTGGTCCCAGGTGACACAAATAGAATCATTTGCCACTGGTAAGGACCATCATTTAATTTCTGATCATTTATAGAGTGTCGGGACTAAAATGGGAGGAGATGCTTTTTAAGTTGCATCATGCTTTTAAGTTGAGCTCATGCTTAAATTTGATTTGAACCCAGGCTGCTGAAATCAGAAAATTTAGCACACAGGAGATTTTTGATTATTATAGACCTCCCCACTAATTTAGAGCTTTTCAGTATTTGGAATCATTCTGATGCATTCGGCTAGAATGTACTTTGTATACCCTGAGGAAGAAGCAAATTATAATTTTGAACATAAAATGTTATTATCAAAGTGCTTAGATGAAACTCCTCTCAGGTGCTATGAATCGCACCCAAAACCTGCTCTGAATCATAAAAAAATCACCTGAGAAAAACATAAAATCCCCACTCCTGGAGATTCTAATGCTATAGTAGGTTTGGGGGTGAGAACAGGAGAGCTATATTTTTAGTGAATACTTCTGATGATTCTCGCTATCATATAAATTTTGAAAACCCTGCTCTGGAATCAATGACTAAAAATTTCCAGAAAAATCATAGACCAGTATCTTTTGTTGAAAAAAGTCAAATTTCCTGTATCCTAACTTTTACTAATAAAGATATATGAGGGACTTTATTATAGTTATTGGTTATATTTGAAAGGAACAATTCAATTCCTGCAGCAAGCATTTCTTTCAACACCTCAGTATGCAAAAGATTGATGTAGGCATCAAAGATTAAGAAGTAAATTAGATATAGTTTTGACCCTTGAAGAGTTAATAATCTGATGATGAAAGTGCATTTATTTATTCTGTAATTTTGAAGACGCTTAAATAAAGTTTCACTGACTTATCTATTCGTTAAACCAATACACAGAGAACTTCTGCTCATTGCCAGGCACTGGTCTAAGTGCTGGCACATTGCATGTAAATTACAACATTTGCTTGTCCTCAAGGAGCAATTTGGAGAAAATCAAGGTGACAGGTGATATTGCAAGCTTCACCTGCTATGATAGAGCAAGTCCAGAGTGCTGTGAGAACACTCAGAGAACACACAGGATCCCTGACCTAGCCAAAGGTGTGTGTGTGTATGTGTGTGTGTGTCGGGGTGCATGGGGCTAATCGGAGCCTGATGGACAAATAGAAGTTGCTGAGATGAGAGAGATAGGGAAATGTGTTTCTAGCAATAAGGCATAATGTGTGGATGCATGTAAGAGACCTGTACATTGGCTGGCATCAAGTAGTTGAATAAGACCAAAGCCACAATGTTCCTTCTACTCAGAAATACTGATCTGCAGTCTTATTCTCATATTCAGATATTCACCTACTTGGAGAGGGTCCCCAAACAAACCAAGCTTTATTTCATCAAAAGAAGTTATCTGTGCACTTGTATGCCAGGATTTAATTCCATATTGGGATTCTGTTGTAAAGCCATTGCTTTTAATGAGAAGTTAGATTTAACATAATCAGATGAATTTAGGAGTTGGGGGGTGACAGGGAGAGACAGAGAAAGAAAGAAAGAAAGAAAGAAAGAAAGAAAGAAAGAAAGAAAAGAAAGAAGAAAGAAGGAAAGAAAGAAAGAAGAAAGAAAGAAAGAAAGAAAGAAAGAAAGAAAGAAAAGGAGGAAAGAAAGAAAGAAAGAAAGAAAGAAAGAAAGAAAAGAAAAGAAAAGAAAGAAGAGAGAGAAAGGAAGGTAGGCAAGCACAGACTTTCACATCTCCAAAATTCGAATCATTTTATTACTTCTGTGACTTAAATGTAGTACTCAAAGTAAGTTTTTCCCACAATCATCAATAATATTATGCAGTTATGTTTTCACATCTGCCTATTGTTGCTAAACAAAGTCATTTTCTTTTCTTTAACATTTAACAATTCCTATGTAAACTTGTTTTACTAACAAAACCAGTATCACTTTAGCTTCATCCATGTCCACCTTTCTCAGTTTACCTCCTTTAAATCATTCATAATTTTTGTTGAAACAAAAGACAATATAAATAAGTGTCTGGATTGTAAATGACTCTAGTACAATTTTAGTCCATTGTTGAAGGACTTACAAAAGAATCTAGTTTTTTAATAATTGTTTTACTGTTTTGCAACATATTGAGGTAATGTAATTTTTTTTGTATTGGGGAAAAGTGTTTATGAATCAAACCTTTTAACGTATTAAGGGTTTGGAATTACATTTGTGATTATTAATCATAATTTATAGCTGTAAAATATATCCAGAGATACCTGTCTAGAGTTGCCCTGTTCTTGCTAGTTGTACATAATAGACCATAAATCACCCTTCAGAAATTAGAGTCAGATAGTCGGGTCTCTCCCAGAAAGCTGCCTCAGGGAAACTCTTAGAAGAATGATGTATTTTTATTTCAATGTCAATCAACTCCTGTTGTAGACAACATCATGTTACTTCCTTTATACAAATCAGACAGAATTCCCACTGCAACAAATTTCTAAACAGAAAATAATAGTAATACATTACTTTGGTTTCTCTTTTCAATCAGAGAATCAATCAAACATTTATTGAAATACTGCAATCAAGGGACAAGATCAAAAAGTATTTATTGAGCCCCGTAACTGTTAAGGGGCCCCTATCCTTGAGAATGTTACTATTTAGTGCCTATTTAGTGCTGTAATCAATACACTGAGAAGTGTAGAAGAATTTCAGGTTGACGCCTTATTTTTTAAACGCAAGTAATTCTGGTTGAGAAGGTTAAACTAACACACATGGAACTACTATCGAGAAAAATAAACTGGACAAACTGGTTTGAGGATGCTCTAGAGCAGACTATTGCTGTTGAAGTGTAAAAAAAAAAGTGTGGAAACATAGGATGTGGAGCTTGATTATAGAATATCTTGAAAGTTAAAAAGAGATGCTTATTAGCAGTAGGAAGCCACTGTGGGCTCCTGAACAGGGAGCGACACAGTGAAATTCCACTTTGGGAAGATTTTTATGCTTTTATTTCCTCCCACCTGTAACTCAATTGGGAGCTAAGTAATAGTATAAATTGTGCATCTCGAAAGTTGTCATCTGATCGAAGTAATGAACTGTGAAATGTGAAACAAAGACCCTGCTCCCTGCCTTCAAATAGTGCAGGATTTCATACCTTGGACTCATTTACAGATGGTGAAGCCAATGGCTCATGGGATTTAAGTCTAAATAAAATAGGCCTGAGGTGATTTTGACCTCAGACAGATAAATTTTAGTCTAGTGAAGATGGCTGCAATTAGTAATAGTAGCCAAAAACAAGAAACCTGTTTATTTCTGTAATCAGCCTATCCTTTTAAAAACATTAATAAATAGATAAATGTGTGCCAATCCTCCCTAAGTCTGATGCCTTTGGCAGGCATCACTAATTCATCACAGAGTTCTTTCTTTCTGTATTGTGAGAGGCATTGCAGTATTTCTCAAAAGCTCCATAGGAAGTTGTTACCAATCGGTGCAGTTGGCCTTGGAGATAAAAACTGTTAGCTGTCCTGTAAACCCGAAGATAATGTTAATAAACTTACCCAATTAGCTGTGCCTACTTACTGCAATATCATTTTTTTTAAGCCACAATATTATTATGCCCCTTGGTTTATCATTTAGCAGTAGAAGGAATAGTTAGATGATTCTCAAGATTCTCTCATATTTAAAAGCAGTCTAATATATCTCAAGAGTGATTTGTGACACCCATGCAGTTCATAGCTCAAGTAAACAAATTCAAGAGATGTAAAAGCACCTCACTGGAAAATTCTAGAATGGAATCTGAAGACAAGGGGCACAGCCAAGACCCATCTTCTCCTGTCCTTCTAGAATCTACAGAATGATAATTAGAGAAGTATAAAATGCCTGCCGGTCAACAGAATGTTTACTGCTAAAAATGATGATAGTCTAGAATTATTGAGTGTTTACCATATGCTAGATACTCACCTAACAGCCTTCCTAACATGACTTCATGTAGTCTTCACTAACTCTGTGCATTGTTATTATATCCCTATTTTACAAATTAGAAAATTTATAAATCAGGAAATTTACAAATCAGGTTCAGAGAGATTAAGTAATTTTTCCAAGATCATACTATAATTAGATGTTAGAACCATGATTTGAAGTAAAGTTCGTTCTTTTTTTGTTTGTTTTTTATTGAAGTGAAATTGGTATATAACCTTACATTAGTTTCAAGTGTGCCACATAATAATTCAATATTTGCATGTGTTACAAGGTGATAATCAAAGTCTAGTTACCATCTGAATTGACCCCCTTCACCCTTTTCACCCCCCTAATCCCCTTCCCCTATGAAAAACCACCAATCTCTTCTCCATATCTATGAGTTTTGTTTTGTTCGTTCATTTGTTTTGTTTTTAGATTCCATGTAAAAGTGAAATCATATAGTATTTGACTTTCACTGTCTGACTTACTCCACTTAGCATAGTACCCTTAAGATCTAGCCACATTGTCACAAAAGGCAAGATTTTCTTCTTTTTTATGGCTGAGTAATATTCCATTATGTATATATACCACATCTTCTTTATCCATTCATCCATTAACGGGCATGTGGGTTGTTTCCATATCTTGGCATTGGTAAATAGTGCCGCAATGAGCATAGGGGTTCATGTATCTTTTCAAACTACAGTTTTTTTTTTCTCCAGATATATACTCAGAAGTGGAATACCTGGATCATTTGGTAGTTTTTGTTTTAAATTCACATTCCCACCAACAATGTATGAGAGTTCTCTCTTTTCCACAACCTCTCCAATGCTTGTTATTTCTTGTCTTTTTGATAACAGCCATTCTGACCGTTGTGAGATGATATCTCATTGTGGCATTGATTTGCATTTCCCTGATGATTAGTGATGTGGAAGACCTTTCTGTGCCTGTTGGCCATCTGGATGTCTTCTTTGGAAAAATGTATATTCAAGTCCTCTGCCTATTTTTTAATCATTTTTATTTTTTATTGTTGAGTTCTTTACAGAGCTGAGATGCCTGAGCATCATCTTGGGCTGGTCTGGGCCCAAATAGTAACATGAAGTGCTTATATATTATCATGGTTAGTTGTTAAGTGAAACTTGTACATTTTGGGTAACATTGACATACATGGTGCCCTTGCAGCTTCTTTTCTATAGGTAGTTTGTGACTCTAAAATCCCCACTGCTACGTGTATTAATTTATGAAAATAAATTTTGGGGGGAAAACCTTTAAAAAAAAAGAGTGGTCCCGTTTTATTCTTTCACATGTGGCTTGCCAGTTTTCTCAACACCATTTATGGAAGAGACTGTACTTTCCCCATTGTATATTCATGCCTCCTTTATCATGAATTAATTGATCATATATGCATAGGTTTATATCTGGGCTCTTTATTCCATTCTACTGGTCTATGTGTCTGTGTGTATTTAAAATCAAAGAGCATGATACCTCCAGCTTTGTTTTTTCTCAAGATTGCTTTGGTTATTCAGGGTTGGGGTGTGTGTGTGTGTGTGTGTGTGTGTGTGTGTGTGTTCCATACAAATTTAAAAATTTTTGTTCTAGTTCTACAAAAACTGCATTGGAATTTTGATAGGGATTAGATTGAATTTATGACTTTGAGGAGTACGGACGTTTTAACAATATTAATTGCTTCAATCCATGAACGCAGAATATCTTTCCATTTATTTGTGTCCCCTTCAATTTCTTTTACCAATGTTCTACAGTTTTCTGCGTACAGATCTTTCACCTCCTTTGTTTAACTTATTCCTAGATATTTTATTCTTTTTGAGACCATTGTAATGGCATGTGTTCCTAATTTCTCTTTCTGATAGTCCATCATTATTATAAAGAAATGCAACCAATATCCATGTATTGATTTTGTATCCTATAAGTTTACTGAATTCATATATTATTTCTAAGAGTATTTTGATGAGTCTTTAGGATTTTCTCTATATAGAATCCCGTCATCTATAAGCAGTGATAGTTTTCCTTCTTCCTTTTCTATTTGGATGACAGTTATTTCTCTTTCTTCCTTAATTGCCATGGCAAAGACTTCCAATACTATGTTGAATGAAAGTGACAAGAGTGGCAGTAAGAAAGGGCTTGCTTGTCTTATTCCTAATCTTAAAGGAAAGACTTCCAGCTTTTCAGAGTGGCTGGGTGGCTCAGTCGGTTAGGCATCCAACTTCGGCTCATGTCATGATCTCACAGTTCGTGAGTTTGAGCCCCACATTGGGCTCTGTGCTGACAGTTCAGAGCCTGGTGCCAGCGTCAGATTCTGTCTCCCTCTTTCTCTCTGCACCTCCCCCACTAATGCTCTGTCTCTCTCCATCTCTCAAAAATGGATAAACGTTAAAAAAATTAAAAAAAAAAAACCTTTCAGCTTTTCACCATTGAGTGTGATGTTTGCTGTGGGTTTGTCATATGTAGTCTTTATTTTTTTAAATTTTTATTTAAATTCCAGTTAGCTAACATAGAATGTTTTATTAGTTTCAGGTGTGCAATATAGTAATTATCCATACATCACCCGGTACTCATCCCAAGTGTACTCCTTAATTCCCATCACCTATTTAACCTATGGCCTCTACCTCCATCCCCTCTGGTAACCATTAGTTTGGTCTCTATAATTAAGAGTCTGTTTCTTGGTTTGTCTCTCTCTCTCTCTTTTTTTTCCTTTGCTCATTTGTTTTGTCTCTTAATTCCACATATAATTGAAATCATATAGTATTTTTCTTTCTCTGGCTGACTTATTTCACTTAGCATTATACTTTCTAGCTCTGTTCTTATCATTGCAAATGGCAAGATTTCATTCCTTTTTATGGCTGAATAATATTCCATTATATATACATACATACATACCACATCTTCTTTATCCATTCATCAATTGACGAGCACTTGGGTTGCGTCCATACTTTAGCTATTGTAAATAATTCTGCTTAAACAAAGGGGTGCATGTATCTCTTTGAATTAGTGTTTTTGTATTCTTTGGGTAAATACCCAGTAGTACAATTACTGGATTGTATGGTAGTTGTAACTTTTGAGGAAACTCCACACTGTTTTCCACAGTGGCTGCACAAAGTTTGTATTCCCACCAATGGTGCACAAGTATTCCTTTTTCTCCACATCCTTACCAACACCTGTTTTTCTTGTGCTTTTTATTTTCGCCATTTTGACAGCTTTGAGATGATATCTTATTATGGTTTTGCTTTGCATTTCCCTGATGATGAACAATGTTGAACATTTTTTCATGTGTCTGTTGGCATCTGGATCTCCTCTTTGCAGAAATGTTTATGTTGTCTGCCCATTTTTAAATTCAATTATTTGTTTTTGTGTGTGTGTTGAATATTATGTTCTTCCTATAGTTTGGATATTAACCCTTTATGGGGTTTGTCACTTGTAAATACCTTCTCCCATTCAGTAGGTTGCCTTTTAGGTTTTTGTTTTTGTTTTTTCCTTTTAATTTTATTGATTGTTTCCTTTGCTGTGCAGAAGCTTCTTCTTTTGACGTAATCTTCATAGTTTATTCTTCCTTTTGTTTATGTAGCCTTTATTATACTGAGGTATCTTTTCTTTATTCCCACTTTGGTGAAAGTTTTTATCACAAATAGCTCCTGAATTTGCCAAATGGCTTTTCTTTTTTAAAAAAATTTTTTTTTCAATGTTTATTTATTTTTGGGACAGAGAGACAGAGCATGAACGGGGGAGGGGCAGAGAGAGAGGGAGACACAGAATCGGAAACAGGCTCCAGGCTCTGAGCCATCAGCCCAGAGCCTGACGCGGGGCTCGAACTCACGGACCGCGAGATCGTGACCTGGCTGAAGTCGGACGCTTAACCGACTGCGCCACCCAGGCGCCCCCCAAATGGCTTTTCTATGGAGATTATCATATAATGTTAATTATTCATTTTGTTAATGTGATATATCACATTGATTGATATGCAGATGTTGAACCATCATTGCATCCCTAGAATAAATTCTACTTAATCATGGTGTATGAATCTTTTATTGTATTGTTGAATTCAGTTTCCTAATATTTTATTGAGGATTTTTGCATCTATGTTCATTAGGGATATTGGCCTGTAATTTTCTTTCTTTGTAGTGTCCTTATCTGGCTTTCTTAAGATAATTCTGGTCTCATAAAATGAGTTTGGAAGTGTTCCATCCTCTTCAATTTTTTGGTAGAATGTGAGAAGGATATCTGAATGTTTGGTAGAATTCAACAGTGAAGCCATCTGATCCTGAACTTCTGTTTGTTAGGAGGTTTTTGATTACTGATTCAATCTCTTTCCTTGTAATTGGTCTATTCAGATTTTCTACTTCTTCATGATTCAGTCTTGGAAGATTGTGCATTTCTAGGAATTTATCCATTTTTTCAATGTTTCCCAGTTTGTTGTGTATAGTTGTTCATAGTAGTGTCTTTTGTATTTCTGTGGTATCAATTAAGACTTCTTTTTCACTTCTGATTTTATTTGAGCCCTCTCTTTTTTCTTGGTGAGCTTAACTAAAGATTTGTTGATTTTATTTTTTCTTTCAAAGAACCAGGTTTTAGTTTCAATTTTCTTTTCTATTGTTTTGTTTTGTTTTCTAGTATATGTCATTTATTTCTAGTCAGATCCACTCTGGTTATATCCTTTCTTCTACTAACTTTAGGCTTCATTTGTTCTTCTTGCCCTAGTTCCTTTAGGTATAAAGTTAAATTACTTAGTTAAGATTTTTTTGTTGTTGTTTCTTAAAGTAGGCCTGTATTGCTGTGAGCTTCCCACTTATAACTGCGTTTACTGCATCACACAGATTTGGTATTGTATTTCCATTTAATTTGTCTTAAATAGTTTTTCCCTTTTGATTTCTTTGTTGACCCAATGGTTGTTCAGTAGCATGTTGATTAATCTACACATTTTTGTGTTTTTTCCAGTTCTCTTCTAGTAATTTATTTCTAGTTTCGTACCATTATAGTCAGAAAAGGTGCCAGATATTTTTTTTAATTTTTCTAATTAAAAAAAATTTTTTTAATGTTTATTTATTTTTGAGAGACAGAGCCTGAGCAGGGGAGGGACAGAGGGAGAGGGAGACACAGAATTCAAATCAGGTTCCAGGCTCTGAGCTGTCAGCACAGAGCCCAACGCAGGGCTCCAACTCACAAACCATGAGATCATGACCTGAGCCAAAGTTGGACGTTTAACCAAATGAGCCACCCAGGTGCCCCTATTGAGATTTTTTTTAATGTTTATTTTATTTTTGAGAGAGAGAGAGAGAAAGAGAGAGAGAGAGAGAGAAAGTGCAAGTGGGGGAAGGGGCAGAGAGAGAGAGGGAAACACAGAATCCAAAGCAGGCTCCAGGCTCTGAGCTGTCAGGACAGAGCCTGAAACAGGGCTCAAACTCACAATCTGCGAGATCATGATCTGAGCCAAAGTCAGATGCTTAACTGACTGAGCCACCCAGGTGCCTCAAGACTTTTTTTTGTGGTCTAACATGTGATCTATCCTGGGAATGATCTATGTGCACTTGAGAAGAATGTGTATTCTGCTGTTTTGGGATGGAATGTTCTGTATATATCTATTAAGTGCATCTAGTCTAATGTGTCATTTAAGGCTGATGTTTCTTTATTGATTTCCTGTCTGGATGTTCTTCCACTGATGTAAATGGGGTATTAAAGTCCCCTACTAGGATTGTATTCATTTCCATTTTTCCCTTAGATCTGTTAATATTTTCTGTATATATTTAGGTGTTCTTATATTGAATATATATAAACATTTACAAATGTTACATCCTCTTGTTGGATTGGCCTATCATTATGCAGTGCCCTTCTTTGTCTTTTATTACAGTCTTTGTTTTCAAATCTATTTTGACATAAATGAAACTACTCCAGCTTTCTTTTTGTTTCCATTCACATGGCAAAGGCAGAGGAAGGGTGTTAGGGATAGTGCACTCCTATGGCTTTAGCAAGGCCAGGGAAGAGCACTGGCAGCAGGGCACACCCCAAGTCTGGTGATGCTGGAGAAGAGGTTTAGGTGTGTGGCACATCTTCATGTCTGCACCGGAAAAACACATGCCCCCCTCTGCAAAACAGAGGGAGAGTGCAAAAGAATGGTGCTCCCTAGCACCTCTGTACCTAGGAAAATTCCACCTAATCCCTGCCTCTCTGGCAAATGTTTTAAGATTAGCAACTGAATCACCTTCATATATAATCTAGTCACCTCTCAAACTTCTGCCTTTGCACTGGTTCCTGGGATAAGTGAGTCCACGCACAAGTCCCTTGAAAGGAGTACTTAGGTCTCCATAGCCCCCTGGAGCCCCTGGATATAAACTCCGTTGATTCCCAAAGCCAGACGTTTTGGGGCCTTCATCTCTCTGACGCAGGTCCCAGTGGTTGAAGTGTTCCATATGGGGCACAAACCCTCTTGATCCTCAGGGAGAGGCTCCAGCCCATGAGATCTCTCTCTATTATGTGTCACTATGCCAGGAGTGGAGTTTCTAGCAAGACCTCATCTTTGCCTCCTACCCATCCTGATGTGGCCCTTCTATACCTTGTTTTGGATGAAATTATTCAGCTATATTTTAGTTCTTTGTCAGTGGGAATTACTTTCTATATGGCGGTAAGTCCACATACCTTTGGTATGTCCATGTGAGGAGATGATTTCAGTATCTTCTTATGCTGCCATCTTGGGCCACTCCCTTCCCATCCCCCAAGTGAAATTTATTTGATTCTACTACCAGTGGAATTTTCCATAATGATGAAACTATTTTGTATTTGCACTGTCCAATACAATAGCTACTGGTCACATGTGTTTATTAAGCCCTTAAAATGTGGCTAATACAACTGAAAAAATTTTAATTTCATTTAATTCAAATTTAAATATAAATAGCCATATGTGGCTAGTGGTTACCATATTAGATAGCACAGTACTAGACTTTGAACTCTATGAGAGCAGGTACGATGAATGTTTTACTGATTACTATATCTTCAACATTTAGCAAAGTAACCTAGTATATATTAGCTACACAATATTTTGAATGAACAAATATGTTTAAAATCTATGCCCATGATTTATGTAGAAATTTTGTCCATAAAATATCAAGCCATTGGACCTCATCAAAATAAAAAACTTCTGCACAGAGAAGGAAACAATCAGCAAAACTAAAAGGCAACCAACAGAATGGGGGAAGATATTTGCAAATGACATATCAGATAAAGGGTTAGTATCCAAAATCTATAAAGAACTTATCAAACTCAACACCCAAAAAACAAATAATCCAGTGGAGAAATGGGCAAAAGACATGAATAGACATTTCTCCAAAGAAGACATCCAGATGGCCAACTGACACATAAAAACATGCTCCACATCAGTCACCATCAGGGAAATACAAACCAAAGCCACAATGAGATACCACTTCACACCTGTCAGAATGGCTAACATTAACAACTCAGGCAACAGCAGATGTTGGCGAGAATGTGGAGAAAGAGGATCTCTTTTGCATTGTTGGTGGGAATGCAAGCTGGTCAGCCACTCTGGAAAACGGTATGGAGGTTCCTCAAAAAACTAAAAATAGAACTACCCTATGACCCAGCAATTGCACTACTAGGCATTTATCCAAGGGATACAGGTGTGCTGTTTTGAAGGGACACATGCACCCCCATGTTTATAGCAGCACTATCAACAATAGCCAAAGTATTGGAAGATCCCAAATGTCCATTGATGGATGAATGGATAAAGAAGATGTGGTATATATATATACAAAATGGAGTATTACTCGGCAACAAAAAGAATGAAATCTTGCCATTTGCAACTACGTGGATGGAACTGGAGGGTATTATGCTAAGTGAAATTAGTCAGAGAAAGACAAAAGTCATATGACTTCACTCATATGAGGACTTTAAGAGACAAAACAGA
This sequence comes from Prionailurus bengalensis, assembly GCF_016509475.1. Classification (NCBI taxonomy): domain Eukaryota; kingdom Metazoa; phylum Chordata; class Mammalia; order Carnivora; family Felidae; genus Prionailurus; species Prionailurus bengalensis. Next base: position 85,424,957 of record NC_057350.1, on the reverse strand, counting down.
TTAATAAGGGAAGGGAAACAAAAATAACATAAAAACAGGGAGGGGGACAAAACAGAAAGGACTCATAAATATGGAGAAAAAACTGAGGGTTACTGGGGGGGTTGTGAGAAGGACGATGGGCTAAATGGGTAAGGGGAACTAAGGAATCTACTCCTGAAATCATTGTTGCACTATATGCTAACTAATTTGGATGTAAATTAAAAAAAATAAAATTAGGGGCGCCTGGGTGGCTCAGTCAGTTAAGTGGCTGACTTCGGCTCAGGTCATGATCTCACAGCTTGTGAGTTCAAGCCCCGTATCAGGCTCTGTGCTGACAGCTCAGAGTCTGGAGCCTGCTTTGGATTCTGTGTCTCCCTCTCTCTCTCTGCCCTTCCCCCGTTCACACTCTGTCTCTCTCTCTCAAAAAAAATAAATAAACATTAAAACATTAAAAAAAAATAAAAAAATAAAATAAAATTTAAAAAAATCAACCCATTGGAAAACTCACTCACATCCTTCATTCTTTGAGACTCATTATCACCACCAGGGTAATATAGGATAATAAAGATAGTGTTGTTTTGATCTATCTCAGTGTATGAGGAAATATTAATCAAAATAAACTAATTTTTTTGAAGACAAGTTTTACCAATAAATCATTGATCAGCCAGAAGACAAAACCTCACCCTTCTTTTCATTTTTCTTAAGAGAAAATGAATTTTCACTTGATATAAAAGGCCACATAAAATTGGAAGTACTTGCCCTTTTTCCAAATGTAGTAGAAAACTACTTCTCCCAGTTAATGTTTATATGTATGGCAATACCCATCACTGGATCTAAAAGGAAGCTTGAAAAAAAAAGGAAGTTAAGATGAAGTTTAAGTGCATGTGAATAATTTTAAAAGCATCCCTTAAAAAGAGAAAAATGCAGTGCACAATTATTTCACCTGCATGATCCCAAAGAGCTAGACTTATTTCCCCAATAAAAAATATGTAAATCATTTTATAAACAGCTTTCAAAAAAGATTCTTACATTTTACTAAGATAAAACAAGATCCATATTAATGTGAGATGTTACCAAGGTGGCAGCTATTGGTAGCTATTTTTGTTCAAGAAAGTTTACAAAGGTACTGTAAGAAACTTTATCAAATCCTAAAGTATGATGATAGTTCCCTTTACCTCTGAGCAAGTTTCTATGAAATTTCTATATACTAATGGGCATGAAAACCATCCAGGAAACGCTCGAAGTGCAAATTCCCAGCTCGCACTCACACAGAGTATGATTCAAAAGGTCTTGGGAAGAGCCCAGGAACCTGCATTTAAGCAACTGTTATAATTTTGGTCCATGGTCCAAAGTGAACAACACTTTGAGAAATACTGTAAAATCTTCCAAGATAACTATATTAAGGAAGCAAAACATTAACTTGATGGAATGTCTCCTTTCTCAGGATCCACACAGAATTGGTATGCTTGGGTCGTAGCATACATTGTGAACTGCCTTGCCACATCTGTTCCATTCTTCTCAACACCACCATTTTGCAGTTTGAGGGTCATTAATCCCTTATCCCCAATTCCAGATGTGAGCACTAAATTGCTATTCAGTTTGAGCCCATTCCCATCACAAAACATGACCTATACTGGTCCTATGAGACTGAAATCCAGGACTTTGGTTTGGTTAGGATAAATACACTCTACCTTTCTCTTTCTCTCTCTGGACTTATGTGAGAAAGAATGCAGTCCCAAGAGCCACTGGCAGCCATCTTGCAACCATGTGTGAAATCAGGCCTAGGATAAAACTGACACCATGAACAAAAGGCAGAGCAAAGGGACAGCGTCCTTAGGGACATTGTTGAGTTAGATCAAACCAATCTTGAAGCCCGTCCTACCTCTAGACTTTCCAGTTATGTAAGTCAATAAATTCCCCTACTGTTTTAAACAGTTTAAGTTTTCTGTTATTTGGAACATAAAAAGACCTAATTGATACAGGCTGCTGTTTTAGGTTTTGTACACCCATTTTTCTTTCTTGGGACTGATCTCCGTGTCTTCAAGATGTTATTTTGCCATTCCTTCTCCAGTACTGTTTTAAGTATTATGTAAGGACCTAGATAAATGTCTAAGTGCTCACTGCTCATTCACCCCCACTACACAATTGTTACCAATGCCCTTGCCATTCTTCTTCTTCACCAACAACTTTCTCTTCTCACTAGAACTAAGCCATCAGATATACAGGTATGTCTACATCCTGGCAAAAGAGAGCTGATTTAATGAAGTCCATATCTTTATAAGAAACTGCCTTTCCAAAGGTTTGATGAATGCATTAGCTCCCTCTCGGAACCCTCTGTGCACTTTTATTCTGGCTGCTCTAGGATTTTAGGTGTATTTCAAAAGAATTTAGATATTCTTCACCTTTTGGTTCTTTCATGCAATATCTTTTTATATTTTGTCTTGTCACAGTAGAGAAAGATGAAGATGCAGAGGAAACCTCGGTGGATGTCCAACAGAAGTCAGACGGCCCCTTGCAGGGGCCTCAGGGGCGGCTGAATAGATGAGCCCACCAAAGAAAAACCCTGGGCTGTCAATCCATCTGCGCAAGAAGTAGCAACTGTGGGGTTCTGTGCTGTGAAGACAGAAAGCAAAATAACCCACACTCTTTTTTTTCCCCCTTCACTCAAGGAGATGAGAGCATATGAATTAAATGAAATAGTCAGTAGTAGAAACTGAATCCAGGAAGTTCGCAGGGTAGAAAGGAAAAATTCAAATAGAATTTCAAACGGTTTTTTCCACAGCCTAGAGAATATAGATGGAAGAGCCTTTACTAAAAACCTCCTAATTACTTCATGGGCCAAAGTGGGATTGAAACAACTAACGACTACAGAATATTTTCATTAATCTCTTGTTTCCAAGGGAAAGGCATCAAGCGTTCATCCAGAGAAATGTTATCACCAAACTTATGTGTTTGTCTATTTATTTAGTTGTTGCTGTCTGCTTTATCACTTATATAATGTTAACATTCTTTTAAAATGGGCAGATGGACCTCATTCAAGTTCTGACAGTAACTCTTTGTTATTGGTACAAATGGCTTCAGAGGTATTTAATTACCATTAGTAGTCATCCATTTGCTCCTAGCTGGTGACATTTGGAATAGTAAACAGGCAGCATTCTTTGTGTCCAGTGAGTTCATAGAAAGTTAAACCTACTTTTGACAACAGACTCAAGCTTAGCTACCATTAACCCCTCTTCAGTTACTGGATGATGTGTTTGAACACTATGAATGATTAATGAAGGCTAAATAGTCCACTTTCTATCTTAAAACCTTTTTGTTAACTGCCAGAGAGCTGAGTGACTGGCAAGGTGAGTTCAGCTCAAGCAAGTATTCATGCAGTCTGTTGCTTGCACGCTGAACGCACGCGCGCGCACGCACACACACATTAATTTGTCAGCTACTCATTTTCAAGAGATTTAATAAGTTAGAGACTCTCATCTTGATGCCTTTTCCCTTTCACAGACCAACACTGGGGACCGTGATTTTTGCCAGCTTAGCATTAGAAAGCAAATTTTGCTCATATATCTAAGTGCATGATTGTTTCCTCTCAAGAAAACCAAGACAAAATGTTGTCAACTGGTAGCAACCCATTACAAAGCTCTTAAAAGTAGCCTATGAATTTTCTTGCAGTAAATTCTAGGATCGTTCTTAGGGAAAGGGTAATATATCATCCACAAAGTTGAGAAAACCACATAAGGTCATGGATGTAAGAAGCATCCTACAGTTAACTCCTCTAGAGACATCGTTTGCAAAAAACATTATACAAGAGACCAGCCAAAGCTGAGAGGCAGAAGAAGGAAGACATTAAGAATGCAGTGCAAAGCACTGAAAAGGTAAAGATACCTGTTGACTCCAAGGAAGGGAAGCATAGAGAACAAGGAAGCAGGTTTGTAAGGTGATAACACAGTATGGGAACATAGTCTAAACATACATTTACATGCATACCTTTAAGTACATTTTCTCAGATTTCTTTGGCTATGCCTTAAATTTTCTCTTCTTCACCTTTATAACTTTATAGAATTTAGGGCATTACTTATACCTGATGTAAACCTGATTGCCCAAACAACCCAGAACTTGAGATGCATAGCACATATCACAAATACATCTTTTTGACAGCCTTCGCTGAAAACAAGCAAAAAAGCCTCTGCTATTTCTTATTTGATGGTCTACTGAGCATGTAGCCCTTTAAGAGTTTCCAAATGAAGCGCCTTGAGATACTTTAGATTAATTCTAAAAATTAATTAAAATTAAATTAAAATTAATTAATATCACTTATTTTTATGATGTGTTTTACCCATCACTTTTATCAATTATGTACAGACACAGCCTGGGCATTTCTTCCTACAGAGAGGAATGTGAGATCTGAGCTAGTGTTTTCTAGAGAGAATTCATGGATCCACCCCATTAATTTGTTGCATCAACAAACATTTTATTGGCACTTATTCCTTGGAAGACAATGTACTAGGCACTAGGGATATAGAGATATTTAATGTCTAGCCTTTGCTCACAAGTATCTGTCTATTTGGAAAGACAGACAAATAAGGGTAACAGCAATGCAAAGCATGCCATGGGAAGGGCACAGGAGGAAGTTTTTAAGCCAGGCTGGAGTAGGTTTAGAGAAGGCTTTCCAGAGAAAGCAATATTAAGCTGCTCATGCAGTATGACCCACCCCCACCTGTGGGTCACAATTTCTAGGACTCCCAGGGCTATACCCGCTTACCTAAGAATCAGCCTTTCCTGGAGGACCTGGAGGCCCCTGTTCTGCAGCTGACATGGGAATGGGTTGTCAGAGGAAACCAGGACGCACAGGATTCAAAGACACCCTATTTTGATGCCAGGTTATCTTTAAATACCAAGGGTGACAGTAGTGGGAGCCAGCGGTAGCTGCATGACTCGGATAAACTAAATGCAAGAGAAAAAGAGAGGAAGGGAGGGAGAGAGAGAGAGACAAAAAAAAATAGAGAAGTAAAAAATATCCATCTGGAAGGAGTGAAGGGAAAAGGAAAACTACAGCATCCAGATGATCTAAAACGTAAATCTTGAGCAAAGCTTGCAGATGTTAATAGTGCTTGACACAGCTCAGGGCATGCAGACAGTGTCCAGGAATGGCACATTGTAAATGTGTGGTCGGTTAGAAAGAGGATTTTGCAGAACCAGCAAATCATAGAAATTCTGATGAAGGCATGATTAGCCTTCAGTGTGGGAATCTTCGCCCCAAGTGGATTTGTGGCTGACTAGGACAGCTCATCAGGTAAGCCGGCGGGAAGGAATTTCCTGGGGCCAATCCTCCTAAACATGGCCCCACACCATTGCTAAAAGGGATGTCCACATACTACCCAGACCCCATCCTGGTCTCCAGGCAGGCTCTTCCCAGGTCATCCTAGCCAGGAAGTCCCACCTTTGTTCACAACCACCCAGGCCACACAAGGCAGCACCCTCTGGCTTCCTACTACATCCCTGAGCTGAGAGGAGCAGGTCATTTTACTTCTGGCTTCTCCCAGGATCATTCAGCCAAAGGACCAGCCACAAAGCTGATGGTTGGGGTTTATTAAGTTTTGGGGTGTGTCAGGGGTGGCAAGGGGGGAAGAGCAAACAGCTCCAGGCCTTTCCCTGACAGCCACTAATTGGAGATGAAGACAGGAGGGAAAGGGACAAGATAGGCTGAGTCTGTGAAATGAGGAGGGGGGTGTGGCCACCCAGAAAGCAAAAAAGGCACCCCTGTCCCAGCATACGGATGGCCTCTAATTGGACAATTTTGCTTTGGACAGAGACCTTTGTCTCAATGGCTTCTCTTATAAGCAGCTTCAATGTTATTTCTTAAAATAACTGATGATCTCACCAGAAAGAAGAAATCCCTTCCAAATCAAAGAAGGCTTAAATTTGGATACAAAGGTTTGCCCAACACTATTAACTTTACTTTGGGGCCAGATTATGAATAGGAAAACATTCTGGCAGGAGCAAGAGAGTAGGTTATAACTAGAAAGGGTCAACACACAGAAATCTTGCAAGTGAGGCTGGGGGTAGCTCGGGAAAGAAAGATCCCCCTGGGTAGGTCCCCAAGGAACAGCCTGGGCTGGGTAGGACATTCAGCTCTGTAGGCACAGAGCCTGATCAGTGCCTACATGAATGGGGTCAGCAGCCCTCAGTCAACCCTTCTTTCCATCTCGGTAGGTGTGTGACTTTCAGAAAATTATTTGTCCTTTCTATGCCTCAATTTCTACACCTGCAAAATGGGCAAAGGAAGAAAATATCTACCTCCTAGGTTGTGTGAATTAACGGAGACAAACTGCTTCACGTGTTAGGGCAGGAGGTCTGGTGTAAGTGTTCAGGAAGTATAGTAATCATGTCTCCAATCCTTAGAACCCTCCCATGACACCAGTACTGTTACCTCCAACAAATAAATGAGGAATCTTAGAGTGAGAAGGTCTGGATAAATTACCTAAGGTCCCAGAGCTAAACAAGGGCAGAGCCCAGATTTGCACTCATGTGTAAGTGGCTATGTCATCTTTATTCTTTTCCATTAATTCCATGCTGCACTCACTGTTCATTTGTTTTTTTGGTCAGTCTTCTTGCTTTGTTTATATGTCAATGTGTTTATATCTATATATACTCTTATTTCCCAGGAATTCAGCTTTGGTCCAAAACCATAAGGACCTACAGCACCAGGGAGCTCTAACATTTATCTTTTTTTTGTTGTTGTTGTTCTGTGAACATGCCCAGAGCGCCTCCAGAGCAGCGCAAGGGAATACCCACTTTACTTAAAAGAGCTGCAATAACCTGGACAAGTCCTGCCAAGTATCAGGGACCCACAGGACTGGTTTTAAAGGAACCAATTCCACATAATGGTAATTTTATTTACTCTATGATCTGGGCAATGCACACAGACCATGGAATGTGCAGGCAGGAGGAAGGGATGGCAAGATATGTTTGTGGCTTGGCCAATTTTTACTCCTTTCTGCAAGATTGGACCCATTCCACAAAGCTGCTACCTTCTGTGAAGAGAAATAAAGGACGAAAGAGAATACATTCATCAGAACCTCCCTAAAACAAAGGGCTCCCTTTGCCCTAAGTGCCTTAAGCTTCTCAGAGGAAGGTGTCATTGGAGGTGAAACATGCAGCTGGCATCAAGACTTTGGCCCAGGGCATTCACTGTAAACATGCTCATCATTTTCTGTCTGACCGTCCTTTACTTGTTTCCTCACATGCCTTGGACAATTTCAGCTTGCCTATAAACTCTCTCAGGCAGCAGCGTTTTGTTTTGTTTCTAATTCAATCTCAGCATTGTTGAAAGGACACGAAATTTGTATCTGGGGACACATTTGGGCTGCAAAGCTGAAAGTAGCCTAAGCAAAAAGGAAAATGCATTATTTCACATAACAGGAAGGCTAGAACTAGAACAGTCTCGGCTGGTGAATTCAGCAATTTAAATGCACAATCATAGACCCAGGTATTTCCATCTTTTCTCCCTCTTAATGTCAATAGGTCAATTACATCCCTCTTGGTTGCAGGTGACAACAGTAAGAGTGTCATTCTTCTGTGGGTCTATTTTTAAGAGTAAGAGGGATCTTCCCAGAAGCTCCAGAGCGGACTACCCCTTCTGTTTCATCATCCAAGCTTGGGTCACTGTCAACCCATAAATCGATCACAGGCAAGAGGTCACTAGACTAGTCAAAATTGACTGCCTGGGGCTTGTAAGAAGGCCAGGTGCTACCGAAACACAAAGGTGCTGGATGCCTTTGTCCTGAGAACAAAGAAGAGTGGTGACGGATGTGGACTAGGACACTAGCAGTGTCCAACACGATATGTGCTGTCATACAGATCTGGGTTCGAATCCAGGCTCACTATTTACAAATGTAGGCAATTTCACCTCGTGACATTTTCGTATCCTCACTTCTAAAATAGAGTGAAAAATACCTACCACAAGGATGGCTGGTGAAGATTAAACAAGTTCATGTTTGTGAAACGACAGCACAGAACATGCCATGTAATAGTTACTTAATGCCTGTTGGTTTCTTGTTTTTCCTTTTTGTGTCCCTTTAGGTAAGCTTTCAGTATACATGTTCCATTAGAAGTAAAGGACATTCTCTTGTCTCTTCACGTCTCGGTGGTCTGGCACTCATTCTCCAGCCTCTTGTGATTTCTGCTTTCACAATACCATAAGCAATGCTTTAAGAATGTGATTACTACTTGTTATTAATGCTGCTATTGGGATAATTGATAAATGGGTAGTATAAAACGATATTTGCCCAAAGTTCCTATCTGTTGTCGTATTTGACCCTCATGATGTGGTCAATTGGGGATGCTCCAATTAAAGGTAATGAACCAATTTATTCCCTTGTAATTTGTTATGTTTAATAAGTAAGAGCCATCCATGCACTTTGTCCAGTGAATATACGCAAACATTAATCTTGATCAATTGCCAGCAAGCGTTTAATGAGGCCTTTGTTGGCGTGGTTTAAGATGCTCCTTTGCTCTATTTACCATTTGTGGAGAAACTTAAGAAAGGAAAATTCACATATTTTGTCACCAGATAGGTTTCCTGTTGCCCTGAGAAAGAGACAAGTATTCTGTTTGCATAACAGAACACAAAAAGGGCTAATGAGGATGCATTGATTTAGATTATTATTAAAAGACATTTACTTTTAAAAATTGAAGACAATCTCTAGTATGTATGAGTTATAACTGCTCTTAGGTAAATGCTGCAGAAAATATTTATTCAGCATTACAGCAGGGCTGATGGTCTCCTTTTAACTTTACTATTTCTAAATGGTTTTTTATATACAAAGAAAAAGTTCATTAGTTCTTAGTCAATCATTTATTGAGCACCTACATGTGCAACACTGTGCTACAAGAAGCAGATGACACAAAAGTCAAGGAGGACCTGGCCCCGGTTCATGAGTGTGACAGTCCAGTGAGAGAGACGTACAAACAAGCAGCTTGAATGATGCAGGGCAGCCATGTGGAGTGAAGGGGAACTGGAATGATTTCTGGCACAGTCACGTGTAATTGGTGGCCTTGGGCAAACTCCTCTCTTCCATGAGCCCCAGTTCCCCTCATTTGTAAAATGAGCAGTTTGAACTGGAGAATGTCTAAAGATGGTCAAATTCTAAAAAAATCTATGGTTTTCAGAGTGTTCCAAAAATCACTAAAAGCTGTAGTAGTCCACAGAGGTTTGCTAGGATGGGCTAGACCTGAATCTGGGTTTTGAAGGATGGAGATGGGAGTGTTTGGAGGGAATCTGAGAGAGGGGAGGAGAACACCTTCAGCCAGCAGGGACGGAAAGGAACAAGCAGTGATTCTGGGGTCATGAGTGTTATCCTAGCTAGAGGGAGGAGTGTGTTGGACCATAAGAAATCCAACTGGACAATAAGCACAGAGCCAGACACGTGGCTGCATGAGTCAACCTTGACGTTGGCACAGAGGAGGCATCAAACTTTTATTTCCTTTTTTATTTGATCCATTTCCTTTCTCTTCTTTCTCTCAGACCTCTTCCTTATCTATTTCCTTCTCTAATCTTGGTATTTTTCCTACTCCTCTCCTTGTCTTCTTCTCCATGCTTCCTTCCCTCTGTTGTAATAGTGTTTATAGTTTACAAATCACTTTTCCTTACATGAAACTAATCAGAAAATAATGCAGGAGTGCCTGGGTTGCTCAGTCAGTTAAGGGTCCAGCTTCGGCTCAGTTCATGATCTTGTAGTTTGTGAGTTCGAGCCCAGCATCACACTCTGTGCCGACAGCTCAGAGCCTGGAGCCTACTTTGGATTCTGTGTTTCCCTCTCTCTATGCCCCTGCCTTGCTTGTGCTCTCTCTCTCAAAAATAAATAAACATTAAAAAAATTTTAAAGAGGGGCACCTGGTGGTGGGTTAAGCGTCCCAGTGGGTGGTGGGTTAAGCGTCCAAGTTCGGCTCAGGTCACGATCTCGCAGTTCCTGAGTTTGAGCCCCATGTTGGGCTCTGTGCTAACAGCTCAGAGCTTGTGGAGCCTGCTTCGGATTCTGTGTCCCTCTCCCCCTGTCTTCTCCTCCCTAGCTTGCACTCTGTTTCTGTCTCTCTCTCAAAAATAAATAAACATTAATTTTTTTTTAATTAAAAAAAATAATGCATACCATCCTCAGACTTCTTGGGATTAGACTCTGGCTAGAGAACCTGGGTTTGAATCCCTAGTTACACTGCTTACTGGCTGTATGTATGGCCTCAGACAAACTCCTTAACTCCCCACACTTTTATGTCCCCATATGCAAAATGAGGGTACTAATGATCCTCACCTCACAGAGTCGTGGTAAGAATTAAATAAATAAATAAAGCACTTAGAACAGTGTAGGGAACCTGGTGGTTTCTATGTGTGTGTCAACTCTTATTTGGGAAAGACCTATCAAGTCATTTTCTGTTCTGCTTACGTGGGTCATAGCGTGCATGTTTTTCTAAGTTTTTGTGCCCCACATCCACAGTGTGGACCTACTGACAGCTTTTACTTGAACAAGTTGGAGCACCATCCGAATTATCATTTAAATGTGCCAACTAAAATTTCAAGAACATTTTAGGTCTTCTGAGCAAGGCCATGGCCTGAAGTTGCAGCCATTTTAATTAGCTTCATCCTCTCTCTACCTCACAATCCAGAAATCTCTAATTGCAGCATGGCAGCCTCCTGCTCCCTGTCACCGATCTGACTTTACCTGGTACTATTTAAATTTCATGAATCATTCTCCTTCTGTTTGATCTCCTGAAGCCTCTGAAACTAAATGAATAATTACCCAGATGCAATTGTCACCGTTTATAAAAGATGCTGTAAAAAGATTTCTTTTCCTTTTTCTATGAACCTTTTTTTCCCCAGTTGTCTCCAATTTGCAGCATGAAGAAAATGTCAGCTATTCCTCCAACGAACAGAAGACATTCTTAGAATCAAGAAGCCTGACATCCAGTAAGCAAGCACTTTCTTCTTCCAAAGGTAGTGGGAGTGAGTCATGGCCACCCCTTCTGGGATTAACTTTAAGGCTTGCCTTAGTACTTTCCTCCAGATATGGACTCAGTGGGAACCCCTGGCATGAATGTCAATGACAAAACAGCTAGTTCCGGAAGTCCCCTGGAACACAGCAAGGTGATTCCTCAGTGCAAACGTATCATACTTTTAGTAATGAGCTCTTTCCTTGAATATCTGGGGCATATTCTGATTCTTCCCACCCAGGCAAATATTAAGTCTAATTCTCAAGCTATAGAGCTATCAGACTTAATAGAAAAAAAAAATATTGGGGAAACATGGAAATAGGAGCAGGTCAGTCTTAATCATTTGTAATTTTCTTTCCCATTGTATTTATCATTTCATTTTTAAATGTCAGGGAGGGACAATCCATTCCCTATTTTCAAAATTCTTTTCTCTCTTAATGTCTACAGTCCTAATTTCTTATTCATGCATCCATTAATTTATTTAAAAATATGAGGAACCCTTCTTTTTTGTTGTTGTTTATTTTATTTTTGAGAGAGACAGAGAGGAGAGAGAATCCCAAGCAGTCTCCACACTGTCAGCCCAGAGCCTGATGTGGGGCTGGAACTCCCATACTGTGAGATCATGACCTGAGCCAGAATCAAGAGTCAGATGCTTAAGTGACTAAGCCACCCAGGCGCCCCCAAGAGGAGCCCTTCTTAAATGTTTGGTATTGATTATCATTTCCTTTCTCTATAACACTGGCTTCTCCTCTTCTTCCTTTTTTTAAAAAAATATTGATGTTCCCTGTGGAGGTCTTCTTTTTTTTTTTTCCAAATTTAAAATTATTCTATTTACTTACCCAAGCTTCTACTTTTTTGTTCTGATTTTTAAAATTTTAATTCCAATATAGTTAACATACAACGTTATATTATTTTCAGGTGTACAGTATAGTGATTCAGGGAGGTTTCATTCTTGATGCACTCTCTTCTCAGTTTTAAAGCTCTGCTGGAGATAATCTCATCCCTTTCACAGGGCTTTAATTACCCTCTACATTGTCAAAACTTTCTGAAACCCAATCTCTGATTGCTAAGACACTCTAAGTTCTATACCCACATTAACAGCTGACTACTAAGCATCCCCTCTTCCACATCCCACAGATTAATATGTCCTAAGAAGGACTCGCTATTTCCTCCCTCTAGACTTATTATTTTCCCTACAATCCTGATCTTGACTGACACCTTCAATATCTTCCTGGAAATTCAAGTTACAAATCCTGTGGTCAGTTCTGACTTTGTCCACCCCTGTGGTCAGCACCAAACCCCATCAATCTCCCAAATGTCTCTTAAAGACGGCACTGCCTCTGAATCTCACATCCTTGAGCTTGGACTATTGTCTCTCTAACCCACTATCCTCAGCTCTGGTTCATTCTCCACACAGACACCACAGTTAGGTTCCTAAAAGTAAGCTAATCGTGCTTTCGCAAAAGAAAATAAACCAAAATGTAAAATTAAAAAAAAACAAAACAAAACAAAAAACAAAAAGCAAGCCTCTATCCATTTTTCCGCTGCCTTTAGGATTATCCAAAATTCACTTTCTATGCTATTCCTTTCTACTACAGTGATAGTCTCCTCACCAATCTCCAGAAAACCAGGCACTTGTAATTTCAAAGCATTACACATTTGTTCACATATTCCAAGTTCTTCTTCAAGCCATTCTTTGCCTGTACAGCCCTGCTTATTACTTTACTGCCCAGTTATCTAACTTCTGGGCTTATGTATTGATCCTGCATATCTATGGGTGTGTATTCACATCAATATTTTTAAATCTTTCATTGTATTATGAATGATCCACTCACACATATATCTCTCTCTCTAGTTGAATACTCATTGAGGGTTGGGATCATGTCTTAGTCATCTCAGCACATTATCCAAACTGTTCTGTACAGAGCCTAGGAATACAGTTAGTATTCATTAGACATCCATTGCATACATGGATGGATGGATGGATGGATGGATGCTTTCTATTGCTTCTTTAGCAGGGATGGGATTAACAATATGAAGTTTTCACCTTATGTATAAAGATGGATTCTTTCTGTTATAGATGAAAAGTGACCCAACTCAAACCAGCTTAAACAAATAAGTGGTCCACAGGGTTGAGAAATTCAAGGAAGAAGCTGGGCTCACAGACTGCAAGAGATTCACAAGGTGACATGAGTTCTTTTTTCCTCACATGCACACATGCTCACACTCATTCTCTTTTCTCTTCATCTGTAGTATCTGCTTTTTTTCTCTTTCTCTTGATTATTGGCCTCATTCTGTTTTTAAAAAAATGTTTTTAATGTCTATTTATTTTTAAGAGGCTGGGGAGGGGCAGAGCGCGAGGAACACACAGAATCCAAAGCAGGCTCCAAGCTATCATCGCAGAGCCTGACGCAGGGCTCAAGCTCACCAGTGATAAGATCATGACCTGAGCTGAAGTCGGATGCTTAACCGACTGAGGCACCCAGGCGGCCGGCCTCATTCTGTCTTGCAGCTAATGAGCATCCTTTTGCAACTGGAGCCAGAAAGGCCAGGATTACATCATCACATATTAATGACCCCAGGAGAAAATAGTGAGCATCTTACCCCAGAATTTATCTATAAAATCCTACTGAAGGATTCTAAATGGCCATTCAATGTGACCGACACAATGGCACACTCTGATGGGCCAGACCTGGAATACTTTCTCCCTCCATTTTTGGCCTGGAGAAGAGGGATAGTCCTCTTTGATTAGTAGTCCCACAGAAGCACATATGATGGGGGCAAGACAATTCCTTAAAGGTAATAATATCAGTTTTTAAATGAGGCAAACAATGCTAGGAGACCAAAAGGAATAGATTTCCACCACACCCTGAACTTTCTTTATGTATGTAAGCTACAACTTAGCACACTTCAAAAATGTGGTAAAGGCATTTAATTTTTGAAAGACAGGCATGTAAATATTTTCTAAATTAGGGGAGCCTGGGTGGCTCAGGTGGTTAAGCATCCAACTTTGCCTCAGGTCATGATCTCATGGTTTGTGAGTTCGAGCCCTACATCGGGCTCTACTCTGACAGCTCAGAGCCTGGAGTCTGTTTCAGAGTCTGTCTCCCTCTGTCTGCCCCGTCCCTGCTTGTGCTCTCTCTCTCTCTCAAAAATAAATTGACATTAAAAATGTTTAAATATTTTCTAAATAAATTATATAAATAAAAGTAAGAAGAAGACTGAAGTGTTAGAAAACCTTTTCATTTTTGTTTTTTTGTGTTTAAAGATTGTACATTTTAATTCATGCCTAACCACCTCAAATAGTAGTGTCAAAATGAAGAGAATGTCTCCTGAATTTTCTTTGCCTCGACAGAAATTAAACAGACTCAGGCATTTCACCAGGGCCTTGATCCCTTTGAATTTCAGGTTTGTTTTCATATGTGGCATATTATTGGAAATATCTGAAATCAGGGCAGCCTCATAGTTCTTTCTCAAACCTAGCAATTAAAAAATATCTCACCTTTAGATGAATTTTTTTCAATGTAATTCTCCCATACTACATCCTTGGTGGTCTTTCCATTTGTTTACTTTTGGCAGAAGAATGCAGTCTCTTTACCAGAGAAATTTTTCTGAAGACCTAGCTTCTTGCCCAGAGGAAGACCTCTAGCTTCCAAGGCAAGAGGTCTTTGAATCAAAATGGAACCATGAGTTCCATTTGGTATCACTCAGTCCATCTTATCAGCACAGGCCAGGGATGTTTTTCTCTGAAATCAGGGCTTTACTCAAGACCACAGAGCACAAGTGAATCCTGAAACCTGCATTTGCAACATATATGACCTGGAAACCAGCCCCAGGTAGGCAGGAAGACTGACCCTTTCCACCATTCAAACCCCCCCTATTTGATATCTCCTAATCTCCCACTACATTTCTTGAAAATGGATTGCATTTGCTGTTCTGTAATTGTTGCTCATGCTTAAATCACATCTTCCAAATTAGTCCCTAAATTACTTTAGGCGAGGAACCATGCAATGTCTTTCTGTGTCCTGCACCATGTTTATGGATCCTCAGAAAATAATTATCGAATGAACTTAGATCTTTCACCCTTTCAATTCTATCACCACATAAGACAACATAAAAGCAAAACTTATCCAGTCCATGTGCTTTAGTCCAGAACACTTGGGTATAGCTGACATGGCTTCAGATTAATTGGTCTCCTAGACAATTCTTTGGAGGACCTCCATATTATTGGAATGTTTTTACTTTGAGATCATGACCTCCAAACAGTAACAGAGCTTGGATGGTGACCTATTTGCTAGAAAGATACCCCTTTAGAATAATGGTAAATGACAACCAATCATCCTTGCAATGTTTCTGCCTAATTGGTATCTGCCTTGTCTACCTATTCCAATAAAAGGTGAGTTATCTTTTTAAAATTTCTGATATATGGCCAAAGGTATCTCACATAACAGTAGTTAGTCACTGGCTGGTCAACTGCACAGATATATAAATATACTTATTTATATTTCGATGAGACAATGAAAGGCAGTATTTATTTTCAAACTTTTTCTTAATTATATCTTATCAGTCTCTTCCTCAAGATGACACCAATAAGATTCTTGAGTTTCGATATCCTAACTTTGGTCCATTTTACATTAAATTAGGTATTTTTATTTTATTTATTTTTTTTCAACGTTTTTTTATTTATTTTTGGGACAGAGAGAGACAGAGCATGAACGGGGGAGGGGCAAAGAGAGAGGGAGACACAGAATCAGAAACAGGCTCCAGGCTCTGAGCCATCAGCCCAGAGCCTGACGCGGGGCTAGAACTCACGGACCGCGAGATCGTGACCTGGCTGAAGTCGGACGCTTAACCAACTGCGCCACCCAGGCGCCCCTAAATTAGGTATTTTTAATGTCTCTCTCTCTCTCTCTCTCTCTCTCTCTATATATATATATATGTATATATAGACATACATACATATATATTTATTTTGGAAATAATTATAATTTACATGTGGCTTTTTTTTGGTAATCAGATTTTTTAAAAATTACACTATATAATTACAATGTACGGCAAGAAATTGTCAACTGGATAACCCTGTTGCACTGAAATGTTTTCGCTGTAAACAAGTCTATCCTTTAATGGAATATTTGTCAGTGCATGTATTCAAAGAAGCACTCTCAAGGCATGTGCTCAGAAGTTAGGAAATAATTATATTTCCAAACATAATCTTTTATAATCATCCCATTTTGTTTCACTTAAAAATAACCTGGGGGTTTCTAAGACAGCCACAATTATCTTTGATCTCAGCTCTGAGGTACCATCCTCCCAGAAGATTATTTTTGGTGAAAAGAACAAACTCATAGGTCAACTTTTCTCTTTCTTTCCCTGAAAATCCTCAATCTAGTTACAAATAAATATACTAGCAAGGAGTTGTCTAAATTTAGCCTCTAGCTTTTTAAAAAAAGATAAGATGGAAAGCACTGAATTCATAGTAATATTTTACACCTCATCCATACAGTTTTAATAGAGTGATGTTCAACAGTATGTAGACAGGCTCAGTTCAGTTCAACAAACTTTTATCGAGCATCTAAATTATGCCAAAAACTTGCCTGGGTTTTGGGAACCCCAGGGTGAAGACGACGAGGTTCTTGATTTATAGAGCTTACTATTTGGGGAAGATAAAAAGCAAATAAGGAATTCCAATGAAATGACATGCTATGCCCTAGTTGATATGGGAACACAGAGGAGGTGGGGTTGGTGTTGGAATCCTTGGGGGCATGGTTTCTGCCATACAGAGGGCCTGGGCTGAGCCTTGAAGAAGTATTTTCTAGGTGGGAAAGGTAACGGGGCAAAGAGAACAACAAAGACAGTTTGGTGGTATGGGGAAAGGCCTGGTGTTTCTGTAACAAAATCTCTTAGATCAGGAGAATCTGATCTGAGGAATAGATCATCAGGTAGGGAATAAGGCTAGCAGGTGTCAGGTCCCAAGGGATCTATATGCACCAGTTAAATAAGAATCTTGCTGTGCTCCAAATAAGAACTAGTGTCTGGTTAGGATGTGGTCTTCCAGGATGTTATAGCCACGGGACCAATCCCAAGCTACACTCAAGAACCCATTTGGAATGCCTCCTCTAGCACTCATCATCCTAATCTATGCCTTGTGTAAAATCCCAGGCTGTGCCCCAAATTATGGATCTTTCATGCCACCATTCCGCTTAAGGAAAGATTATTGAACACCTGCTACATTTCAGCTACGTACTGCAGAGATAAATAATAAATGATCAGACCCTGGCCTCAAGGAACTAACAAGCAAGTATTTATCCTGAGTCCCATCTCCTCAGGACTCTGAGGGCACTCTAAGGTGGCAATTAGCCAAGATGGCAAACAAAGCCACTCAGTGTTAAGGGGAGAAAACTCCTTTCTCCGTCCTCCTTCCCTTTCTGAGTAACATATATACATTGTGCCAGTGGCCTTCCTTAAGACACCGCCTCTGTCTTCAGTCTAATCAAGAGGATTACAATTTTCAAATTATTTATAAATACTTTCATATTAGCTTCTTTCTTTAGAAGCTTTCAGAGTGTTTCACACTTAAAAAAATATTTGTATTGATTCGTTTTATACTAACGTATGATAAAGAAGAAAGACGTACAAAATATGTAAGCTTTTGGCAAAAAGGAAGAATGCCGTTCTGTAGGCATTTTATACCAGCACCAGAAACTGGGGAATAAACTTTGTCTGTAATAATTGACATCATTAATAAAAATGACTATCTCCCAGGAGCAGGACTTTGGGGATACAACGGATTCCGATAAGTCGTGGTCTTCTGATTACAAGACGGGTAAGCCTGAGGGCGGGGCATGCACGCAAGGCTCGTAGAGAAAAGGATGCGCGGAGGTGGCTCTGATATGAGAAGGCTTGGATGACAAAAGGGTTTTCTCTAGGACTGTGAGCAGCAATAGCAGACTTGAGAGGGTAGTCAGACGAAGAGGATACCATGTTTCCCAGAGAATAAGCCCCATCCACCCCGTGGGCTATAGTGCAAAACTCAAGACTTTTCAGGAACCATCCACGGCCGAGGAAGTGTGAGCCTTCAAGATGGAGAAATTCTGCCTGCTCTGGTAGAAGTCACAAGCTGCTCTCTAACTGGCTTGTTCTGCTGTGAGGAGGGACCTCTGTCATAACTCATAGTGAACAGCCCCTCATGAGAGACTGCAATCTGGACACACGGTGCCATTAAAGTTCAGGACACTTGGAGGCCTGATGTCCAGATCCAGGCAACATCTCATGACTCAGCTCAAGTTCTGCAAAGTCATATCACCTATGGTTAGGGTGACTATATAATTTATTGAGCAAACCTCTAAAGGAGAAAGAGTGTACCATTAATAACGAGGCACAGACAACATGGTTTAAGAAGGCACTTTCCTGGAGTAGGACACGGTCACCCTGACTATTAACCATGAATACCTCCTAATGCATGGCCACGCATGATTCCTGCTTCTAAGTTAGCATATTTCTAACCATTCTCTTAATAATTAGAAGAACCAGAGAAGTTTAAGGGAATGGCCCGTAAACCCTCAGATAAGGAAGCCAAGTTTTGCAACTAGAGAGAACCTAGAGTGTTGTTGATAAAATAATGTGAGGTATTACAGAATGACTAACTCTCCTTAGGTAAATAAGTCCCAGCTGCAACTCACCCAGACCACAACAAACAGAGCTGCCCATGTGAGAAGCAGTTCAGTTACAAGCCACACTTGTATGGGGGGTGGGGGGGGGGTGCTCCTTTGTGACTTCTGGAGTGGGGCTACTATAGGACACCTGCTCTGTTTTCTTTGTCCTCTGTGTTTCCTCTGTCCTTAGTCTCTGCCAGCTGGCAGTCACATAGGCTTTTCCTGGGTGCCCCAGTTTCAGTTAATCCAGATAATCACTGCCTATATCTTTTGGGAGCCCCCCCAGAGTAAATTTCATGTACACCATTACTGGTGAATCAAGTCACATAATTCCAAATACATTCTTCAAGTTTGGTAAAAATCTTCCTAGCTATTTTTATCAGATATGAAAATTAATAAGTAGACTGTGATTTAATATAATTTACGGAGATTATTGAGAAGCAAAAAAAAAAGACTCTTTCCTTGAGATGGCCAATTTATGAAGAAAATGTTTGCAGTGGAGGCAGTATTTAAGTATTAAAAAAATTAGATCTTTACACAGAAGGTAGGCACCCTTTTTTTCTCTGACAGATGACTTAGCGTGATAAAAAACTTAAATTTGGGAGTCTGACAAATTTGAGTTTGACCTAACTATGTGACCTTGGAAATGTTTTTACTTATGTGGGAGACCAAAATATTCTGGGGAAAGAGGGATGACACTCTCCACTTATTTATTTTATAATTACCCTAAAAAAGGTCCTTATAGAAAAATTTGACTTGAAGACACACAATATAAATTTATGACATTGTTTCAATTGTAGAAGTTTGTTCAGATAAGCTAATCAGATTAGTGAACCATCTTCACTATGATGTGAATTACCATTATTTTCCACTCGTTATGGATGGAGTAAGATGCATGGTATTACCCAACTGAGCAAAAATAAGGAATATTCTTAAGTTCACTGTGCCATGTCACTTCCTGCATGGTGGGACCCATTCACAGACAAGGCAGATACAATGAGGACTGTTAGAGAAATACAGGGATGAAAGGGTCACATTGTTTCCCTGAGTCTATGGCAGTCACTGAATAATGGTGTTTTCTAATGGATAGGAACAGGTTTGCTTTCAGAGCGTTTCTCTGTATTTTCCTTGGATCCAGGACTTGTCAGCAAGGACACAGTAAAACCCAAGGATAAGACTCAATCAGCAATAACTCAACACTCATAGGATGGGTGGTTTTCAAAGACAATTAGGAAGCTGTTTGTAATTTGAGCTTCTAAAACCACTTAGGGAAGTTCACCAAGTTTGAGAAAAGCATGAGTGTGTCCCTTTGTAACCAGTTGCGTAATGCTGTAGAAGGCCCCACTGTGGGAGCACTTCATCGTGTTATTTTGAATTTGGTCCTTATATTTGAGATCCAGCATGGTTTCGATGAAAAGGACCCTAGAGAGAGTTTGTAGTTTGGGATTAACACTCGCAGAGTAGATGTCTATACATATGGAATGTTTTCAGGACAACTCTTGAGTTTTCCCAAAAAAACCTCCCCTGATGGTTTAGTCTTTCCAAACTCCTAAGAGGGTCAAGGTCATTCATTGGATTATAAGTGGCAAAATTGATTAGCACATATCTTGACTTACTACAATTTAAATTATGCCAAGTCCTATACAAGTAGTTTAGCGCTAACTTAAGCTTTTCACCTAAGCATTTATTCTTCACTACAACCCTAACAAGGGATAGATAGGAAGATATTATTATTGACATTATTATTATATCAGATTATTATTGTAAATAATTTAGATTTTTTTTTTGGCAGAAGGGAGAAGGAGACCAATGATGGAGCTGGGGGTGGAGAGGGACACGTAGGAAAGATTCAAAGTAAAAATAAATATGTCCTGCAACCCAGCAACTATACATCTGGGAATGTACCCTACATGAGTACTTAGATAGATAAGGATATGCACATAAGTATGCTCACTGCTGCAGTGTTTGGGATAGCAAAAAACTGGAAACAAACCAAAAGTCAATTAAAAATAAATTGTGGGGCAGCAACAAGGTGGTATTCCAGTTAAAGATAATAGAGACCATGAATTGTAGGCAACTGTGAAAAGAGACTAAGTATGAATTATGTATCAGAATGTACAGCATGACCTATCTGTGATTATAGAAAATGGGGAGCTACCTCGCTGCAAAGATCCTCACATAGGTCTTTCACAAGAAAATGTGAATAAAGATGCTCTGTGGTTACTTAGACAATAGGCCTAAGGTTTTGGAAGCAGAGTGGGGAGGAGGAGTTATACGTTTCCTAGTGACATACCTGTACACATTTGTACACATACCTGTACAAATTTTTACCTGCAGCAAAAACTTTACTCTTTTTTGAAAATATCACAAAAGCAGCTGACTTTTAAGTGTGTGAAGTTTTATATGGAAGGCAAAAAGAGAAGAAAAAATAGTCATGGAGCACTCACATGTGCCAGATAGTCAACTCTGCATATGTTATCTCATTTAATCTTTATGACAACTTCATAAGCTAAGACTTCCCCTCATTTTGTGAGTGAGAAGCAGAGGCCCAAGAGGTTGATTCTTTACTCTCACAAGCTACGTGAATAGATTCAATCCAGTTTTCTGGGACCACAAAGTCCCCATGTATGCATTTCCATAGGCTGCACTGATGTGGTAGTGTATACAGGTAATGAGAATAACAACCAAGCAAGAGCAAAAACCTTCTAACTTCTGGTATTGGAATCTGAAACCCCCATAAGGTCGGTCCATAGCTGCGGAAGGCCGCGCCTTGACCTCTGATGTTAAAAAGTAATAATTGTGGGTGGTACACTTCTCCTTATTAATGGCTTTGCAAATATGCTCCTAGGGGAGCTGCACACAAAAAAAAAAAATTAAAGGCAAATCAGAATGGAGCAGATCCAAAGAACAAAGTGGGAAAGAAGGATTAAAGAGGCAACAATGAACACAAGCTTTGCCATGTTTCAAAATCTTCTGTTGTTCCACTCAGGATTCTAAAATGAAAGCAAATATATATTTTTTCTTCCAAGGATAAATAGTAAAGTGGAAAACTAATTTAATGTTGCCTTTGTATTACCTTCAAAATAAAATTAAAGTCACCCTCTTATAGAAATGGTTCGCCTTTCCAAGGTTAAGAAATAATCAAACAAAATCCTATGAAATTATTCGTTTCTCTGTGATTTTTTTCTCTTTTGTTCTTCCACAGTTCAGAAAGCTTATTGACTTGTAAGTGACTCTTCATGCTAATATGCACAATATTTATACATCTATAAGTAATACCCACTTGCCCAGTGGCATTCCACACAGAAAAAATAGAATTTTCTGTATCATTAAGCAGTTTCCAAGGTGTCAGCAATTTCATGCAAAGAATCAGTGTAATGACTAGTAGCACTACTTGCTAAATAGCACAGTGTTTGGAAATTTTTAAAGTACTGCCCTGGATACACCTAGACTCCCTGATTGAACTAAACTCTCCCTCCCCCACCCACATGGGTTGGGTAAATCTGGGCAACTCCAAGCCCCTTCACAATGGTGTCTATCTAGGGAAGAGAACCTGGGCAAGGCAGTGTGTGTCGGGGTAGGGGGGTGGGGGGGCAGAGACTCCAGGGGTCCTAGTGCCTGTCAGCAGAGATCCAGTCACCAGAGCTGGCTGCACATTCGCAGGACCCAGTGCAGAATGAAAATGTAAAAAGCAAGAAAAATGTGCTGTTAAAGGCACTAAAACAATTTTTTTTCCATTTTTTTCTGTGGTCTCCCCCACTAGTCTTGGTGTTTTTAACCTGTTATTTAACATCTTTCTAAGTAAAGAACAAAATTAAAAAGTTAAATTATTGGCATGGATTCTCCATTCATTTTTATATCATGCAATGCCAGTTTTATAAAAAACCTTTTAACTCAAATGCAGAATCATAGAAATTACACAATTCATTTTTCATAGCTCATACATGCCTATGCCTTTTGTTCTTACCGGACAGTGGAATCATTGCACAAAACAAACTCGATAGTTTTTATTTTATTTCTTTTACGTTCATATTCTACCAATACTTTCCACCTTTGGTTTACTGTTGAATAAAGAAATTCTGAACTGTGGGCTGTCCTGTCTTTCCCTCTCCTTCCATGTCATCATCTTCAGCATATGTGGATGACTGACACAAGGAAGTAACACAAGCAAGAAAGGATTTGATGGATTTCTTGGTTTTCCATGGTTCTTAGAATGCCATTGCTTTGTTTCTGCATTAGAAACAAGTTCTGTATTCAATTCGAGTCTCTCTGAAGTCTCACATAACAGGTGCACCGGAACCCTGTGCTCTTGGTCTTTACGAGTACTACACACGAAAGAGGAGGCGAGAAACGGCGGCACACGCGTTGTATTTATTTCCTTTGCTCAAGCTCATGCTCCGTTTCCCCATTGCCCCAGTTGGACTCAACTTAGAAAACACAAGTTCAAATATAAAGTTACTAAGAATTTAAAGACAGCAACAGGAAAGCATTAAACTAACTATTAGCCTTTGGAGTGGCGGGTTCTGTATGACATGTTGATGAACCTGGCCCTGTATTTAAATCACCAAAAGCAAGACTATGTCCTTTCCCATGACAGAGCAACATCCAGAGGTGCCAGCTCTGCAAGTTGAGGAGTGGAGGGCAGAACTAGAGAAGGGGGAAAAAGCATCCAAGAAGAACTGGGTAATGATTCACCTCCCAATCATTCTAGTCCACTCTCGGGTGGGATAATATTATGATGGTCAAGGTGGCCAACATTTTACCAGAGCCCTCGAAATGTTTTCTGGTCTTTCACAAAATAATAGTTTGCTGTCTGCGTGTTTTTAAGTATATTTTATGTATATCTAAGTATATTTTTCAAACACAGGAAAATTCTCTGATGTATTATAATCGGTGGCAACAATCCTGTTCTGTCTTGGAATGACAGTTACACTGTGCTGAAATACCAACTGTGTATGTGAGACCTTTGACATTTATGAGGGATACTCCCCAAGTCCCTAATAATCCCAAACTAGAGAAAATGGAAATGTTTTTACATGATCCTGGATGTCTCATGAATTATTTTCTGTTCACATCTTCACACCAAAAATTTAATCCCTTAATTGTCACTAAGTTTATTCCTCATTCACTGGGTGTTGTTACACAAATAAGCAAAGTTTATTTTTAATTCCTAAGAGTTACTATATTAAATAATGAGTTGAAAAACACAAAATGACTCACTTTCACAACCAGATGCATAGATCACTTGATTAAATTTTGTGCCTCAGAAAAATTGCAAAATACTACATACCCTAGGCTGACAAACTGAAATGGTAAACGTTAAATCTTCAGATGCTCAGGACATGTGATTTATATTTCTACGTCCATAAGACCTAGAATGTGCAAAGCTCTTCTCAAAGAGCTTGCAGAGAACGTTTGCTACTGATAGGAGGACCTCAGGCTTTTATAAGAATTCCCCTGGAGACTACATGTGGGAAGCTTAATTGACACTTGTAAACTTTGTTTATTTTTTTTAATTTGAGTACAATTAACTTTTAAAAAAAAATTTTTTTTTAACCTTTATTTCTTTTTGAGACAGAGAGAGACAGAGCATTAACAGGGGAGGGGCAGAGAGAGAGGGAGACACAGAATCGGAAACAGGCTCCAGGCTCTGAGCCATCAGCCCAGAGCCCGACGCGGAGCTCGAACTCACGGACCGCGAGATCGTGACCTGAGCTGAAGTCGGACGCTTAACCGACTGAGCCACCCAGGCGCCCCAAGTATTATGAACTTTTAACTTAGGTAGAGAAAAATCCTATAGTAGAACTATCAGGAAAGTCACAAGTTATGAATACTGTCAGTATCATAGAGATATCCTTTATTCATTAATTTATTCCTTAATTGAGCAAATATTTTCTAAGCACGTGATAGGTTACAGGATTGCAACAATGAGTATGGGGGTTGTAGCTTTAAGTCTGCTTTAAGAAGCTTAGGGACTGATGGGAAGATACAGGCTAAAAAATGTATTGCTAAGAAGTACTTATTGCTAAATACTTCTCCGTGTGTGTGCGAACACACAATTGGGGTAGGTGAGGGATGGGAGGTAGAATTAAGGACTGCTAGTGATGTCAGGGAAGATCCCCAGGGAAGGCCTAGAGGACAGGGAAGGAGTCACATGGAGAGAGAAGGGAATGAGGAGCTGGCAATTTTTCCAGGTCAGGGTGACAGGGCACGGGAGCCGTGGTAGGGAGAGGCCTTGTAAGCCACACTGAGAATTGTGGCACACATCAATTCCATTGCCTGAGAGGTATAAAAGTGCTGAAACTGAAAGAAAAAAACTTAATTAAAATACATTATTCATAGATAATGAGTTATAAGCTACTGATGTCAAGTTAAACAGCAATTAACTCAGTTAATATCCTCTCAGATAATGCACACTAAAATGAACTGAGTAAACAATGAGGCACAATTCTTAAGATCTCATCTTTGAGCAGAAGGTCTGCTTCGGGAGTTGGATCTGGTATCTGTCATAGAAGATGCCCTGTGATGGAAAATGTCTGCCTCTTGGTTCCCTGGAGGCAATGCCAGCTTTCATTGGGTTTCTCGAGTCTTTCAGCATGTAATGTTTTCAGTTGCCACCCTCAATCAGGTTTTGACAGATGCTAACGGAAGAAAGGTGGGCACTGTCTCTCTCATTTAATGCAATAGGATCTTTCCGTTATAATATGTGGTCAGTACCACTCTGCTTATCATCTTACCATGCTCTGCTTGCGTTGCTTTTGACTCCTTAACCAGATCATTCTCATAACTGTTGTAGGCCTTGGCGCCTGACTATGTCCAGAATGATACTCATGGATTCATTTCAAGAGAGCCTTGCCCAGACCACTGCAGCCATTTCTTGATGGTGGGGTCTTCTCATGGCTGCTTTTTGGTTTCATAATTATGAAAGGCAAGCAGAACTGGGTCAGATTCAGTATTTCCAGGTCAGGTAAGATAGTGAAAATAAAGTACTATAGACCACAACTGTGGGTCTACAGAAATCACATCCAGCAACAAATTGTGGTCCTGGTTTTGGCTAAGTTTTATAGTTGAAAAAAAAAAAAAAAGACTGGTAAATGAATTATTATTTTAGGCTCAAAGAAATTAATCAACTATTTAACAGTAGATTCTGATATACCACAGTGAATTGAGTGAATTCTGTATTTTACACCAGAATGATAAACCCCATCAATGTTTTGCTAAGATTAGGGTAGAAAGTATGTTTAAATACTATCTTTCTGATGGTCAGTTTGAAAAAGGCAATTCCAGCCTTTGCTAATTGTTCTTCTTTGCTACAGGCTTTGGTCTTTATAACAGTGAGAAGAAAAACCTACTCACTGTATTGTCTATTTCCACTGAAATCTTTTGCAAAGTATATGTTTTCATAACTCTAGTCTCAGAAGATGCTCTCTGTAAAACAATTCCCATGAAAAGAGTTCCATGGGTAAATAAGTTAGGGAAAGACTACAAATGATGTCACTCCTTGGATATTCACAGTAGACATTAACATAGTAAAACCACTGTGGAGTCCTACAGTGAAGAAACATATAATTTCCATTCTCTCATAGACATTCCAAACTAGCTGACCACAAAAACTGACCACCTCTTAGCATCAATGACCACCTCTTAACATCCTGTTGAACAGTGGTCCACAGAATGTCCTTTGGAAAGGATGTAGGAGAGGTAAGAGACATCTAATAAAGCCAAGGTATTTTCTTTTTAATGTTAATTTATTTTAGAGAGAGAAAGAGAGAGGGGGTGGGGAAGGGCAGAGAGAAAGGGAGATACAGAATCTAAAGCAAGCTCCAGGCTCTGAGCTATCAGCACAGAGCCCGACACAGGGCTCAAACTCACCAACCATGAGATCGTGACCTGAGCCGAAGTTGGACGCTTAACCTACTAAACCACCCAGGTGCTCAAATACCTACGGTATTTTCTTTCTTTTTTTTTTTTAATTTTTAAATTTTATTTATTTTTGAGACAGAGAGAGACTGAGTGGGGGTTGCAGAGAGAGAGGGAGACAGAATCTGAAGCAGGCTCCAGGCTCTGAGCTGTCAGCACACCGCCTGATGTGGGGCTTGAACTCACCAACCGCAAGATCTTGACCTGAGCTGAAGTCAGACGCTCAACTGACTGAGCCACCCAGGCACCCCTACCTAAGTCATTTTCTAACCTTCAACTTCAATAAATAAATGTCACATTTCAATTGCATGCATTCAGTCACCTAAATATGAATTCATTCTAAAAGTATATATTCTTAACACTACAGTTCTAGCATTGAATAGAAGAGTTAATATCTACACAGTAACTGTCCTTAGGAGCTTCTAGTATTCTTGGAAAGAAGTGATCTATCTCCTTAAAGGAAGCTGCACAGAAAGGCCACATGTGATTATATAAAAATTAGTGGGGCAGAAATAAGCACTAAGGGAATTGAAAGGGGGAGGGCACTAAATGCACATTATCTACTTTTCGAGACAATGGCAAAACACACACACCCTTTGTTCCCTTTCGCCTGTCATGTTTTTCTTCCTTTCCCAGAGACACTCAGAATACAAAATGTGTTATTTGTTCTGTGCCCACAGCTTTGGCAGGTTGGGATCCCTGCATTGTTAAGCCAAAAGACATTGAGTATTAGAGTTTATTGTCAGAAAGCCACAGATCATAGAGCCAGGATGGAAAGAAACTCTTATCTTCATCTAAGCTACCAGGCTCCCTTGACTGGCCCCCAATGGTCCCCTTGCTTCTAGCCCAGCTCCCTAACACACAGTTCCCCAGACAGCAGCCCGAATGATTCTTTTCAAATGTAAATTTGACCAGGTCTTTTTCCAGTGGCTTCCTATCACACTTAGAATAAAACCCAAATTCTTTACCACAGGCTACAAAACCCTGTAGTGATGAACCAGGCTACCTCTCCCCCACGCTGGCTACCACCCTCCCAGCAAGCTGAATTCCAGCCCCGCTGGGCCTCTCCATGCCCCTCCCTCCTCACAGCCCGTGTACTTGCTATTTCTTTTGCCCATGGCATTGCCACGCACTGCATCAGGTCTCTGGTCATCTGCTATCCCCCCAGGGAGCCCTCTCCCAGATCCCTCCCTTCCCACATCTGAAATAGCAGCCTCATCTCCCACCCCACCCCCACTGCGCCCTCCAGTCCATCACCCCTTGTGTTTCTTCCATAGACTTATAGCTATTTTTAAATATTTATATACCTATTTGGCTGCCTCTGTGAAGACAGGGGCATTATTCTGCATTTCTGTTTTTGCTGCACAGTTTAAGCACTCCAAAAATGTTTGTTGAATGAAGGAGTCAATCAATGAATGATTAAAAGATAAAATTTATAGTAGAATAAACATGTACAGCAAAAGGGAATATATGTCAAAAAACAGCTGAATTATTAGAAAATATACAGCATTCTCATCAAAATCCAGTAGGTAACTAATTGCTGGTGGCACAGGCATTTCAAGAACTTGTTCTGGAGGGTCTGGCCCTTATAGCTCGATGGCCTTGCATAAGTTCCTCAACTTCTGTGTGTCTGTCTCTTACCTGTAGAAGGTGAATAATAATAACCACCTTGCAGTGTGAGCATGAGGATTAAATGAGATAATGGGTATGAAGGCCCATAGGCCAAGTGCCTTCCACAATGGATGGTGCCTGTTATTAATTCCCCCAAATCTCTTTTATACAATTTTCTTAAATAGAAAGATTCCTTTATTAATTCTAATTGGAGGTCCTTTGGTCTGCTACTACATGAGAAGCATAACCAGCTACGCAGGACACATATGGAAATACCAAGCAAAGAAATGTTTAGACTATCATTTTGAACTATCTAGATGAAAAAAAAAAAAAACCCTCAGTTTTCTGATGATATGAATACATGGTATATCACCTTTCCACTAATGTTATTTACTTCTTGGAGATTTCTTAGCTTCCCAGGAGAGAGCTATGTAGAGTTTGAGGGTTTTTCTTAAAAGTAACTTTGATTTAAAAATAGTTTAAGACTCTGAAGAGGTTGCAAAAATAATACACTTTACCCAACTGGCCATCAATGATTATATCATACATAACCATGGTACAGCCTCAAAACCAAGGGATTATCATTGGTGCAATTCCACTAACTCAGATATAGACCTTACTTGAATTTATATGAAGAGTTGTTTAATCTCTGGGTTAGGAGCTTATTAGGATCATATTTTGGCCCCATTAACCAGGCAAATGAGACACACGTTGGGGTATAAAACCTGTAAATCGCACAACTCCTCTGATTTTCAAAGAATTTTAAAACTCCAAAAGTTATTAATCACAACCTGTGTAGAAGTCTGGTCTACCCATTCTGTAGACGCAAATCACAAAGGCCTTCACAGTTTCAAAGGGACATAGACAGGAGACTCCCCGATTTTAATCTCTAAGGTCAAAGCCCTTCTTTCCCTAAAACACAAATTCCTCCTTTTCTATCAGTTCTGGATATTGCCGTGCATTGGGGTTGGAGGGAAAAGAACCTTGAGGGCAGGCCCAGCACGCAAGCAGCATTTCAACCCCAGCTAGGTGAGTATTTGGGCAGTGATGTCTGGGAAAATCAAACCTGGGTGGAGGGAGGCCATCCCTCGTGCCCAGGGAGAGCCTGTGTGTCCTGTGGGAGTGACACTATTCATGCTACCTCAGCCAGTTGGCCACACACAATGAACACATCCCACCATCTCTCACCCAAACTGCAGTCCCCTTACCCCACAGCCTTATACCCACCACCTCTGGAAAGGATGCAATAGAGCAAGGAGTCATCTCCCAGCTCTGAATGTGAACAAATTAGCATCATGTGAAATTCGTCATCCTGATGCGGCAGAAAGAGATACACGCATGTCTTTAAAGGGAAGAAAAAAATCTAAGGTACAAACACAAAACCAGCTACGGTGAGGCACTGACACCTTCGGGGTTTGTTTTGTTAACTACACGCTTTCTTCTTTCTTTTTGTATGCTCCCATCCTGCAGGTGGTCTACTCAAAATAATGAAATGGCTTTAAATACAGCAGGTTTGAGATGACCCACTCTTTGTAATTAGAGTGTCTTGGGACTGAGAACATAGCTTTTCATTTTAGACGTACTCTGGTTGACTTTTGGGTTCTTTATAAAATTTTCCCAAAGTGTGATAATCTTGTGGAGAATAAAATAGACTGAGCCTGGTAAAATGTCAAGGTATCGCCTTCTTTCGCATGGAGTAGGGAAAGCACAGAATTTGGTACCAGAGGGCAACAGTTTATTTTTATTTATTTATTTTTTATTTTAATGTTTTTAAATATGAAATTTATTGTCACATTGGTTTCCACACAACACCCAGTGCTCATCCCAAAAGGCAGAGGGCAACAGTTTAAATCCTACCTCCACAGTTTACCAAATGTGCTATCTTGGGCAAATTTTATCCTCAGTTTGCTCATCCATAGAATGGGTAATATAATAATAATAACTACAGAATTTGGAGAATCCGATGAGACTATAAATGTGAAAGTCCTTTACAAATGAAAATGCTCTACAAGCATACGTTATCATTGCTATGTCACCTGAAAGGAATGAATACAGGGTCAAAAATCCCTTTTAAATCCATTAAAACATTTTTACACCAGAACTTGGAAGGCCATCCTAATGAAACAGTTTAATAGATAGGTTTGTCTTTCTTTTACCTTTCTTTTGTTCTCTGTCCCCCCTTGTTTTTAGCTGGAGTAGGAAAAGAATGTATAGAGGAGGAATGGAAGCCATTTTTTCTACATAAAGTTTTTATAAAGAAATCTTCATAAACTTTTCCTTCATAAAAAGTTCATAAAGTCTGTAGTGTTATTTTTCTCCTCATGAATATTTAAGAAACTGTTGTCTGGGTCTTGCCATTGTGGAAAATCTAGAGGGAAAATCTAAAGCCAGTCTGCAAGAAAGTTTTCATAAGTCTTCATGGTAATGAGAAAAATAACCACAACTTGGTGAGCTAAATTAATTAAATTTACGTGACTGTCATTTATCCTGAGATTATGTCCTTCCTACATTATTTAGTGTAAAAATCCCCTTTCTCTCGTGAAGTGATGGTGATAGCGGATGGCAACTGTTTTGTTTGTTTTCAATGTCCTTACTCTGCAAAATAAAAAGTTGGCTACCCTATGTCAGGCCCCAATTATTTTTTGAAATTGGACTGGCCCCTGACATGCCAGTCTCTGGGAACCCTTGGCTTAGAAGGTTAATTGGAGATGGCAGGGATGGCGGTGGGGAAGCCAGTTCAGCTGCCTGTGTTTTGCTCCTTTCCCCAGAGCCCGCGGGGCCCACTGCCCCACATCCGGGCTGTCGCCAGTCCCTGGCTGTGTATGTGCACCCCAGCCCCCCTGGCTCCGCATCCCTGTCCGCTTTGAGCTCTCAGCCTCTCCTAGCTGGCGTCATCCTTCCAGACACAGCTCCCTAAGTTTGCCATGTGCAGTGACCCCGTGTTGACCCCGAGCCATGATACAAACTATGGGATTGTAATGAATCTCTAATTACCCACAGTACCTCCATGAGTCGTCGGCTGTGCTGCACAGCTATATTCCTCACCCATTTGGTCATCACCAAGCATTCAGAATGCAGCCAGACTCCATGCCCGGAAGCTGGGAGCCCCCACAGTCCCTGCCAAATGAGGCTGGCTCCGTAGGCTTCTGGGAATGAGAGGATGAGTCCCTTCCTTGTTATGAATCAGAGAGGGCGTTTGCACATGAATCATTCAGCTCTGCATGGGGACCTTGTCCTGGCTTTTATGTCTCCCAGTGGGTCTGGCTGAGGGGATGATCAGGAACACAAGGGGTGGGGGTGGTAGGGGGAGGGGGGAGGGGGGAGGGTTGCCCTTGGTGGGAGGGGCAGTTAATATTTTTAACATCCCGTGACAATTCTGAAATCCCCTATTTTATCATGCCGAAAAGGGATATGGCAACTTGTCTAGATTTAATGAAATGACAAGGAGTAGTTCTTGATTTTACAGCAGATGATGTCGTATCTTACCAGTGAGGAAGGTAGCTTCATAATAATGACAATAATGATAGCTTTCCCATGTGCCAAGTATTGTGCTACAAGCTACAAACATTATGTCTAATATTTACTAAGCCAAACCAAACAACAACAAAGACGGACAGGGAAACTGAGGCTTGGAGGGGTTAAGTAAGAGTTAAGTTTCCAATTCAAACAGTGAAGAAGCAGCGGTCTCAGTCCAATGCACATGTTTTGTTTTGTTTTTTAATTTTTTAATGTTTATTTATTTTTGAGAGACAGAAAGAGAAAGACAGAGGATGGGTGGGGGAGGGGCAGAGAAAGACACAGACACAGAATCCAAAGCAGGCTCCAGACTCCGAGCTGTCAGCACAGAGCCCGACAGGGGGCTCAAACTCACAAACCACTCGATCATGACCTGAGCTGAAGTTGGACACGTAGGCACCGCAAGCACATGTTCTTCAGGAGCATTTAATAGTTGCAACTGGAGAGAGATGACTGGGGTCAAAAGATAGATGTATTTTTAATTCACTTTCAGATCCCAGGTACAGAATTACTCCTATTTTTCAAAATAACTCATGGATTTTCTTTTCTTTTTTTCTGGTTTTTTTTTTTTTGAGATTAAATGAGGCTAGAAAGAACAAATGTTGGAGAGGATGTGGAGAAAAGGGAACTCATGTGCAGTGTTGGTGGGAATGTAAATTAGTGCAGCCACTATGGAAAACAGTGAGGAGATTCCTTTAAGAATAGAAGTGTCACATGATTCAGAAATTGCATTTCTTGATATTTATCCAAAGAAAATGAAAACACTCATGCAAAAAGACAGATGCACTCCCATGTTCATCACAGTGTTTTCTAATAATAGTCAAGATATGGGAGCAACCCAAGTGCCCATTAATAGTTGAAGGATAAAAAAAGTGTAGTACCCATACACAATGGAATATTACTCAGCCACAAAAAAGAAGGAAATGTTGTCATTTGTGACAACATGGATGAATCTTGAGGGCATTATGCTAAGTGAAATAGGTCAGCCAAAGAAAGACAAATACTGTATGATTTCATTTACATGTGGAATCTAGAAAGCAAAATAAACAAATAATCAAAACAAAATAGAAATGGACTCATACCTGCAGGAAACAAACTGATGGTTGCCAGAAGGGAGGAGTTTAGGGGGTAGACAAAATAGGTAAAGTGAATTAAGAGGTATAATATAAAATAGTTATAAAATAAGTAAGTATAAAATGGTTATAAAATAAATAAGACATGAGGTAACATACAGCATAAGGTGTTTGATAACGTTCTCTACTAACTCAAGAAATAAATTCAATTCAAATATCCCTGCTACAAATATTAAATATTCTTTTTAATTTAAATATCCTCTTGCCTGTGCAAGTGCTGGACGAATGAAGACGAATAAGATAGTCCCGTCCTCAAAGAACTAAGAGAGCATTATTTTTGTTGCTCTTATTTCCTACTGAATATAGTGTTAAAAGTTATATTTATAAAGTAGCATATTCAAAATTTTTAGAGTAGATTACTAATATTTCCCTGGCTTCTAAATGCAAGGCTTGTCACAGTAGGAATGATGTCACACTATTTAACTTGTGTGGGTGGAAAATGTTTATTGCCACTTGATATACAGATTATGCTCAAACACTGTGAAAAAAATTTTTCCGACGAATAAATGTATGTGTTAAGTGGTTGTGTCTTAAAACAGAAATGAATGAGCCATAGGAAATGGTCATATACTATATTTCTGAAGCCAGCCTGTTTTCCTAGCTTCAGGAGACGTTTTTTTGTCTATAGGTGTCTTGCAGTCCAATTAATTCCTCAAATTGGTAGGTAATTTGTACTTCTGTTGCACAACAAAGCGTTGTGGTGAAGATAACAATATTCAGTTCTGGAGACTTACAGCCTTCCTACCACTTAGAATAGATAATAGAAAATGACTTGCATCTTAGCGAGCAATTTTATAATTAAAATCCACAGTTCCTAAACCCAGCATCTCTAAATTATGTCATCTCTCACCTCATTAGTAAACTAATAGGACGTTTGAGCTGGAAGGGAATTTGGAGATGAGCAAACGCCCTCATTTTACAGATGCAGAAAATCCTGCATAGAAAAGTGACTTCAAAGACACATCGGCATACAAGGTGCGTAATGGGATATAAACACATTCTACCTGGCGTAAGAAGTTTGCCCTATTTTTGAAGGGTTGCTCCTGCTGTGGTACTTGCTATATGTCTCTGCAAAGTTGATGACAGTCTCATCTATCAAAAGGAGAGCCATTTTCTAAGAAGTCTATTAACTTTTTTGAAAATATGGGTCCAAACGAATGGACAATTTAAGACATGTCTGCATGGATTGAATAGAATGCAGCATTCCTAAGACCTTTTGAACATTATGGTTAATAATAATAGGTACCATTCACTGAGTGATTTTGTATGTCCTGTGGTATATGTAGTGTCTTCACAACAATCCAGAATGTATTATAAATCCCATTTTACAAATAAGAAGAATATGCCAACAGTCACAGCTTGTAAGTAAAATCGGGTTCCATCTGCCTCTAAATCTCAAGCTCTTGCTCACATACATGAATGCAAGTGCCAAAATGAGCAGGGAGAGAGTAGCCTTACTCCATTTTCAGAGCACAATAAAATGTTTGTATTATGGATTTAAGGTTGGGAGGAAATTTAGACAAAACATCCTTTATGTCTCTATTGGCAATTACGTCTCTACCCTGGATCTTGGTTCCCTCTGTCTCACCACAGTCACTGAGTCAATAAAAAGTTCCTCTTCACCTGAAGAAGGACAAAAGACACCAGTGACCCCTCCCATCCCGCTTCCAGATCAGCCTTAAAGGAATAAGGATGAGGCATTGAGTAGAGGGATCTCTCAGGCAAGTATTTGCCTTTAGTCATAATCTTTTGCCGGCTATTATTATGTTTCTACTTGACAGTTGGAGCCTAACTTCAGAAACAACCTATTAAAATTCACACACACAGCAGAGAGTCAGAGAGGATAGGCTGTTCCATTTTTAGTCCCTCTAGCGCTCCACCTGCTGCTGAAGAAAAGAGACAATGGGCCTTCCTACAACTCTGCTAGAAAAACAAAAGAACACACTGCATTGTTCAAGAAGTCAGGTAACTGTCTAAAACGGGGCGGCAGACAAGAGAACGAGCCAATAGAATCGATGTGAGTGAATTTGTCCCAGTTACACAGTTGCGTGGGAAGTTTTATATGGCTTCTATGGATCTCCTCCATGTAGTCCAGTACCTTGCACTTATCCCTAAAAAAACTTGTAAAGGAGAAATGGGGGTTTATTTCTGATAGTAAGTATAGTAGTGACAATCAAAATGTGCATAAGATTTGCGTGCTTAAAAGATTTCCTACATGGGGCACCTGGGTGGCTCAGTCATTTAAACCGCCAATTCTTGATTTCGGCTCTGGTCATGATCTTAGGGTTCACCAGATAGAGCCCAGTGTCAGGCTCTGCACTGAGTGTGAAGTCTGCTTAAGATTCTTTCTCTCCCCCTCTCTCTCTCTCTGCCCCTCCCCACTCACGCCCGTACATGCATGGTTTCTCTCTCTAAAAAAAAAATATATTGAAAATTATAAAAAGGGGGTGCCTAGGTGGCTCAGCCGGTTAAGTGTCCCACTTCAGCTCAGGTCATGATCTCGCAGTCCGTGAATACGAGCCCTGTGTCGACTCTATGCTGACAGCCTCAGAGCCTGGAACCTGCTTCAGATTCTGTCTCTCCCTCACTCTCTCTGCCCCTCCCTGGCTCGTGTTCTGTCTCTCTCAAAAATAAATAAATAAACTTTTTTTTTTTAATTTGAAAAAGGTTTCCTACACAATACAATGGAATGGTGTGCTTAAGTTTCTAGGCTCTGGAGCTGGATTGCCCAGGCTGAAGTTCCAGCTCCATTCCTTCCAACTGTGTGCCCGTGGGTATATTCTCAAACCTCTTGGGACTGTCTGTTTTTTTCTGGAAAATTAGGACAGTAAAAACACCTATTCCATGGAGCATTGTGAGGATTAAATGAATTAATACATGTAAAGCACTTTGGATGGTGCATGGTACGTGGTAAGTATGCAACAAATGTTATTTTAATGGTTTTGTGTTTCATTTTGTTTTAAACAGTTCTTCAACAAAGCTAGTATATAATGGATCAGGACTGGAACAGAGGGAAAACACACGTTTTGCACTGAATGGTTTTTTTTTAAGTGCCCCTCTGCTGTCTCCTGTTTCCTGGTGTTAGTCTGGGTATAAATATGGAACCCAGTCTGCATAGCTGGGAGACCATCACTGCCTTGGTGATTGTCTCATTAACTCCAGGGTTCAGGACTTAAGTCATCATCTGAGTTTTGGTGGAGCCATTGGTCACTGTACGGTTGTGAAATCAGAAGGAATTACTTTCAGCATTGTGTCTGCCATTTGATATTTGCAGAGTGTTTTGTAATCTCCTAGTTACCCTCCACCCACCTGCTGGGACCTAGACAGATGGCAAGCCTTCCTTCCACTTAACATTTCTCCAAAATTAAAGGAGTAACTCACACTCGATGATGAAAACAGAACTCAAAACAGTTCTTCACTTTCTTTTTTGAATCCATCCCTGTAATAGAAACTGCAATAGTTGACTTGATCTTTGAAAGACTGACAGAATAACTGAGAGAAAACAATAATAATCATTGCACATACTTCTTGTGTGCTTATAATGTAGTAGACACTGCTCTAAGCTTTGTGTATGAACCGACCATAATCCTATGATGCAAATACTGTTCTTTCTTTTATTTCACTGATGAGGAAACCAAGAAGCACAGAGGATACATATTTTGCCCCAAATTTCACGATTGCTGAATGGTAGAGGACTCACCCTGTTAGTCTCACTCTGGAACTCTGATCTTCACTACCACCACACTATCAATAGAATCCTGCCTGAGCCTGGGACCTAATGAACTCATTCATACCTTCCAGCACCCTCTCTTTTGTATGAGAAAGCAACTAATGAAGTTTTGCATGAATACATGTAGGTTGCCAAGATCAGGTGGCATTCTGAGAAGCTCCCTATCCATTAATTTCATAAATTTACAACTGTGTCAGATCTCCCTTATAAGGTCAGAAACCTGATTTTCCCAGCACACTAAAAAGGAAGCCATTTCTGAGGAATAAACTCACATTAATTAAATTTTAAAGGACTAGAGGCCAAACCAATATGTCAAAATATTAATCCATTCTAACATTAACAAATACTTATTGAATGCCTAGGTGCTAACAGTACAAAGGTGTGGTGATTCTAAGGGCTTCATATAAAATCCCTGCCCTCATAGGGGCTCCTGGATGGCTCAGTAGGTCAAGCGTCTGACTTCGGATCAGGTCATAGTCTCATGGTTCATAAGTTCGAGCCTCACGTCAGGCTCTGTGCTGACAGCTCAGAGCCTGGAGTCTGCTTCAGATTCTGTGTCTCCCTCTCTCGCTGCCCCTCTCCTGCTTACAGTCTATCTCTCTGTCTCTCAAAATTAAAGAAACATTTTAAATAAACAAATAAATAAAATCCCTGCCTTTATAGATCTTACATTCCAAATGGGAGAATAGATAAAGGTAATAAAAAATATATAAATCTATAAATCAATCATACAAAAACAGTTAATAGTAAGTACCAGGAAGAAAAAATGAAGCAGAAAAAAACCCAGAAGTTTAAGAGATGCTACTTTAAGTTGAATGGTCAGTGAAGGACTATTTCAGGGTGTGATATTTGAGCAGACACCTGAATAAGCAAGAAAACAAGCTAAGTGGACATGAGACCAGTGTTCAGACCGGGGAAAAGCCTTGCAGTGGAAACATGCTTGACACGTTGGGGAAACAGATAGTAGACAGTATTATTGGAGTTCAAAGAGTGAGGAAGAAAATGGTAGTATGATTTGGGAGAGGCAGTCAGGGGCCAGATCACAAAGGCCTTTATAAGGGTTTAGGCCATGATAAGGAATTTTGGATTTTATCCTAATGTGATAGAAACAATTAGAGGGTTTTAAATAAGAGAGTGATGTGCGAGAGTGTGATGCTAAGTGAAATAAGCCATACAGAGAAAGACAGATACCATATGGTTTCACTCTTATGTGGATCCTGAGAAACTTACCAGGAACCCATGGGGGAGGGGAAGGAAAAAAAAAAAAAAGAGGTTAGAGTGGGAGACAGCCAAAGCATAAGAGACTGTTAAAAACCGAGAACTGAGGGTTGATGGAGGGTGGGAGGGAGGGGAGGGTGGGTGATGGGTATTGAGGAGGGCACCTTTTGGGATGAGCACTGGGTGTTGTATGGAAACCAATTTGTCAATAAATTTCATTAAAAAAAAAAAAAAAAAAGAGAGTGATGTGCTCAGATTTGTGTTTTAAAAGGACGGCTCCAGCTGCAACCTGGAGAATTGGCTAATGAGGGCACAGGTGCCAATGGGGAGCAGGATAGGTAATTACTGCAGGGTCAGGTAAGAGATGATGGTATCTTGGAGCAGAAGAGAAAATGACAAAAGAGGTGAGAAATGATGGGATTTGGGATGTATTTTGAAGGATGTACTCAAAGTTTGAGGCCTGACCATGAGGTGAATGAAGATCCATATTTGTGTAGGAGAAGGCAATAGAGATTTTGTTTTTTGGATGGGATGATTCTAGTGTGCCTATTAGACATCAGAAGGCAGATTATAGTTGGTAGTCTATAATTGATAGGGGAGAGGTTGGAACTGAAGTTATCAGTATATCGGTGGTTTTTAAAGCCATGGGATTGAATTCAATTCCTCAAGATGGTGATTACAGATAGAAAAGAGAAGAGACTCCAAGACTGAGACCTGGAACAACTCTGATTTAGAAGGAGGAATAAGGAGAGTCTAGCAAAGGAGATTGAGGAAGAGCAGCCAATGAGAGAGAAGAAAAAACAGTGACACATGTTTCTGAAAACAAAATAAGAAAATGTTTCAAGATGGTGGGAACGCTAATTATTTGAAAAAACTTCTGAGGAGTAGAGTTCATTCTCTAAGTCTAAAAACTCAGATGTGGCTATTGGATTAGGCAACATCGAGGATATTTGTGACTTTAGCAAGAGAGGATTCAGTGGAATGGTGCGAAAGATAGCTTAGCTGGGGTAGTGGATAAGTGGTAAGGTGAGGAAATAGATGAGGTAAGAAGGAGGCTAGTAGACAATACCATCCAATCCACTTAGTCAAGTCTTACTGGCTTAGAAATCTCTTCTTTGAGCCATTGTTGATCTTGAGATTTAACTTCCAAGGGAAATTATATTTCCCCTATTTCCAGGTTCCTTGAAGGCACTGTGATATATCCTTTATAAACCAACTACTTTAAAATTTCCTTTAGTATTGTTAGTCTAAAAGATCTAAAATGTTAAATAAAAATGTGTAAGAATGAAGAATGACCATTGCTGAAGAAAGATCAGGAAAAAGAAAAGCAGAATTATAAATTATCTGAAAGAACCATAATTTAATTCTCCTAGGTTAAAAAATTTCATGACAAGAAATGCTTCTCTGAATTATGTAAACTAATATGAAACTTAGTACCCCACACTCAGTATATATTCACTGATATTGGTAGTAATTAGCAACCATGATGATGATAGTGATTGTAGTTCTTTGAAAGTAATTAATTGTGTTAGAGCAAATAAAGATGAAATATATTAATATGAACATGCAAGGATTTATCCAATAAATTATTAATTTTCGCTACAAGTCTTAGAAAAAAGCAAATAGACCGTAGTGAGCAAATAGACTGCCAAATGTTATGAGGAAAGTGCCAGACTCTACTGATAAGTGAATTGCCTAGGGATGCTCTTTTTGTGTCTCCCTTTCTGAGATGACCACCATCGGTTGGTCTTAAAAATCACATTGGGTCTAGTTAGCTTTGAAGTGTCTTGCCAGTGCACACTACGGATTTGAAGGTTTTGAATTATTTTTAAAGGTCTGATTTATCATCATATAACTGTTAAATAATGCATGACATCTTTGAAGAACTTATGAAATAGGTTAATTGTTGTTTATAAACTGAATTTGATAAGTCAAGGATTTAGGAATGCTTACAATGGTAGGTAATATGTAATGGCTACCCCAGGGACAATGGTATATATCACTAAATCCTATTTTATTTTCCTCCATCCTGGGTGCCCAGAAAACTACCCTTCCCAGTCCACTTGAACATAAGTGGGTTTGTGTGCCTACTGCTGGTTTATGAAATGTATGCAGAAGTGATGTGAGTCACTTCAGAGCTGAGGCTGAAATGCCCTGTGCTGTCTTCTATCTTCCATTCTTTCACTTTAGCAGATGCCAAAGTCAAGAGCCAAGATGGTGGAAACCATGTAAGACTGGGTCCCTAGGTGATTCCTTTGAGCAGAGCTCTCCACTAACCTGCTCAAGATAGGTAGCGTGAATAAGAAATAACATATAAAGAATTTAGAGCTAATTTATTATTGCAACATCACTTAACCTAGGCTGAGTAATAGTAGCCACAACAAAGTGAGATTTCATAACCCAATTCTATTAAGGTACAGAGGATGGAAGTTCTAAAAACTTGGACAAGGACAGGGACCTAGAACCTCTACTACATGAGAATTTAAATTAAAGCCTTCTACAAAAAGATGAGACACCATAAAGGTGATCAACCCCTCAGTCAGTGAACTAAAACAAATATGTCCCCCACAGAAAGAGATGTTGAAGATACATGCTGATCATGGCCTTGCCTCTAGAAGGAACAGAAAACAAAAAGGAAACAGTACCCTCTGGAGATTCCCAGCCACCTCAAGATGCGCTCATATAAGTTTGGGGCTGGAATTTTTACCACCTGTATAGCCACATAAGATTTCCCAGCTGAAAATTCAGTGAAAGAGTTCCTGAGTTGCTCTTACCTCAGACACCTGGCAGAAACAAAAGCAAATCCTTTCTGAAGGAGCCAAATTAAATTACAGAATTACAGAATTCTATCAGGTAAAGTGAAAAACACAAATGCATAAGGAAGATCCATTGACGAGAGTCAACAGATTTTTGAATTACCAAGAAAAGAGATGATAGAGTAATATACCTCAAACAGTAGAGTAAACCATTATTCCATATGCTACTTTAATAGTTCATATATGTCATAATGTATGTGTCAAAGCCCATAAAATGTTTAACACCAAGAGTGACCTCTAATGTAAACCGTGAGCTTTGGGTTATAATGATGTGTCACTATAGGCAACAATGTAACAAATGTAAATGTAGTGTGGGATGTTGACAGTGGGGGAAGGTAGGATTGTATAGGGACAGGAGAACTC
The DNA here is from genome assembly GCF_016509475.1 of Prionailurus bengalensis. NCBI lineage: Eukaryota > Metazoa > Chordata > Mammalia > Carnivora > Felidae > Prionailurus > Prionailurus bengalensis. The sequence continues at coordinate 85,384,039 of NC_057350.1, read as the reverse complement.
CCTGTACTTTCTACTTAAGTTTGCTGTGAACCTAAAACCACTATATAAAATGAAGTCTACTTAAAATGCAAAAAGAAGTACCAACGGAGGTGAAAATTATTTCTTTGAAAAAAGTATAAAATTAAATCATTGGTAAAGTGGATCAAGACAGAGAGAAGGCACAAATGAATAATATAGGAATAAAAAATATTACTAGAGATATAGCAGTGATTAGAGGTTAACAATTAAATTGAAGTAAAAAGATAAAAACAGAGATAAAGATACATGAAAATCATTGTTACAGTATTTTTTATGTTACAAATGTGAAGATTGGGTTGACCTCCCAAACATCTGGGAATTAAGCTTCTAAATAACCATGAGCAAAATAGAAACACAGAAATTTAAAAACTTCTTTCAACTGAAGGATAATGACAAAATGTGTGGGATGCTGCTAAAGCAGTGCTTAGAGGGAAATTTATAGCTTATGTTAGAAAAAAATTTCACCTTAAGAAATTAGAAAAAGAGGGGGCGCCTGGGTGGCGCAGTCAGTTAAGCGTCCGACTTCAGCCAGGTCACGATCTCGCGGTCCGTGATTTCGAGCCCCGCGTCAGGCTCTGGGCTGATGGCTCGGAGCCTGGAGCCTGTTTCCGATTCTGTGTCTCCCTCTCTCTCTGCCCCTCCCCCGTTCATGCTCTGTCTCTCTCTGTCCCAAAAATAAATAAACGTTGAAAAAAAAAAAAAGAAATTAGAGGGGCGCCTGGGTGGCGCAGTCGGTTAAGCGTCCAACTTCAGCCAGGTCACGATCTCGCGATCCGTGAGTTCGAGCCCCGCGTCGGGCTCTGGGCTGATGGCTCAGAGCCTGGAGCCTGTTTCCGATTCTGTGTCTCCCTCTCTCTCTGCCCCTCCCCCGTTCATGCTCTGTCTCTCTCTGTCCCAAAAATAAATAAACGTTGAAAAAAAAAAAATTAAAAAAAAAAAAAAAGAAATTAGAAAAAGAAAATTCAATTAAACCCAACATAAAAAGAGAAAAGTAAATAAAAACCATGAGAACAGAAATAAATGAAATAGAAACAAACAATAGAGAATATTGACAAAAGTGAAAGTTGAGTCTCTGGCAAGAGTAATAAAATTGATAAACCTTATGCACTACTGATCAGGGAAGAGAGTAAATAAAAAGAAAACATCAATTCAGATCCTAAAGACATTAAAAGGACAATAAAGGAATGCTAAAAACAATTTTATGCCAATAAATGAAACAATTTACCATTAAAAAATTGATTCAAGATGAGTTATAAACTAAACATAAAAGCCAAAATTATAAATCCGGTAGAACACATAGAAAAATAGATGGACAACGTTGGGGTAGACACAAAGGACCAAAACACTAACTAAAAATTTGATAATTTATACAGCACTAAAATTAAAAGCTTCTATATATCAAAAGACACAAGGAAATAAAAAGACAAAATTGGGAGAATGTATTGCCATTTTTATGTCTAAAAAAGGACTTGTCTCCAGAAAATAGAAAGAACTACAAATCAGTAGAAAAAAGACAACTCTATTAAAAAATAGGCAAAAACTTTAACAGCCACATCATAAAATAAGATGTACGAATGACAAATCTGCACATGCAAAGATGCTTAAAATCATTAACACTAGAGAGATACGGGTTGAAATCACAACAAGATAGCACCACACCCACTGGAATGGCTAAGTTGAAAAACCTGGACACTACCAAGTATTGGCAAAAAAGGAGATACAGAATTACCCTATGATCCAGCAATTGTACTACTAGGTATTTACCCAAAGGATACACAAAAACTAATTTGAAGGGATACATGCACCCTTATGAGTATAGCAGCATTAGCAACAATAGTCAAATTACAGCAAGAGCCCAAATATGCTTAGACTGATGAATGGATAAAAAAATGTCACATATATATTTAATGGAATATTACTCAGCCATCAAGAGAATGAAATCTTGCCATTTGCAACACTGTGGATGGAGCTAGAGAATATTATTTGAAGTGAAATAAGTCAGGGAAAGACAAATACCATATGATTTCACTCATCTGTGGAATTTAAGAAACAAAACAAGTGAACATTGTGGGGGAAAAGAGAAGCAAACCAAGAAACAGAGTTAAAAAAATTTTTTAAGGTTTATTTATTTTTGAGAGAGAGACAGACAGAGTGGGAGCCGGGGGCGGGGGGGGGGGGGTGGCGGTGGTGAGGTAGAGAGAGAAAGACACAGAATCCGAAGCAGGCTCCAGGCTCTGAGTTGTCAGCACTGAGCCTGGTGCAGGGCTTGAACTCATGAACTGAGAGATCATGACCTGAGTCGAAGTTGGACACTTATAACCAACTGAGCCAACCAAGCACCCCCAGACTCTTAATTATAGAGAACAAACTAATGGTTACTGGAGGGGATGTGGGCAGGGGGGGATGGGTTAAACAGGTGATGGGTATTAATGAAGGCACTTGTTACAATGAGCACCAGGTGTTGTATGTAAGTGATGAGTCACTAAATTCTACCCCTGAAACTAATATGGCGCTATATGGTAACTAGCTGAATTTGAATAAAACTTGGGGGGATAAAAGAAAAAGCAGATGCACTAGAACTCTTTTATACTGCTGATGGAATGCAAAATACTAAAACCACTTTGAAAAATGGCATGGCAGTTTCTCATCAAGTTTATTCACCTGTTCTCTAACCCAGCAATTCTACTCTCATATATTTACCCAAGAAAAATGAAAACATATGTTCATAAAGAGACTTGCACATGAATGTTCAGAGCAGCTGTATTTGTAATAGTCAAAATGGAAATAATGGAAATTTCCATTCCTAGGAGAATGGACAGATAGATTGTGGAACATTCATACAAGGGAATATTATTCAGCAATACAAAGTAACAAACTAGTGATATATGCAGCAACATGGAGGAATCTCAAAAAATGTTCGAAAGAATTCATATTCAAAAGAATATGTGCTATATAATTCCATTTATTTAAAATTCAGGAACAAGGAAGACGAATCTATGATAGAAATCAAAACAGAAAATGCTTCATAGAGGCAGAGGGCAAGATTCCCTGGAAAGAAGCATGATAAAACTTTCTGTAGTCATAGAATATTCTATATCTTCATGGGTGTTCTTCCAACTCTCTGTGCATATACTATGTATAAATTATACCTCACTAAAAAATTCAAAATTAAAAAAACAGGCAAAAAATAACAATTTCTTGGGAAAAAGTAAATGATCAAAACTGACCCAACAGTGTCTGAAAATTTGAATGGTTCTAAAATAATGGAAAAAATGAATCAGCGATTCAAAATCTTCTCAAAAATAAATTACCAGGCTCTTTCAGAAAAGAGAAAAATTGGGCTGAGATTAGTGACATTGTGACAAGAAAAGATTAAACAGGACAATAAGAAAAAGTTAAATTATAGGCCACGTTTAACTTTGAGTTTCTACGTAAAAGCCCTAAATAAAATATTATTAAACCAACTCTACAATTTTTAGAAAGATACTATTTCATAACCAAGTGAATGCAATGTGAGCTAAATACAGGAAAATCTCTTACTGTAATCTATTGTATTAACTGGTTGAAAAATCCATGTGATACTTTCAATAGATGCAGATAAGAAGCGTGGTCAAGGAACAAATGAAAAGATGCTCAATTTTACAAAACAAACAAAAAACCCCAGGAAAATAGAAGTTAAAACTGCAACAAAGCAAGATACCATTTTACAAACATTGATGGGTCAAAAATTACAAATACCAAGGGTTAGCTACAACGTGAAACAAAGAAAAGGTATGATAGAGTGTAAACTGATACACTCATTTTGGAAAACAATTTGACAGGACCCACCAAAATGAGCTCATCCCCTGACCCAGCAATGAAAAAAACAATTCCATTCCTAAGTTTATACCAAGAAATGAAAGAAAGAATGTGACATTAGAAGTGGATGTGTGTATTGAGGTGGATGGGAAGAGGGGAGTGTTTCAGCCAAGGGGGAAGGAAGAGACCCCTAGAGGCTGACATTGGCAGTATCTGCCCATGCTCAGTCACTGGAAGAGGAAGTTTTACCTACAGGGTTTGGGAATATTTCTGATCTCTGGTTTGGAGATAAACGTATGTGGTCAAAGCAATTAGCAAAATTATTCCTTGTCCTGGATAGATAGCTCAAGCTGGTTTTTCCTGGTTCTTTTAAATATTCCATTAATATAAAACTCTGTGTTCTGACTCTATGTTCATCAAGCAATATCCTGTTTCCCAAGTGCATCTGCCCGTAGGAAGGGAAGGTACCAATCACCTAGGTTTCGACTATTTCTGATTCCTGAGTAATCCAAAACTGTCCCCTAATTGTAATTTGACTTCTCATATACTTTGACTATAGGAAGAGAAATTTACGCCAGCCTGAATGAGCTGGTTATATTTCTCACGGCATTAATAAACTAGGCATTCTGATTTGTATGACTCTTACATGCCCTTGAGTTAATGTGAATTCCTCCCTCTGGGGCTGATCACCCTGAGACTGATTCCCAAGCATGATTTCCACTTCTTAACAAAGTTCAGATCCAGCTGTTCTCATGTTAGTTGGCATTACTGTCTTACATCCATTTTCCAACACTTTCTGTTGATTCCTGCCCTTATTAAATCAGTGTTCAACTAGAAATGAAAATTAAAGGTTATACATTAAAACTCTATTATATAAAGTAATTCCTAAAACTTCCCAAAATTTTGAAAAGTCAACTAGTTCTATTTTATAAGTATCTCCAAAAATTAATATGAAATATTGCTGAACTCAACATAAGCATGTGTACACATAAACACTTGTGTTTTGAAGTCAGTTTTATAGGAAAGTTATGATTTTTTTGAGAAAGTTTGAAGCCTAATGAAGACGGGCATATCATGACTGAGCACCGACCAGTGCGTGAACTAGTTACATGCAGATTACCTAGTGATGATTTTGTTATGAGACTTTAAGTGGCAACGTAAATAGCCACATGAAACCAGCTGAGCCTGTTAGGACTTGAATATGATAAGCATGTTTCTCAACAACCACGCCTTATATCCACTTTGGTTGACCTTTTAAAAAAAAAAAAAATCTGACTCTTTTACCTGTCAATGAATAATGCTCACTCAGTGCTGCCTCTGGTCTATTAATTCTGCTTGGCTGTCTTTGAAATTTTTGGACAACATGCTTCTCAGGTGATTGCAACGTGAGTCAAGTAGAAAAAGAAGTTGTCGACAGTCCCAGTGAGGTCCTAAGCCTTGGCAGTGGGGTTCACGCAAGCCTGGTGCTGTCACCACATCAATCAGCCCTGGAGCACACTGTTATTATCACAACCAGTCATTCCCCACTGCAATCACAACAGGAGAGAGGAAAGCCTTCTCTTCACAACTGACTGCAAGCTGCTTGATCCCTGTAACCTTGAGAAGTACCAGAATGTCACAGGTAGGAGTTTCCCTGTGGCACTTCTGCATATCCTTCCCTCCCACTGCACTTCCCCCTCCCTCTCCCTAATCTTTGCTCTTCTCAGACTGGAAGACAGTCACGAATGAGACTGAGCACAAGGATTTGGCTACAAGCCAAAAGGACAAACTAAAAGTATCACAGAGGTGCAGAAGAGGTATAATTTTAGACTGCTGCAGGAGAAAATGCAAAATCTGGAGGCAGAGGCTTCAGTGTCTGGGAGCACCTGACAGTGCTCTTAGGGAATGAAAACTGATCACTAGCTTCAACTAGTGGTCCCTAGCAGGGTCCGTTTCTGGGCATAATACTGAAGGAAGTAAAATTTATCATCTTTGTTGGCTACTTCCATTTCCTACCCTTCTTCCCTATTCCTCTCAGGACTTTTTCTTTTAAGTCTACTTGAATCTATCCTTCCTAGTGATCAACTGGCCCTTGATTCATGTTAATGTTGAAAAGAATCATCCATATTATAATTCACACCCATGTTTAAGGGGTGACTGTACTTTATTGTATCTAGAAGATTTGGATATGTATATGAGGGATAGTATGCCAATCAATTCAGGGAAGTAATTTTTCATCCTCTTATTCTGGGCTCAAATGCAAGTTTAGTCAGTGTGGAACTAGATAGCATTTTCTCCCTTGTTGGTGAGACTAGCATGTGAACTAAGCTTATTTGCAGCTAATACAATCACAACCATGGATGCCATCAATCAAGTGCCTACCTATTCCACTTACCAGATGTTTCATCCAAGTTATCTCATTCAGTCATCACAGAAACAAAATGAAATGGATACTATTATTTCTGTTATATGGATAAGGAAACTGACATAAGTTAGTGAAGGACAGAGCTGGACTTTGAAAACCCTCGACCTCTCCACTATATAACATCTCAGGAAGCAAAAACTTTAGTTAAATTCTAAAACTAAAACACTAAAATGGAATCTCCAATGTAGCAATAGAATACAATTATGACACTGGAAGAGGCAACAGAACATACTTACCTGTTAACCGCCTACCTCAAAAGAACACTGCATGCTTAGAAGGCTTCTCCAAAAGTATGGGGTTTTTTCTAAGAAGACCAACTGTTCAAATAACTCTCTATTTCATTTTTTTTTTAATTATATTCCTGACCTGGGAAACCTCACTGCATTCTGAAAGGAAGAAATAATACCAATAACATTCTCTTACTAAAATGCAATAAAACTAAAACTAATAACAAAATAAAAAACTGAAAAGGAACTTCCACCCAGAAATTAAGATGTATGTTTTTAAAAAACACTAGTCAAGAACATTATATTGAATGGATGAAAACAAACAATGAAAATACATACTATATGACTTCAGTTATGTGAAGTTAACATGAAAAACTAACCCATGGTAATAAAGATGAAAATAAGTGGTTACCTCTGAGTATTGACTGGGAATGGGCACAAAGGAACTTTCTGGTGGATAAAGATCATCCAAACCTTGATCTAAATGGTAGCTACATGGATGTATACATACGCAAAAATTGATCTGGCTGTACTGTTAAGATTTGTGCATTTTAATGTATTCAAGTTCTTCCTCACTTCGAATAAAAGAAATCAACTAATATAATTCACCACATTAAAAATTAGAATAAAAATGTTATTATCACTCCATAGTTACAGAAACAAAGTTGATAAAATTCATCTCCTGTTTATTAAAAAAAAAAACTGCTAGAAAACTAGTAATAGTAGAAAACTTCCTTAATCTGATAAAATGTGTCCTAAGTATTCTGCTCCAACCCTATACTTAGTGTTGAAGAGCAAAACTCTCTTTTATGATCAGAAATGAAGTGAAAATGCTCATTATCACCACTTTTTTTTTCTTTAACCCATTTATTTCATCCACCCATCCCCCCTATCTCTGGCAACCACCAACCTGTTCTCTATATCTATGTGTTTTTTGTTGTTGTTTTTCAGATTCCACACATAAGTGAGATCATATAGAATTTGTCTTTCTCTGACTGACTTATTTCACTTAGCAGAATGCCCTCAAGTTCCATCCATGTTGTTGTAAATGGCAAGATTTCCTTCTTTTTTATGGTTGAATATATTCTTCTTTATCTATTTGTATATTGATGGACACTTGGGTTGTTTCCATGTCTTAGTTGTTGTAATTAAGGCTTCAATGAACATGGGAATGCAGATATATTTTCAGGTTAGTGTTTTCATTTCCTTTGGATAAATATCCAGAAGTGGAATTGCTGGATCATATAGTAGATCTATCACTACTTTTATTCAACATAGTACTGGAGGTCTTAGCCAAGGCAGTAAAGCATTGTCATTATTTGCAAATGGCATGACTGTGCATGGAAAAATCCAAAATAATTTAGAAATAAATTATTATAATTAATAAGTGAAGTTAATGAAGTCCCAATATACAATTTACTAAAATAAATTGTATTTTTATAAATAAATGAAACTATTAGAAAAATAGCACTGAAAACCATCAATGTTAAATACCTTAGAATATAATCTAATAAAATGTACACAAAATTTAAACACAAAGAACTATAAAATACTGAAAGAAATTGCAAAATCCAAATAAATATAGAGATATAATTTGTTTATAAATTAGAAGACTCTGTGTTATAAATATGTCTGTTCTCCCTAAATCAACTGATAGAGTCAATGCACTACAGTTATAATTCCAGCAATTTAGGGGGAGGGTGGGGAATTGACAAGTTTCTAAAATTTATTTTTTTTAATGCAAATAACTAAGAACAGATAAGGTAGATTTGAAGAAGAATGATTTGGAGAATCTAGTTACACCGCTAAATATTAATTTAGCCACATTAATTAAGACAGTGTGACACCACCGGTTTGAGCACAGGCAAATGGACCAGAAAAAGAAACAGAAGAGGGAATCCAGAAATACACCCTGACACGGACACATGGTTTATGGCAAAGATCACATTACAGAAACACAAGTAGAGAACTGACAACAAATCGTTGTGGGTCAGTTGACTATCCAAAAGAAAAAAATTAAGCTTGATTCCCACATTGTACCATATAAAAATTCAACTGTAGGTGGATTGTAGGTTTAAACGTGGAAGGTAATTGCTTCTTGGCTAAGAAGAATCGCTTCTTGGCTAAGATCAAGTGTAAATGTGAAAGGTAAAACAATTACTTTTAGAACATGATCTAAATGACTTTGTCATAGGCAAAGATTTCCCAAGTAGTATACAAAAATAAAGCATTAACCATAAAGGGAAAAATAAGTTGGACTACATAAAAATTAAGAACTTCTGCTCATCAAAAAACTTATTTGGAGACTTATAAGATACAAAGTAGGAGTCCATGTTTGGAATGCCTACATCTGAGAAAGATTTTGTACCCAGAATATATGAAAAACCTCTTTAGATAAAAAAAAGTTCATAAAAACATGGGCAAAAGACTTGAAAAGGCATTATAAATGATCATAACCAAATAGATAACAAAACATATGAAAAGATGCTCCTTGGTAATAATATAAATGCAAATCTGAAACCAGAATAGTTAAATTTAAAAAGACTAATAATACCGGGGCACCTGGGTGACTCAGTCAGTTGAGTATCTGACTCTTGATTTTGGCTGAGGTCATGATCCCAGGGTTGTGGAATCAAGCCCCACATTGGGCTTCACGTTGAGCATAGAGCCTGTTTAAGATTCTGTCTCTCAGCCCTCTCCCCAGCGTGTGCTATCTCTTTAAGATAAGACAAGATAAGATAAGATAAGATAAGATAAAGAAGACTGATAATACCAAGTTTAATAAGGATGTGGAGCATAGGAACTCTTACGTATACTGTTTTGGGGAGTGTAAATTGGAACAACAACTTCCAAAAACTTTTTAGAAGTATTTACCAAAGCTGTATACGTGGCATGATTCACAGCCCAGCAAACCACCTCATAGGTATATAGCACTTACAGACCTTTGCTTATATGTGTACCAGGAGACATATATAAAGATGTTCATAGCAGTTTTACTCTTAATTGCCACCAACTATAAACAATCCATGTGTTAATCGGTAATAGAACAGATATTAAACTGTGGTCTATTAGCAAATGGAATTTTATTCAGCAATTAAAATGAATGAATTATTCCTACATGCTGCAACACGAAAGAATCTCACAAATGTAACATTGAGTGAAAGAAGCTAGACTCAAAAGACACACAAGACTCTAATTCTATTTATGTACATTTGACAAACAGGTGAAACGAATTTAGTTTTGGAAGTCAGTTAGTGATCAACAGCCTGAGAAGTTGTAATGACTGGGAAGGGATACATTAGGGCTTCTGCAAGTTCTATTTCCAGTAATGTCCCATTTCTTGATAAGGCTAGGGATACACAGGTGTGTTCTCTTTGTAAAACTTCACTGAGATGCATACTTACAGTTTATTCCCTCTTTGGATATTGCACTTCAGTGAAAAACTATTTATTTTAAAAAATTGAGGTAGCACAAATACAGAAAATTAAAAATGACAAGAAGGAGATACTACCAAAAGTGAAGGAAACAAATGAATCATGAGACTACTTTGCACAGTTCAATGCAAATAAATTTGAAATGTATTATTTTCTAGAAAAATACAATATACTCCAAAAGAGCAAATCTAAACAGTTCAGTTACTATAAAAGAAATAAACAGTTAAAAGGAAATATATAATTACATATATGGAAAATGCAAAAGAACAAATGAAAAAGACTTCTGGAACAAAACAGAATTTAGTCAAGTAGTTTATGAAATCATCATGCAAAAATCAATGGCCTTCATCTATACAAACAAAAACAGAATGTATAGAAGACCTCATATATAATAACCAAAATAAGAAAATAAACACATATGAGTAAACTTGACTAGAAATGCCCAGAATGTATAAATGCCTTGAAAGACAAAAAAAAAAAAAGAAAGAAAAAAAAAAAAAAAAAGAAAGAAAAAAGGAGTTGAACAAATAGAAAGATATACTGCATTTTGGAATTGTAAAACTCAATATTCTAAAGATGAAAATTCTCTTTCAGTTCAATATTTAAATGCAATGAAATATTAATAGAAAATACCATCATTAATTGTATATTAAAATACAATTATAGCTTCTATAAGTAATCCAGTCTGGTATGAGAAGACAGACTGACCAATGAAAGAGAATAGAAAATTCAGAAATAGATCCAATGCATTTGGAAATGTAGACCATGAGAAAGGTAGCATCTCAAATCAATAGGGAAAAATACACTTTCTAATATCAGGTGTTGGGATAGCCAAGTGAAAAAAAGATAAAATTGGGTTCACTCTTCACACTAGAGGGAAAAATAAATTCAAATGTAAGAGTTAAATGTTAAAGTCTAATGAAGCCGTACAAGTCCTAGAAATATGATTTGGCAAAACACAGAGGAATTTCTCTTTAACTTTGGAAGGGGCTCCTTTCCAAACTATGATTCACAATGTAGAAGAGAAAAGGGGGAATGTGCTACATACAATAATACACATTTCCCATTAAAAGACACCAGAAGTCCCTGGAAAAATGCCTGATTCTAGGTGTGGGGCAGGCAATACACAACATCTGTCACACCAGAAAGCGAGAAAAATATTATTAGAGCTATTAGGATTTTGCCAAATGGACTGAACAGCCAACTTGAAAAGTTTTCTACTTGCCAAAGATAGAATTCTCTGAGCAGCAATGACAATAGTATCTAAAATGGATTGAAATATATCAACCATGTTTAAATTCATGAGTTAATGATAATTAAAAAAAATTCTTGATTACTTTTGGAAAATGTTAAGGATCTAACTCATTATTTTGGAAACTGGTTAATACAGGGGGAAAATTAAGCATTTATTCTGCCTTTATTATATGAACAGTATCCCAGATAAATAATTGATAAAGAATACTTCTTTATAAAAGTATTCAAGCTAGTAAATGAAGAAGGAGTAATAGAAAAGTGCATTTTGCAGCTCTTAATGAGCTAATGAATGTAGGCAATGATCTTTAATGGCTGTTACCATCTCAAAAAAGACAGACAACCAGACATCATATGCTTCCTGATGAGTGTACCCAATGCTGCTTATGAAATATATTTGCTAGAACAAAAAAGTCAAACCTGAATCTGATCAAGACTTTATAGCAAGTTATCAACTTATAGGAAAGAGAGGGACAAGAAAACAACCTAAGCAATTCTAAGCAGGGGCGTATGAATAGCAAAATCCGTAGATGAAAAACTCTACTGGACTAACAACCTCAACAGATAAACAGTAAGAAGAAAAAAGATGGAGGAGAACATACAGATTAAATGAGCCTTAAGAGACACATCAATCAATTGTAATTTATGCACCTTATTTGGAATCTAATTTAAGCAAACTATCTATGTGCAAAACAGACTCTTTGACCAGATATCAAGGATATTATTAATTCTTGCTATGATACTGTAGTTATATTTTTAAAAAGAGTACTTATTTTTTAGAAATACATATTAAAATATTTATAGATGAAATTATATGGCATCTGAATTTGCATTAAAATAATCAAGTTAGGGGACAAAACAAGTGAAGATGAAACGATACTGGCCATAAATTGGTAATTGTGGAATGTGGGTGATGGGCCCATGGGAGTTTATTATGCTATCCTCTCAACTTGCTCATGTCTGAAATTTCTGTAATAAATTTTAGAAGTTTAAAACATCATTGTTCATTTTAGTTCAATCACACATTCACCTAAACTTTATTGGCCAATCACTAAGGATTTGAAAGGAACAACAATAACAGAAACAAATTTGAATTTATGTGAATCTGGAGGGAAAGTTGAGTGTAATAATATGAAATAGAAAAGAAGAAGTAAGATAGAATCCTTTTTATTAAAGATGTTCCCCTTTACCATCCAGGACACGATAAAAACATTCAGAGTCAAGATAACCCCTTTGAAATTTCCATTTCTTCATTTAAAAAACAAAAAGGAAAAAAACCAAAAACAGACTAACTCTAGAAGGTGAACCTCACTCAATCCCTGAATAAATTAGCGAAGTAGGTGAGCTTGTTCTCACAGTCTCAAAATATCTCTATTAGGGTCTTTCCTTTACCTTCCACAGATGTCTTTCAGACCTACCGCAGTCCTACACTCTCCCATTTGGTAAATTTGCCTGTCAGTGGAATGTATTGCCTTTATAGGATTATTTGCTTAAGTCATACAATGCACTATATTAAGTGCTGTGTTAAGTATTCAGGGTATGCATTTTCAAATACATGTAGCTATGTGGCTTCTATGAAAAATATTAATTACTACAGTTTTTAAATTAAAATTATTTCTGCAGGAGTGCCTGGGTGGCTCAGCTGGTTGAGCGTCTGACTCTTGGTTACTGCTCGGGTCATGATCTCATGGTTTGTGAGGTTGAGCCCCACATGGGGGCTCCGCTCTGGTAGCACAGTCTGCTTGGGATTTTCCCTCTCTCTCTCTGTCTCTCTCTCTGTCTCTCACTCTCTCTCTCTGCCCCTCTACTGCTCACTCCCTTTCTCTTACTAAATTAATAAACTAAAAATTCTTTCTGGAACACTTGATAACTATGGACACTGTGATCAATATTTCAATAATCCTAGTTATGATTTATCTTTCATAATATATGCTAAAAGAATAAGTTACTTCTTTTCAAAGAACTCATCTTGAAGTAGTCATTTATATATCATCTCACTTTTTTAATGTTACTATTCTTCTCCTCCACCTCCTCCTCCTCCTCCTCCTCTTCCTCCTCCTCCTCCTTCTCCTAAACTAAATACCAGTTCAGGAAAGCAAGTACACATCGAAGAAGATGTGGATTTAAAATGGACTTTTTGGAAATTTCAGAGGAGAAGAGAATTTTAGGAGAAGAGAAAAAGAGAAAATGATGAGACCTAGGTTCAACTTCATAAAGAACAGGATGATTCTTTCATGAACAAAAGAATGGAATTGTACACGTCTGTAAGGTGACTCTGGATTGCTTCACATATGTGAAATGTGACAAGTGTAGAATTAGTTAAGTTAAAAAGAAAATAATATGTATATTTGTATTTATATAAGAGATATGTATTATACATATATATGTATGTATAGAAATTACATGTGTATATATCTTTATGTATAAATACAGTATGGAGAATATTTTGAAGTAATTGCTTTGATTATTTAGCATTGGGGGTTGTAGAGGTGGGTGGGCATATGATCCAAAACTATTGGTTGGACCATTGGCCAACATGGAGCAGGAAGAACAATGCAATTCAGTTGAAACACAAATAACAGGTTCAGTATATAAAAAACAAAAGGAAAGACTCTCAGCATGTATGTTTAAGATGTATGAGCTACAGTTCTACAGGAAATTATGAAATATTTATTACAATTGTTCCCAGATAGTTGTCTCAGAGACCTATAAGAAAGTATTTTAAACAATGACATTGGCGTAGGGCTACCAAGTTTCTCTTTTTTTCAGGTAAACACATTTTAAATTTCCATCTGCTATCTTTGTCATTTTATTCAAAATGATAGTTTAATAAAAAAGTAGGGAAGACATAATTTCCAAAAGAAAAAAATAGTCCCTCTCAAATCACATAGACAGATTAATGACAGGTATCAGTCTGGATACCATTTTAGCAGAGCTGGGTTTTCTTTTATTAAACTCTTTTAAAACTCAAATTATATAAATAACCTATATGCACAATACAGAAAACTTGAAAGTACATAGAAGATCACTAAGAAAAAAGTTTGAATCTCCCCATCCAAAGATAACCAAAACTTGGTGTGCCATGCACATGGCATTTTTAATAGGTAATTGATTGATAATATCCATTAGCCAAAACCTATTGTACTGTTCTTGCCTTTTTAAAATACTATATCAGGAATATTTCTCAAGAAAATATGTATTCTTGTACAACGTGATTTTTAATAACTGCACAATGTCATATTTATATGAGCACAGAATAATTTATGTAACCAATCCTCTATTTGTTGAGAATTTGCTGTTTCTCTCTCTCTCTCTCTTTCTTTTCTTTTCTTTTCTTTTCTTTTCTTTTTTTTTTTTTTCATTTTTCTTCTATAGTAAGCAGTATTTGAATTTCCTCAGGTCTCTTCAGCTTGTGAGAACAGAATTAGCGTCTACTCAACAGCGGTAATGCACCTTTTACCATCTCTTATTCCCACCCCTTTTCATGCAGAATCTCAGGCTGGAACACTCATAGAGGTCCCTAGGGATAGAAGCTTCACATGACTTCACTAACAACTTGGCTCCTGTCAGAGTAATGGCTCTTCTTGTGAATATTCTCTGGGCACACTGGTATCCTCTGGAAACCACTCAAGTCCCCAGTAAGTTTTAAGGGGTCTACGTTCAGTTTCATATTTGGAGGAAGCCTAATTCCCATTCTATCATTTGTATTATTTTGTGTTAGAGGGATTCAGACCACACATTGTTGCTTGGGCCACAAGGCCCCCATGAAAACAGCTCCTTTGACTTCTGCCCAAAGCCCCTCTTTCTATAAATCTTGGACACTTATGGCTGAATTGGTCAGGGTGGTGGCAAAATGCAATGGAAGGCTACTTCCTCAGGTGCACCCAAAGGCTCAACTGCCTTTTCAGCACAGGCAGGACTCCTGCTGTGAGGAACACTTTGGGCACCTCTCTCCCTTCTTCTGGAATAAATTCCTAGGAGTGAATTCCTATGTTCATTTTTAAGACTTTTAGTGTTGTTATGAGCTAAATTGTGTCCCCCAAATTCATGTGTTGAAGCCCTAACCCCCAGTACCCCCCCCCATAAGGGACTATATTTGGAGATAAGGGCTTTAAAGTGTTGAGTAGGTTACTTGCGACCCTTACGGCAGACCCTAATCCAAAATGACTGGTGTCCTTGTAAGAGAAGGAAATTTTAACACACAAAGAGACCCCAGGTGAGCCCACAGAGAAAAGGTCATGTGATAACACAGAGAGAAGTCACCATCTGCAAGCCAAGGAGAGAGGCCTCAGGAGAAGCCAAACCTGCTGTCACAGTGATCTCAGATTTCTAGCCTCCAGAACTGTAAAGAGAAATAAATTTCTCTTTGTGAACTCCCCCAGTCTGTGGTAACTTGTTATAGCAGCCCTAGCAGACTAATATAAATGTATACTCTAGGATTCAGCAAAACACTTCCACTTCCCGTATTGGCAATTCGGATTTCACTGTTGCCATGAAATCGCAGAACATCAACTTTGGAAAAATGTGGAGACCTATCCAGGAGCCTATCTGAGCCCAGGATTTACAGGATTCTGTACAGTTCGCTTTGGGCTTTCCTCAAACACACTTTTTTTTTTTTTCCTAACAAAAAATATTCTTGGTCACTTTAGCAGAATTTCACTTTTGAAAGTTTCTCATTAGTAAAAGATATCTGTGGGATGATGGGAACTCAAGAAAAAATGTAATGAAATGGATGGATGAACCAACACGTGACTAGATAGAGTGGCATCAAATGCTCTCTACATATGGACCTCGGATGTTGGAGGGGAAGGGTCGTACTGATGTCTTCTTTGAACATTTTGAAATCCAGCTCCCTAAACTCAAGTTTATTTGGCATCCCTTCCTTGACTACTGGTAATACATCTACCCATTTCTCCCACAGCTCATGTCACTTGCATTTCATCAACGCTTGCCTTTTTGCTTCCTTTATTTTCTCATTTCAATTAGAAGCAGGCTTCATTTAGAAGATAGTTGGCCTGGAGAAGGTTTGGGATGAATTCCACTTCTAATTACAAGGATAAAAGCATTTACACATTTTTAAAGATATATTAGAGAAAGCATTGTTGCAATTAAATGACTCTGTTGTCTGTTTCTGGCATAGAGCTCAGAAAAATTCCCAGCCTGGGAATCAAGTAGAGCTAGTCACAGACAGGTGCTCAGAGTACTGTACCTCATCCATACCACTGAGCAAGCAATGAGTGCTGCTCTGTCCCCAACTTCCTCATAATATCTCTCCAATGAATTTCTTGTTGTCATAGGCAATGTTTCATGCAATTCGTGTTTCTATATGTCACATCTTAGAATCAGACAAAGACCAGCCAAATGCCATAAACCACCCAGAAGCCTCTTTGCTCCTTTAAGGAGACCAACAAATCTATTCTTATTGGTATTCCTGTTAAACCCTTATAAATACTGGTTAGTCTTCCGTGGCCATTTAAGAGACTTTTATATGGTTTTTGAAATGCTCTCCAACCATATTGCTTTTATCTCTTTTTTTCTTTATTGATTTTTCTCCTTAAGACTTTAATTCACTCTTCTGAGGTTGCTACAGTCAAGAGAGAAATTCTGCAGATCACATAGAGATAACATTCTCACCCAGACTGGGTCACATGCATCTCACATAAGAATACCAGCTTCCTGCAGATAACTGGTCCTTTCCTGCGTTTCAAGCCCTTTCGGGCTCTCTTTTCATTTTTTTTTTCTGTCCCTTAGTATTTGAGACTTAATCTTTCTTCAGTCTTATTCTTCACGCTGAGCTCATCTGAAATGTACCAATAATTGCTACCAGCTAAATCTGGTTTCATCATTCTGAAAATTCCTCATTGAAACCAGCTCTGTAGAATACGAATCTGATCATTTCTGCAGGTTAAAGTGACATTGGGGATGTAGCTTTGCCAATACACTATAGTGTGAGCATAGATAATTTGGGGGTGAATTTGAGTATATTTGTAAAAGGTATAGTCATGTAACATTTAGCTAAATACTGTAACAAACACCATTTAACTTGATTCAAGAATCATCTAAGTGGAAGCATTTTTTTAAATCATGTGTCGACAAAACCTTTATAAAGTTTAATATTCTGCTGAAAAATGCCTTTAGTTTCAATTGTTAGGTAGACCAAGTCCTGGAAACACTGGGAGAATGACAGTTTAATCTATTTTATCTTCCAGATTTGTATGTATTAAATTCAACAAACATTTCCTGAGTTTCTACAGTGTGCTATTGTGTGAGGTATTGAATATAGAGTTAAAAGAGTCTCGGGTCACAGTAAATATGTATATATTACAAATATACAAACAAATTAAGGATACTGTGAGACATGCACATATTAAGTATATGCTATGATCGAATCTATGTTGGGAAATCAGGGAAGGCTTCCTAAGGGAAGCGACATTTGATATTTTAGATTAAAATATTTTCAAGGGTGACCATTAATTCATTCCTTTACAGGTCCTGCCTTTATCCTTTAGGCTATGGTCATTATCATTATTAATGTCACATTAAATCACTTACAGACCTGTCATTTAGAAGGTATTGGCAACATTTCACAACCTATTCCAATTGTCCTCCCAATATCACTAAATAGTAGAGATAAGAGGGACATGAGAAACATTTGCAAAGAAAGTAAAGTTGATTTGAGGGCTTCCTTTCCTTCCTCCTGGTATCCTGTTTCTTCCCCCAGCCCACTGGCATCAACCCTGTGTCTTACACCGGCTATACCCTGTTAAAGTGCTAATTGCTAAGCAATTATAAAATAAAATAAATAAAATTAATTAATTAATTAATTAAAATAAATAAATAAATAAATAAATAACATATTTTCCCATATGTTTGCATTTTAATTGAGCAACAGGACCAGGGAAATGCAAAACAGTAAATAATGGTAGTATGATTGGTAGTAGAGTGACATTTGGAGAAGAGAGGACCACTGGGGCCACTTCCACAGATTAGATAACATAGGGAGCCATGGCATAGCATACTCATAGAATTAGTGATGGGATAAACCTCTCCACTCCAATTTAATGAGCACAGTGATTTTTCTCAAGGCCAAAAAATGGAGTCGGCAGGAATCTACGGCTCTTAACTTCTCTGTTCTAGCTATTCCTGTTAGACCATCCTACATTACCTCTTGAATGCACTAATTAATTTTATTAACTTAAATAGTTCAATTAATATTGACATCCGCTTGTGTAGTGATTTATAATCATAATAATGCCGTATCCACTTGTTCTCATGTTGTCTCCTTTAATCCCCAAGACAACCAAGTGAGGAAACTGAGGCCCTGATACGTAAAGAGACTTGTCCAAGATCACCTAGCTGGTGACAGAGTAGTACTGGTCTGGTGTGTGAGGGCCCAGGGTCCGTGTCACTGACACCTCTCCTCTGCCAGGATGGATGCTGCTGATAACGTTCAGTCAGAGCACGCTCCTACCACGGCCCACCGTGGGCCCAGGTGAAGAAACCAGTCTCCCGTAGAGGGGCAGCTCTTCTGTGGTCAAGAAAATAAGGGCTGTGTTCTGGGGCCGGAACTTGCCTCTAAATCCTCTCAAGGTTCATTCAAAGAACATAACGCATCTGAAACCCAAGCAGACACTCTAACTTTTATTGTTTTTGTACTTACTTTTTGTTTATTGAAACAGTACAGAACGCATTGCCTATTCCTGACACCAAAATAGAAAGCATGCAGTGCCCACCACAACCAATCAATTCCCAGGCACAGAGGCCCCAGAAACCCTGGATACAACAAATCCTCACCCTGCCATCCCTTCTCAAGTCGTGTGAGTGGACTTCCTGTGTGATTCGGGGGTAGAGTCTGCTGAAGTCCTAGGAGCTGGCAACCAGCTCCCTCCATAGATGGCTTTCAGTTAGGAAGCATGACTGGTGGCTTCACACAAGTGGAGAAAGGGGGGAGGAGGGCTGAAGAGAGGAGGAGGAGCCCTCGGCAGAATTCCAAGTTCCGTGGTACTGGCCCCACGGAACTTTGGAAACAAGAATCAGGCTTGGGCTGCACAGGTTCCAAGTCACAGGGCTTCCATGGCTGGCAAGCGCCGAGCCGGAAATTCAGTTGAATAGAGCCCTAAATGTTTTTTTGTTTGACATTCATGCTTAACAGAAAATGATGAATCCATTAGCAACTCCTTCCGTTGCCAAAAGAAACAGACTTGCACTTGTAGATTGCTTTCATTCTGTGCTATCAAGCCACTGCATGTGCTGCTTTCACAAAGCTGACAGTCATCTATCATTTTTAAATGGGTTTAGAGGTGCAGTTGTCTTTGTCTGAAGTGTGTGGATGTGTCAGCGTGAATGCGACTCATTAAAACAGGCTGACCCAAACAGTTTAAATAGGATTCACAGTAGGGGGAAAATGTTTTATTTGAGGTTTGTTTGGAATTATTTTGAAGTTTGTCACTAATTTTGAAAAACAATGGGCTCATTTTCCCAACTTCTTTTTCTTCCCTGAGATGTGTTCCAGAGAACAAATAGCTATATTATACACTGTCTCGAAAACATGCTCTTTTGGAAATGAAGAAAGATTCTATGATTGTGAAATTTCAAGAGTTCCCTTGTGCTCTAGAACATTTCACATACTTAAATGACTTCATGCAGCCCCCAAGTTTCTCCCGCTCTCCTCAGCCCCTGACCCCCAACCCATAAATGACATCTTTGAACATCATCTTTAGACCCTTTTTTCGTCATTTCGGTTAGCCTCTCAAAGAACATCTTTTGGAGTCAATGATTTAACATATGGATTAAATCTTAAATAAAATGAGTTTAAATATTAACAGGAAAGCACCTGGCTGTATGCATCTGGGTTCCATAGGACATTATTTTGTTTTAAATGCCTCAAGATGTTCAATAAAATCAAACATTGACAAACTCATCCCCAGTGTGAGCCCGTGGACCTTCAACTTGTTTTCCAGTAGCTCTCTTCTTTCTCTTCTCTCATCCCACACTAATATTAAGTTCCTAAAGCAACAATGAAAGGGCAAATCGCAAAAATTAAGATCCAAGAAGATCTGGAAATAGCAATGAAGGAGAAAGTAATTTGTCAAGACTTTCAGGGCAACTAGTAGGGTTGATCTCTTGCGTTTTATATGTGGTCACAGAGGGAGGTATTTGAAATATTTAACACCTGTAAGTCCTGAGCACAGCCGATCAGAATTGTTACCAGGGTAGGGTCCTGGAAGCCCATTGCTAGGGCAAGCATTAATTTAACCCTTACACTGCTGGATGCAGGAGATTCCAGGATTCACAGTGTTGACTTCAAGGAGGCTGGGCAGTCGGTGGGAGTAGGTGGGGGCTGAGGGTAGTTGCTATTTATCAACCAGCAGAGAAGTATTTCAGTATTTTAATACTTCACTATACCAGTGTGTATTGGCTGAATTCCAGACCTGTTTTTTATTATCTCTTATTCTTCATTGCACAGATTCCTAGGAATTGAGGAAACAAAAGCAGGCATACCCCATTATGTTTTGACATTGTCCTATCATCCACTACTTCTTTCTGTACAACTCCAAATCAACCAAGCACCTACAAAGGTACAAAGTGCTGTTCACACTGCTCGCACAAGAATGAATGTTGTTGAAAGCGAGGGATGAGGATTAAACCATAAGAAAAGGGTGATATAGTAAATATGGTATTATAAAAAACATTTTAAAATACAAATAATTTCTTATCTTCACCCCATTTTACCCAAAGGGCTTCTAGATTTTTCACACTGCAAAGCCCACTATAGAATAAAATATGCAGGATATGTATTTAAATCATGTCACATGCTTCCTTTAAGGAACTAAAATGATTTCATGTAAATTAACCCATTCATTCATTCCTTACCACTACCACTCCCAAAAAAGGTAAACTCAAGGCAAGTCTTATAATATGCATTTTGTAAGTGAAGAAATTTAAGCAGGTCTCAAGACCCTAAGTCTTGAACCAAACGAAGACCAATTCAACTCAAGTCTCTTGCATCCAATACTGCTTCGATCAAGTTGCCAAACGGTCTGACAACAAGTAACATTCAGGTAAGAAGAGGATGGGGGAATGTGACAATTCTGAGACCTCACTCTTTACAGAAGTATAATTGGACGTTCCTAGAGTAACTTAAGACACTTCAAAGCTTAAAATACACATCAAATATAAGGAGGAAAAAGAGGAACGTATTGCTTTTATAAAAGAAGCACTGACAAAAAAAACAGTTTCTACTTAAATGCAAATATAATTAAAAGCATTTGATAGAGAAAGAAAGCACAGACCAAAAGAGAGAGAGAAAGTACAGAAAGTTGCATTCCTTCTAAAGTTGCTGTAAGCCAAATGTGTCTGTTCACATCCGGTTTTCCCAGGCAATGTGCTCGATAGCAGATTACATTTCCAATCAAAATCGCAATACTCAAGTCCAAAATATTTTAAACTATTAATTAATATGCTACATATAATTAGAGACTCATAAATACATATGAGTTCCATATATGTAAACAAACATATACTTCATAAAGATTCAAAAGGACTGAAACTGTAAAGTCTCATGCATTCTATTTAATAACAGATTAAATACAGGCTTTGGAGTCAGACTGTCCAAGTGTGTATTCCAGTGTTTCCACTTTGTGGCTGTATAACTTTTGACAGATTACTCCCTCTGGCCTTTGCTTATAAAATGAAGATATTAGGTCACCTGAGTGGCTCAGTCAGTTAAACAACTGATTTCGATTTCAGCTCAGGTAACGATCTCATGATTCATGGGATCGACTGTGCTGACAGCGGTGAAGCCTGCTTCGGATTCTCTCTCTCCCTCTCTCTCTGCCTCTCTCTTTCTCAAAATAAATAAATAAATTTAAAATAAAATAAAATATAAAATAAAGTGGATATATTAACACCATATGGTGAAGTGTAAGGATTAAATATGTTTGTCAACTTTTAACAGAATGACTGGTGGAGAGTAGATATTTGGGTACCTCCCTCTCATGGACAAATCCTCCTCTTTTTCAGTGAACATTTCCCTTTAGCAATCAAAGACATTAGTGATGGAATTACTGGTCCTTCTGTTGCAAAGTTGGAATTTCCTCAAAAACAACGCCAATGCAGTTTCGGGAATACGTAGCCCCTGCTCCCGGTCCTAAGCAGCCCTCAAGTTTTTCTTCATCCTAGACTGTCTGCCTAGTTCCCACTCTCCTATTTTCTGGTCACCTCAGGACTTGGGCCACTGCTGCCACCTCTCTGATCACCTGGGTTCTCTTTCAGGTGGTAGAGAGAGATCCCAAGCCCTCTGTAGAAGCAGGTATAAGCTACCCAAATTCTCCTCCCTTTATTCATGCATCTTAAAAAAATGACTTGTTTGTTTGTTTGTTTGTTTACAGTGAGAAATACAAGGAAAGTTGGGGAAGAAATTGTCAAATAAGGAACAATTATTTATAAAATTCCATTGAGTCAATTCTGCTCTTGACTGAATTGCAAGTGGAACTAAAGTCTTTCTTGGTTCCAATATTATATACATTTTTTCTTTACTCATTTAGACTTTCATCATTGCTGACTGTATTAATCTATTCAGAGAACATGTATTGAGTACCCACTATGTGCTAGGTGAAGAGTAATTTAGGTACAGTTTCAGAACTTGAGATGTCCCAAGTCTAGCCTTCCTGCCTCCAGTCTACTGGTTCTCAAACTTTAGCAGGAAACAGAATCACCTGGAGAGATTGCTAAGCCACTCATTACTGGGCTACTTGCTCAGGTTCTGAATCAGGAGGTCTAGGTGAGGGTATGAGAATTCGCATTTTAACCTGTGGATGCTGGTCCAGGAAACACTTTGAGACCACTGCCCTAGGCTATGCCTGCAATCCATTGTCTTTGCTGTCACATGTGTGAACTTTATAAAACATAATCAATCACTCAGAGAGGCAAAAACCCTAATTAGTTCTCCAATACAGCCAAACCTTCAACCTTTGAGATTTGCCATTCAAGACTGCTTTTCCAGCCTTTGTCTGGGGATGACTGAGCATGAGGAAGTTCTCCCCCTGTACTGTAACCTCCCTGGTCAAGGTGAACTCTATCCCTACCAAATACTGTATAGATCATTTTGAATAATCAGCTTCTTGGGAAAGTAAAAGTCTTGGATTTTCCATTTATTAAACAAGGGACAGAAGACTGGTTTTCCTTCTGTAAGTATATTGGCTCATTGGATAAGGTTCAAAGTGAGCCTTTAAGGAGTAGAGGGACATAATGGTACTGTGGAATGGAACCCTGCCATGAAGGACCAAGTATTTTTAAAAAGCTATTTAAAAAATATAAGTTTGAATTGAAGAAATATATCACAACACCCATGACATTAAAGTACTTATTAATAAATTGTTTTCATGATATAATTGTGTGTCTGAAAACATTAACAGGACAAAAACAATGTGTAAACATTGATATAGCATACAATTGCATCAAAGAGAAAAAGGGAACACTATTTTTCATTTTCACCCAGTGAGATTAACCTAAAATAATCACTTGTGGGTTTGTTTGTTTCACTGGCAAAGCTTCAGTGTGTGGTCATTCTTAGGAAGCAAAATTAAAAGTATGATACTCCTTTTTACTAGGGTATAACCTTTCTGTATTGATATGGTTTATGAAAAATGTTGTTTGTATAAAAGTTTCTGCAAAACAAAGCATTTCTAAATAACCAGAGTAAATTCTCAGGTATTGCAAGGAGATGGATTATGTTAGTGGATTGCTAAAAATCATTTGATTTGGGGAATTAAAGGTAGAAGACAGACAGAAAAAATTATAGACAGACAAGACCATGTATAATAATTGCCATATTTTTTTATTATCTCTGAAAACTGTTGTGTTCATAGCTGTTATTTTTAAAAACGTCTTGTCCGTGGGTAAGCTTCTAATTTAACACTGTAGAGAGGCAGGAGAAAATATATCAATAATGAAGACAAACTCAATAAACATGTTCTGGAGTGTATGCATGTGTATAGGAGGCTCTGGGGGATGGTGGAAGGGAAGCCTGAGACACTGCTATTCACACTTAGAAGTCCAATGTGATACCTTTAAAAAAAAATTGTCCCTACATTTGTAGCTGGAGTCCTATGATGTGTGAATAGTTTTCTAATTCCACCTGCTGTATCAGCCAGCAAACTGGCCATACTCAGCCTATCCATCTTTGCTGAGATCTCATACAGGCTCTGGAAAGGAAAGGGGGAGGTCTAGAAGGATTTGTGACCAAATGCAATCAAACAGCACATTTGTAGGATTCGTGAACAAATCCCACTGAATGACATTTGATGGCTACTATGTCTTCAAACCATTGGAAAGATAGCTAACAAGACAAACTTGGAATTAAGCTATTTACCAGTATTCACATTAAATACATGCATACAAAGCAGAAACTGAAGCTAAAGGCCTTTTAGTAGTAGCCTGGTTTATGCAAAGAACCCTGGATTTATACAAGGCATCTGGGGCAATGCGTGGCATGTAGTAGGTACACAATAAATAACAGAAGTAGTGGTAGAACAAGAAGTGAATAACTTGAACTTTTGTATACACCCTTCCTTGAAGGGCAGGACAAGGGTGGGGCTAAACCTCCAGCTCCACCTTTTTTTTTCTTTTCTTTTTTTTTTTACGGAAGCTGCTTAATGCATTTATGCTGTGTACAGGAGCAAATAAATGAGTTAGAAATAATCAAACTTTCCTAAAAATTATGAGTGATGGAATAAAAGATTTCCCATCACCTACCATGCCAGACATGTCAATAAATATCTTTCAACACCTGCTAAGTGCAAGTCAGTGTTCTTAGAGCAGGGAAGGATAAATAAAGATGATCTTAACCTTCTAAAGACAATGGTTTGAACTTCTCAACTGTGGCTGCAGGTAGATCTAGGAAGATTTCAAAAATCTTGGCACCTAGGCTGCACCTCATATGAAGCAAATCAGAATCTCTGGGGGGTGAGATTCACTCATCAGTGTTACTTATATTCTTCCCCTGGTGATTCCAGCGCACAGCCAATATTAAGAAGCGATGCAGGGGCACCTGGGTGGCGCAGTCGGTTAAGCGTCCGACTTCAGCCAGGTCCCGATCTCACGGTCCGTGAGTTCGAGCCCCGCGTCAGGCTCTGGGCTGATGGCTCAGAGCCTGGAGCCTGTTTCCGATTCTGTGTCTCCCTCTCTCTCTGCCCATCCCCCGTTCATGCTCTGTCTCTCTCTGTCCCAAAAATAAATAAACGTTGAAAAAAAAAGAAGCGATGCGTAGGAGATAGGTAGAAGACAACAGACATATAGGTAAATAGCAACAATGTGACACTGATAACAAATATATGTGAAAACAATAAAGATATCAGGGATTGGAGAGCATATAGCAGGAGAGGTATATACACAGAGGTTTCAGGGAGGAGTCAGTTTTAAGCAAAATCTTCAAAGATGCTACATTCATACAGGTGGCATCTGGACAGGCAGGAGACCCATGTTGGAGGGATGGCAATACGTCATGTAAAAGGCAGGAGTTGCATGTGATGTTTCGTGTATGTAAAGAATAACAATGCATTCAACCTTTTTTTAAAAAAAAAACTTCCACGTCAACACAACCCTGCCCCCCATTTGACTTAAGTTTCACAACTATTTGTGCAATCCTAATGGCCCAAATTTCTAGATTTATCTTTAGATCTTAAGGCCAAAACATGTAAGAAATTATTTCAACAACTTTTACATATTTTTATTTTATGTCGAAATTAGACTCTTCATATCCCCACAAAGGATTTGAGGCAACTTACAATTTTGTAAGGTAGTAATTTTTTTTAAGAATAGAAATCACCTAGGGAAAAGAAACATACCTGTGCCAGGAAGCTAGAATGGCATTGTTTCTGAAACAGAGTACCAAGCATAGCTCTGAGATTCCTGGCAGTCAGTGCAACAAGAGAATTCTGAAGTCTTCTTATCTGATGAAAAAGATACATAGTCCAGGGGTGCCTGGGTGGCTCAGTCAGTTAAGCAGTTAAGCATCTGACTTGGCTCAGGTCATGATCTCACGTTCATGAGTTCAAGCCCTGCATCAGGCTCTGTGCTGACAGTGCAGAGCCTGGAGCCTGCTTCAGATTCTGTGTCCCTCTCTCTCTGTCCCTCCCCCTTGCTCTCTCTCTCTCTCTCAAAAGTAAATAAACTTTTAAAAAGAGAGAGAGAAGATACTTCAGTCTATGTGAAAAGGCAAATATTATCTTATTGTTCAAAGCTGGGAGGAATGTGCCCTGTATGGAAAATACATTGTGTAACATAATGAGAAATGCCTTGAACTCGTTTGTCCACAACTTGGTCCTTGACTAAGTGGAGAATTTTGCTGGCTTCAACCCACCCTTGGACTAAGTTCTTCCTACCCATTTTTAATTCACCTCTGTTTATGGAAACTAGTCAGACCAAGTTGATGTGCCCATTCTATTTACAGAAAAACATTCTCTCTCCAATAGCTCAACCTGGGAGAAAATACCTACACGGGTCTTTCCACTTTCTAGCTTTGTTGATGTATTAGCATACTCAATCTGTAAGGCTTGTATTTTAATTCCTCTTTGGTGCCAAGAATAATGCTTAAAGAATCATTTGCCCATCTGTATTGTTCCGAATGCATCACATTCTTAAAAGAAAACATGGGTAGTAAAACCCTCTTGAAATTTAAGGCATTTGAAGGAGTTATATTCTTAAGGCCTTAAGTCACTATATTAAGGTATATTAGTAAATTCTTATAAGCTTTCACACGCCCAATTTGGCAAGGGATCATCCATATGAATAGTCCTTTGTTTTCATTCTCAAGATATGTACAGGTTTTTACAGAACTCAAATTGATTCTAGCAATTATTTAAAATTCCTCAGAAATACCTTAAATCTCATATCTTCATTTCTGAGTAGGGACAATGCCAAAATGCCAACAGCTGAGTACTTTCAGATTAAAGGCAACATCCATTTTGACAGCCTTTCACACAGACATAGGTAAACAGAATTCATATAAATCACACATATCTAGAATCTTACTTTATGTGTCTTGATGGGGGGATCCTGTGGTTCACTAATCTAAGATGTGAACCTGGGTCCTAATTTCTTGAGACTGATTTAAAGCCAGTCTCACTCAAAGCCATACTACACTCAACAGGTCATGTATTAAATGGAGGGTTGTACATTTAGGTCTATTATTGCATTGCCTTGCAAGATCACATATCAACTCTTTTGTCACTTTTAATTACAGCTATAGCAGCAAATTATCTCATACAGATCTAAATGTCTACGTTTTTAAAGCATCGCCCTTTATTAGAGAGATGCTGATGACAAATACAACTGAGTTATTTTCTAAAACTACCTGACGCTGAACCATGCTCTCTTATTCTCTCTTTGTTCAGAGTAACAGCTTGTCGTGCACAATGACTGGATGGGTTCAAGATTTAGTCAGTGCACATGAGCAGAAAACTATGGAGACAGTTTCACATGGAAATGCAGGTCAGAATCAACTTCCCATTTGGTTTTCTAGGACAGGGATGGCAAATAGCCATGCACACTAACATTCCTTTATAGAAAGGTGGTCATTGACTAATTGATCTTGGGCATTTCTTGTGAAGAACTTGGACATGGCCTTACAATTCTTTTCAAGCAAGGGCACTATATAGACATTATTAATTGATCAAAGGGCTGCTCTGTTGAAACTTGTCATCTCTCTCCTAGGACCTCAGATTGGTGCAGACCATGAAGGTAACCTAACTCAACCCAACATCTGGTGCTTAAACCCTCTTTCAAACATCTCCCACAAATGACCATCCAGCCTCTTCCTAAACACTTCCATCAATAGGCTGAATGAGCCAGCCACATGCAAAAGGGTTCATAAACTCATGTGGAAAAGGATTGAACAAATGATTCATAAATGAGCAAAAAAAACTAGGGAGTAGGGAGTTTATGAATTGTCTTCTGGGTAGTCTTCTAATGCCATGGCCTACTATTAACTCTTATCACAGCTCTTTGAAAATGAAGGGGGGAAAATGATTTTTGTGCTTTTTTCCTAAGAAGAGCATTTTATACCCAGGAGTGAGCTCTCAACTCTCTGACACATAAGGGACTTTGTATCTCAAGGAATTTGTAGAGCTCTCCAAGAATAGGGCAGTCTGAAAATTCTCACAATAAATGAAAAGAGACATGAGTTGGGGAGGGGCTGGGAATAGAAGGAAATGGGGAAGGGACAGGAGTCTGACCCCTTGGGACCCGGATTTCACCATCATGATTCTTGATCACTCATTCCCTTCACTTAATATCCATGTAGTCAAAATCTTCACTTCTTCCCCTCCCCATTCAAACTATTCAGTCTTTGGAGATGTGTTGAGTAAGAAATTGCTGCGGCTGAGGTCAAAGAGGTTGAATCTGATTGAGCTAATTAAAGAAATTTACACTAAAGCATAACTAGCTTCTTGGGAAAACATTTGAATGGAAAAGAAAGACTTGTTAGTGCAACTGAATCTCCAGTTTTTGAAGCTGTTTATCATATCAGTTATCACCCTTTACTTCTCTCACATAAATCTATTAGAGTCCCAGGAAACAAAGTCCATGGCATTTGTCATGATTTCAGAACTTGCAGCCAAATGACGAACTTTTCTTGAACTTTAAAAGTTACTGTACTTCCTAGCATTCAAGTATTCAAGAGCACCTGAAAACTTTTGAAATGCTAAAAGCATTAATTATAAATATAAAAACTATCAATTCCAACAAATCATTAGTGTCGGGGGCAAAAAGTTAAATAGCAACTTGCTCTGTGAGGTTTCTGTTTCTATTCTTCATTCGCTGAAGATCTTCCAAAGGTTAGTGTTTGCCACACATGTACATGCAAAACAGACATACAATCACAAAAGGAACTATACACTTCTAAGACCTAAATGCTATCAGAGATCATTCTATTTAGAGTGTGGGCCAAAAAGACCAAAGTGACTATTCTGATGTCCAGTGTGAATTTTATTGGCTGAATCATGCTTTTTGTAGTCAGGGCTATTTGGAAATTGTTACTGTGAAGATATACTAAAGGTTTTCATAAATATGGTATATATACTATCTCATCTGGTAGCTATTTCAGATATTTATAAGGGCACCGCTTTTAAGTGAGTCGGTGAGGTATAATCATTGATGTTCTTTAAGACTAATATAAAGCAGGAAAAATGGAACAAAAGTTAAATCATGCACCCAATATTAAATCTGGATTTGATCTCTTTTATGCCTAGGATTTCATCCAGCTTCTTAGATTGATAGTAATAATTAAGAGCATGCCTCAAAAGATTAGAAGACCAGCCTGTCTGCATCTCACATAACCCGAGTCTTAACAGAAGTACAAAGCATGAACAGGTAATTTTCATTGTGAAAATATTAATATTTTTCTCTTGCACAAATGTAAAATTATCACCTCTCATGCTGACTTGATTAGAACATATCAATCTCTGATCAGCTAGTACCTCCAGAGCAGATTCTAAAGGACTGGCACATTCAACAAGTTTATATATACGATATAATTTATAACTTCATTTTTTTCTCTGAACCCTGGGACAAAATGTCACCTTCAGCCACAATGCTAATTCAAAAGTAAAAGGTGGATAGTTGTCCCTATGGTAACAGAGGCTCATTTTACCCTGAGCCCATTTCCAACCTGTTACTAAATTACTAAGCACTGAAGCGATGCATCAAAGAGCACAGGGAGATGCTGTTAACATAATGAAACCAAACACCATCCACTTAAAACATGTTGCGTCAGCTTGGAAATAAGGATGGATACGCCCTTTACTTTCTACTTCTACCCCTATTGCTGACCATGTAGCAACTGTTAACATTTCTAAGTTACAAAAGCAGGACCACACTCTACACAACAAAAATTACTTCCCACAGGCAGAACTGACTTTCTAGAGCTGTTGGGGTTGAAACATAGGAATATTTTTTATTATGCTCAAAAACAAGTATTTTGACTTTGTCACATCTCCATTATTTTATATTAATGATCAACGACTAGACATATTTTCCTTGGAAGCAGTTTTTAAGTGTCTATTAGCTGCAAAAAGCAATTACATTTCTTTAGAGCTTCCAAGAGTCCAGGAGGCCAAGAACAAGATTTTCCCTCAGTCAAGGTTTTCAAAGGGTCGGCCAAGAGAATTGGGACAGGCTGCATTCCTTGCTAATGGTGCACCATGACACTCTTTAATATCCTGCCGAGAAGTATCTTTTACTTTGAAATTTAAAGTCTCATCTGACAGAACCCATGCCTGCAGGAGCCTCAATTTATCTGCTCTAGAGGAAGACATCGAAATCCAATCTGAGGGAATCCAAACCTTTGTTTCCATGGTGAGGCTTCCGAAAAGCTACTGAACATCAATTCTGTCCACTATAGTTATGGAGTGTGGGTATATTTAAGAATGTACCTTAAGTTAACACAAAGGCACACAAAGCATCAGTCGTTTTTACAACGAGGAGCCAGGTCATTGTGGAAAGACATTGTAGGTATTTACCTTGAAAGGTATTGGGATTGTGTGTAACTGTTAACTTGTCTGAAAAATGAAGGGGTTGAATTAGATGATCTCTAGGGTCCATTTTAGGTCTATACTTTAACTAAGAGGTTAGCTAACTCTGTGACCTTGATCAAGTGACTCAGCTTCACTAATGTGTGAGTTTTTTTTCCAGTTCTAAAACAAGTCCATGAATCCCTATATAAATCCAGGGATTATATTTTTTCCCTTCAAATTAATAGATAATTTTAGAAATAAGGTTACTGTTCTGTACACTCTCTGGGATTGAGGGGGGAGGTAAAGAATAGGGAGACAATTTTTGTCCCAGAGGTCAATTCTTTTGGGCAATTGAATGGGCACATAACTAATGAAAAATAAGTGCTTAAGCAAGTGCTTAAGAACATAAAGTTACAATAATAAAGTTAAAGGATAACAATTGAAGAGCAATACTTGTCATTGAAACTGATGTCAATATTTGCTTTTTTCATGTCAAAAAACCCTCACCAGTCCTAAGTTCTTCAGTGAATATACAACAGCTTTTTCAAGAGCCTGAAATGGCTCCTCTGTCAAGTTTAAGTAGACTTGGGTCCAGTTTGAGGTTTTTCTATCAACCTGGAGATATATTAATTGTCCTAAGTTCCATCCAACAAAATTAAATTTCTGAAGGCAAAGCAGTGTGATGTAATGCAAAGGATTTGCGATTTGGGTCTGGAGGACCCAAGCAAAATGAACTTTATATCGCGTTTCTATCCTTTTCTAGCTGTGAAGCTGGACAAAAGTTTAACATCTCTGAGCTTCAGTTCTATTATCTGTAAAAGCATAATCATATTACCTTCTTCAATTGATTGTCATAGGATTAGATGAGATAATGGGAGGAAGCGGTAAGACCTCAATAAATGCTTGAACTACCTGTTGATTTATGCAATTTCAATCAATAATCATGGACCGATGGCCTAAGTGCCAGACACTGCATAAGGTGCTACAGATGAAAGGATGGAAAAGCTTTAACCCTACACTTTGAATAGAAACGATCCAACATGGCCATTGAAGCCTGCAGAACTGACTTGTCTTGAGATTAAAGATCAGAAGCTGTGTCCCTCACCTTTTCCGTGACAAAATCCTTGAGAAAAAAAACTGTTGTTTAAACTAATGAATCACACACACCCTTTTTTCAGAGGCATGATATTCTCATTTCATGATATTCTCATTGTTCAAAACTGTTAATTGATCAATGGCTGTATGTGGGACACAAAGATCTTAGCTATAGTTTTTGTTAAGATGATTATATTCCCATAGAGAGAGAAGATGTAAACCTATGGCAAGTTAAATGTCAAGACAAAGAAGTAATTAAATTCAAAAAAATACCCAGTAGCCCCAGAATCCTGTTAGGACTTCTAGAGGAGAGAGAAGTAGGAAACATGTATGGTTCCTATTCCCAAGGTATTTATTCACAGTCTATTGGGGCAAAGAAAAACTATGGGACATAAATTGCTGGTCCAAAATAGCACATGACTGTATGTCAACTGAAGCAACTGAAATGTCCAGGCAGAAGTTCTACTGTAACTCTACAGAACTGTGAGTTGCTCTCTTTGAGGAATGGTCAAAGGAGATGGTGGGGTTCAGCTTAACTTTGAAGAATGGGTAGGATTTGAATAGCAGGATATAAGAGGGAGGAAAGTTCAGAGTATGATAACCTGCTTTTTAAAGTCTAGTGTTAAAAGAAAAATGAGCACAACATGTTCAGGGATCAGGGAGCAATTTGAGGTGAGGACGGAAAGACTGGGCACCTTACAATGGTAGAGCATCAATACAAATAGTTGTTTTCTCTTGGTCTGTTAGCAGATGGTCGGCAGTAACCTGCCGTTACTTCTTACTCTTACCAGTTGTACTGTTAGACCATGAATGAGGAATTCTACCAAAATGCATCAAATTTTCTGTTACTGAGAACACGGCCAAATTCACAACTACTCAGTGCATTGAAGAAGCACCATTACAGGCACAACTACTATTTGAGAGTGAGTAAAATAAGGATATATCCAGTCGAGGCCCAGAGTGCAAATTGGATAGGGGGCAAGGGATCTGGATCCCTGAAGGGAGGTTTTAATTACATTACTATTTCCTATTTCAAAGCAGGGAAGTAGCAGGGAGGCTACGGGTGAGGAAAGAAAACAAGAGTAGACTTGGGAAGATGGGAGCTTTTCTGAACACTCCAACTTGGTCCAGCAAACAGTCTGCTCCTTTACAGGCCATATCTTCATAGAGTGTCTTCTTCCCAATATATACCTTTGCAAGTAACTTCTAAGTATACGTTAATTGAAAATAAGTGTTACTTTTTCAAAAAAGAATCAGTTATATATGCATGATTGGATGAATACAATTTGGATTGCAGATATATGCATGTATTTATGGATCATTTATTGAGTCAGTGAGGACTTTTAAGTTCTGGAGTGGTGGCAAAGGTCCAACACTCTTCTACTAACTACTCCACTTCAATGACCTGGAGATACTAGAGATCTAGAAATAAAAAACATGTAGAAATACTGAGTGTAAATAACACAACTCTTTTTTCCTCTCTTTCAGTGTCTAATTTCAACACCTTAATTTTATTGGAGTGTCACTAATATGATGTGCTTTGACTCGGTTTGACTGAAGAAGTGGATTTTACTAGATCTATCTATCCTGGAAACTGTAAGCTAGATATTACCAAAAAGGTATACGTAAAAGAAAACCTTTATTTCTACATTTGTAAGATGAGACAATTTTATTGTATTTTGAAAACTCCTCTAAACCTTTTTCTCCAACCTAGCTACCTAAAAGTACCAGGAGATAGGACCAAACACAAGATCATTTTAGCTAGCTAATATACTAGTATTAGGTTTCTTCCTACAACCAAAACCCAGAAGTTAGCTTTTTCCCCCCAAATTTTTATTTAAATTCGAATTTGTTAACATATAATGTAATATTGGTTTCAGGAGTAGAATTTAGTGATTCATCACTTACAACATCCAGCGCTAATCCCGAAAGTGCCCTCCTTAATACCCATCCCCCACACACCTCCCTCCATCAACCCTCAGTTTTGTTCTCCATCTTTAAAAGTAGGACTTAGTTTTTAAATATAATACAGTTTCCCCTACTCTTGCCCTCTAACTGGCTTTGCTTTTCCTAAACAAGTCCTTCTGTTGAAATTTCTTAATGTAATCTTACGGGATCCCTGCCTATAATTCTGATTCATTTGAGCTAGTTCTTTGTAACTGTCATTTTAGAGGTGAAAATGTTTTAGCCAGGTGGGTTCAACCATCTTGTTCTTACTACTGTCAAAAGCTTGGCGGGGGGGGAGGGAAGGGAAGAAGAGCACATGTACTGCATTACGAAGGAAGAACATGTCACATATAATTTCTATATTGGACACCGAGATCAGAGAGCTGAGCATACGCCCCAGATGCAGGCTAGAGAGTGCAGATCCATGTTGTTTTATGGGACTTATTAAAGCATTTTAAATTATACCACAGGAATTCAAAATTATGATATGCCTCTTTGGGATTAAGAAGTCCTCCTACATTGGCAATATTACAATACTATTGAAGACTACTTAACTTCAACCCATCAGTTCTAGTCTTTGGTAGATTTCTAGAGAAACTTTCATACCTGTGCATAAAGATACATGTAAAAGACTTTAAACTAGTATAAATAAAGCTGTGGTGAACAATTGAAAACCACATAGAGGCTCATCATTAACAGAGGAATGTATATATCATGTCATATTCATACAACAGGTAAAGTAAAATGAACTCACTAGAGCTGTGTGAATCAACATGGAAAAAATTCTCACAAACACAATTTGAAGCAAAATAATAATAATAATAATAATAATAATAACAACAACATTGGTACAAGGATATATTCGATGTCTTACCATGTCTATAAACTTTAAAATTATATAAAACAGGGCATCTGGGTGGCTCAGTTGGTTAAGCTTCTGACTTTGGCTCAGGTCATGATCTCATGGTTTGTGGGTTTGAGCCCTGCATCTGGCTCTGTGCTGACAGCTCGGAGCCTGGAACCTGCTTCGGATTCTGTGTCTCCCTCTTTCTCCAACCCTTCCCCGCTCGTGCTCTGTCTCTCTCTCTCTCTCTCTCTCTCTCTCTCTCTCTCAAAAATAAATAAATACTAAAAAAATTTTTTAATCATACAAAGCAATATTATCTAATGATTATTGATACAAACATATGTAGTAAGAGCATAAAATCACTGTAGCATAGTAAACGTGGTAACAAGGGTACACAATGGACTGTATCTGTAAATGTTTCTTTCTTAAAAAAATAATTCAAAGCAAATATGGTGAAATGTTGAGAACACTAATTGTTGAGTACTTGGATATTAGTAATATTGTACTTTTCTATAAGGTTGTAATATTTCATTTAAAAAGAAAATCGAACAACAGCAAACACCCACCTGCTTCAATGGACTGGTTACTGTTGTTGCTTTTAAGTTTTGAGAAATTTTATGTCATCACATTTCTTTCTTCCCTTCCTTTCTTCTGTTCAGGTTTTGAATTTTCCACAAGGATATGAGGGAGTGTTAGAAAAAGATTCCATGATAATTCTTCAAAGAAATTGTCAAGTAGTGAAGCACAAACAAAAGGATATTCTATATTTCTAGTCACTTTCTAGTCAGATTATGTTCCTCTCCATTTATTTATTTATTTATTTATTTATTTATTTATTTATTTATTTTATGGAGAGAGAGTGTCAGCTATGGGAGGGGCAGAGGGAGAGGGAGAGAGAATGAGAGAGAGAGAGAAAGAGAGAAAGAATCTTAAGCAGTCTCCTTGCTCAGCGTTGAGCCTGACATGGGGCTCAAATTCACGAACCATGAGATCATGACCTGATCTGAGCCAAATAAAGAATTGGATGCTCAACCGACACGGCCACCCACCCAGTTGCTCCTCCACTGATTTTCTTAAATGAGAGGTCACTTATAAATGCTAGAGCTGGAAATGTTGCCGCCTCCTCAAAATATCGGAACTCAGAAACCTCAGACCAGTCCAAGCATCTGGAAGGGAGTGTATATTTTCTCCTCAATCATCCCAAGGGGCTTTAACTTCTTGAGTTTGCCTAAACCCATTCAAATATCACATCTCCCATCACTGGCAGTCAGGATCAATATAATATTCTCTTTGGGCATATGTGCACTCTTCATTTTTATCTGCCTCCACGCTCAAGTGCTTTCAATAATCGCTGTTGGGACAATACAGTAAAGTTTGACATTTTTGTGGGAATATGGGAAGTTCACCTCTTTTTTCCCTGTAGGGTAATCAGAATCCAGGTAAAACAACTTGTAAAAATGGTTGGTCTGAAATTTACCCCCTAACCGTGATGTTTCCACTTGCAGATGAAAGTTTCTTACCTAATCAGTATAAACTTCGGAAAGAAAGAAAGCTATCAGTCTAGAGAATCTTCTTATTAAATGTATATTTTCCATGGTTACCTTCTTCTATACACTTATTTTTATTTCTGAGGAATTCAGGGTCATGTAATCTTTAATAGAACTGAAAATTCTCCAACCAGCAATAATCCAGGAAGACATCAAAAACACTCAGACAGAATAAGGCTAATATTTCCTCACCAGGTGTCTAGCCTCTTAATCTAGTGATAATATCACATTCCAAAGGAAAAGGCACCGAGACCCTCCCAACCAGTGCTCTAAGCACTTACTTCTCCACCCAGGATTACCAGCTTGTTGGGCAGCACACATTCTCACCTGCATCAGAGGTGGGAGCTCATCTCCAATTGCTGAGAACAGCAGCATTTGAGGAGTAAATAAGAACTCAGGCAAAAGTTTTCTTTAGAAATCAAAGCCCAGCAGCAAACTTGCTGGTTTCAGGTGCAGGTGCCAAATTATCTGGGGTTTCACTTGTGCTTCTGGAGACTATGCCCCTTCTTTGAGATTTGGAATTTAAAAGACAGCCTTCTATGAAGAGTATATTTTTAGGTGACTGTTTATTACAGGTATGTTTCAGGTTCAATGATAAGGAGGGGTGACCTATCTTCCTTGTCAGAAGATAAATCTACAGACTTTTGATGGGTGATTTGATCCCCAATCCTGAGCAGGGTCAAAGGATCTTATCTGACAGAATGTTTAGTGATGAGAAGTGGAGAGAGACAGAGAGAGAGAGCAAAGAAAATTTTTTGGATCTGATTTATCATCCTGTTGCTGTGAAGCCACCCTAGACAATTTCAGTTTTCCCTCTGAAAAATGAAGTGAGGCTATTAAAAGATCCTTTACAGGGTTTCTGAGTGATTGCTCAGAGAGTACTGATATCAAGGAGAGGACACAGGACCACAGTAAGAAATATGGGCTCTAATCACAATTCGGCCACTGAACTGCTATCTACAATATCCTTATCAATATCATAGAAGAAGAGGGCCCAAGTTAGGAATTGGCTCTTAGACTTTGGAATCACTTGGGAATTAAAAAGCAATAACCACAGTAACCTGCCTGGTTCTTCCCTAGACCAAACAGAATCAGAAACTCTGGTGGGGGGGGGGGGGGGCTTGCACTAGTATTTATAAAAAGCTCCGGAGATGATTTGAATGTAAAGGCAGACTGAGAACCAGAGTAGTGTTTTCCATACTTTAATGCGTCAGCAAATCACCTGGGGTGACTATTCAAATGCAGATTCTGACTCAGTAGGTCAGGGATGAGGCCTTTCTGACAAACTTTCTGGAGATGCCATGCTGTGGGTCCACAGAGCACGCTTTGACTAGCAAGAAACTATGTGATTTCCAAGTGCTCTTCCCGCGCTGTAATTCTGTGAATCTGCGTTAACTTTCACTTTCAACAAAATCTCCAGTTTCCCAAGAACACCCTTTCAGAGAAATGCCTTTTATAATGCCATGTGCTGTGCTAGGCTCTATGAAATAATTTAATGCTCTTCAGAAGTTAGGAGATACTTCAGAATTTTATGGTGCCTGATGTGACACCGTGGACATCACTGAGCAGTGTAATAGACATGAAAACGACAGGGGATTTATGGGGAATTCACATAAAGAGGCAACTGCCATGTGGGGAATTGAGTACTGGGAGAAGATATGCACAGGGACTCTAACTGGGGAGTTTGTGTGCATGAGCATGCCTGGGGTGGAGGGGGTGCAGGCTGGGTTTAGGGGAAGCTTCCTGGAGAAAATCATTTCAAGCTGAGATCTAAAGGTGAGTAAGATTTGGCAGCTGGGAGCAGTGCCCAGACAGAGGGAATTGTGACATAAATACGTCTATGTGTGTGAAACAGAGGCTGAGGAAATTGGAGGACTGAAAGTAGCTTCTTTTGGCTGGAGCAGAAGAAAACATGAGAAATGGGACACCTCGGTGGCTCAGTCGGTTGAGCATCCGACTTCAGCTCAGGTCATGATCTCATAGTTTGTGAGTTCGAGCCCAGCATCAGGCTCTCTGCTGTCAGCGATGGGCCCAATTTGGATCCTCTGTTCCCCACCCCGCCCCTGCTCCCCTGCTTGTGCTCTCTATCAAAAGTAAATAAACATTCAAAAAGAAGAAGAAGAAGAAGAAGAAGAAGAAGAAGAAGAAAGAAGAAGAAAGAAGAAGAAGAAGAAAGTTGAAGAAAGAAGAAGAAAAAGAAATAAAGAAAGAAAGAAAGAAAGAAAGAAAGAAAGAAAGAAAGAAAGAAAGAAAAAGAAAACATGAGAAATGGGCTTAGGGGGGTAGGCAGTGGCCAGAGGCAGGACTTGATACACTGTATCAAGGAGTCAAGTCATTGCTCTGAAGTAAGACAAAGACTTTCAAGTGTTTTAAGCAGAAAAGCAACATAATTTACACTTTCAAAAATAACCCTCTGTATGCTACGTGGGCAATGGGTCACAGAGGCAGGCAGATCCATTAGGGGGTATTTCAGTATGCTAAGTGTGAATGAGGCCAGCTATTCTACCTCCAGGAAATTCTTTTATGGATACTCACTCGTGTGTACACAGAGTGTTTGGGAGAAGTACGTGTGCTGTATTATTGCTTGTGGTAGTAAAAATTTATAAACATAGACACTGTCTATGAACTGGACCCTACTTATGTAGTTTCTAGTACATCCACTATGCTATGAAATATCACATGACCCTTAAAAAGAATACAGTAGATCTACATGAATTAACATGTAAAGATTTCCAAGACATATTATAAAGCAAAAAAAGTCTACAGTGTGGACCCCTCTATATAAAAATAAAAATATATTTTCTGTGAACTGGAAGAGTTCATTTCAAACTGATGGTAATGGCTTCCTTCCTCAACAGCAACTCTCAATCTACATGTGTCTCTTTGTTTAAGACATTTTCAAAGAGAGTATTTGTGTGTAACTGGGTAATAAAAAAAAATAAAAGGAAAAGGAATGAATTGCTTCTTTGCACACCTTTTAAAATTTATCAGTAGCATAAGTTTTGCCTTTAGTCTAACAATCCCTACAATTTTAAATTCAAATTTCAAAAAAAAACCCAATTAAAACTCAAAAAAAATGTCTTTTAAGAATTACAAATTCTAGCAATCTCAGCCTTCTCTCCTCCAAGACTGTGCCCTAAAATCACCTTTTCCCTCTAACAATCTTCCTCATGTAACCTTTCCTCTCATTCTTATTATGCAGCTACACTAAACCTAAGATAACTCCTGACACAATCTAAATTTCAGCAGTTGAAAATCATTAAAAAGATTAAATAACAGGCAGAAATCAACAGGGTTTGAAAAAAAAAGAAGTTTTTCTCTTTACCCTTCTGGGCGCTGAGAATTTTCAGTGCTGCCATAATTTTCTAGAAAGATTCTCTGATGACCTCTGAAAACAATCCAGGACCCCCCACAGCTGCTCTTGGATCCCAGTATAACCAATTCAGCCGTGCACTGAAGGGAAAGTTATAAATTGCTTCGAGGAGGAGGTTACAAAAGGGAGCGACCAGCCTGGCTTTTGTTAGGGTAAATCTGGGCTCCCCAACCTGTTAAGATGCTTTGAAAGAGGTAACAAAATGATCTATAAAGGCGAACCAGTGGGTGTCATTTCTTTAGATAATCAAAAACCTTTTGATTGGGGAATACACAAAAGGCTGAGGAAGGTTAGTAACCCTGGGATAAAAGAAAAATTTCCTTCATCAATTAAAAAACAGTTATGGAAAAATGGGGACTAGAACTCCAATTTCCCAAATGGAGAAAGATTAAAATGTGGGCATCATTCAACATTTATTATATTCGATGTGCAATTGAATGCAGATCTCCTGTAAGAACTCAATTGTCTAAAATTGACTTAAACTGTTATAGATAAAAACATGAAATGCAAACTTATTTTATAATTAATAAAAGTAACAAATATTTTATTTCTACTCTAGTACATGCTTTTCTGAGCAGTACCCAAGAAGCATTCATCAGCACTGATACAAAGAAAGTCACACTGTCACACCGTTCCTCTTTTTCTCACCAATCCTTAAGTTTTCACTTGAGTTTATCTTAAATACTGTGCAGACTTTTTCTAATACTTAACCTGGGTTGTTTTTGCTGTTTTTCCTAATTCAAAACCGTTAGGTATTAGTCCTATCTCAACAAAGTCAACACAAAACAACAGCAATGCTAAGCTTATCGATGATAACATTTGGAGTTTACTTATCTCTGGAGAAACTAAAAACTCTTTAAAGATACTTGCCATCTAATAATCATTAAATATAAATGATGTGATGACACATTAGAGAGAGAATAACAAAAATCTATGTCATGCCAACTTAATCCTACAGTCTCTAGGAGACTTCCAATTGATGAAGCATCGAGCCACAGAAGGACTGTATTTGCAGTGGGACTTAAAATTATTTGGCTGGCGAAGGAGAGCAGAGCAAGAAGATGCCAATTGTATATAAAAGCAGAGTTAAACATAGTGATGGCAAAGCAGCACGTGTGTCTCATCAGCCTGCTCCTAAATACAAAGGCAGCGAAATGGAGCCAGCATCTTGATAGCCAAGGACCCTACCTTGATGCTCTCTGCCCTTCCAGAGTAACCAAGATGGAGAAAACAACTGTTCATCTCCATGGACAAGGCTGCCCCAAACAGATCAGGTGCAATAAAGGACCTATGGAGTAAAGGACCTCACGTTCACCAGAACAACAGTAACAAAGGCTAGCACTTCTTGGTGGCACATTAAGAGCCTGCAGAGGGTCCGGCAATCCGAACCTGGTCATCATTTGGCAGCCGACTCAGCATGCCCAAAGTTCGTCCTGTTGAGTCCCATGCCGTTCCCTAATACCAGCCCCAACTCACTACCTGCATCCCTGTGTTTGCCAGTCCACAGTGAAATCTGAAAAAATATGTGCAGTGAAGTGAGGTGGGTTTTTTTTAACAAAACTAAATTTATTCACTTTAAAATTGTTAACACTTCTTACCTTTTCAAAATGATAATTATAAGCGACAGTGATAGAAGCTGTAGCAATAGTTGTTGTTTTATTGCTAAAATAAAATGTGAGTAGTCCTGCGTTTGTTTCCATTAAAAATGATTCATTTATTCAGCCTCCTACTTTGTCTAGGGGTAAAGCCAGCCACACAGAAATGTAAGATACCCCAATTCAATCTGGGGACCTGGTGGCGAAAAGTTCTGTCTGCAACAAAATTGATTGGGTTCAAGTCTCAGCTCTGCCACTTACTGGCTTTGTGACCCCCATAGGCTTTGGATTCCCCATTTGTTGAATAGAAATAACAGTAGTCCCTACCTAATAAGTTATCATGAAGGTCATGGATAAAATGAAGAAGATGCATGGGGCATGGTACCCAGGAAATTCTCAAAGTGTTAAGCTTTAAAAAAAAAAAAAGTGAAAAGAAAGTCACTCATCATCCCTGGCTCTCAGTGTGCGCATCTCTCAAATGAGGCATTTGCCCACACAGACTTGTAGATCCCCTCTACTTGTGACCTCCTACCTTCTACCCCAGAGTTCTAGTTCTGCTAGTCCTCGTAGGCCACTCAAATACATAACTGCTCACAGATCCCAGTTAAATCAACTATGAGCCATCTGCTTAATGAACCGCCATCCAACCACGGAATGACATCCATATATTTTATTAAGTGGGGAAAAACATAGTTACAAACCAGTTATTACCAGCATGATCCAATTTTTGTCAAATGAAATACATACAAATAGTAATCTCTAACTCATTCTCTGAAACCGTCCCCAATTACTGTAGGCCAGCCCTGTCTAATAGAAATAGAACACGAGCTGCAATGAGGGCCACATGTGGAATATAAAACTTTCTAGTAGCCACATTAAAATCTGTCGTGATAATATATTTTTTAATCCAACGTAGAAAAAAAATCCTCATTTCCACATGTCATCGTTGCAAAAATTATGAATGAGGTATTTCACATTATTTCTTCCTAGTACATCTTTGAAACCCAGTGTGAATTTTACACTTTCAGTACATCCTCGTGCATGTCGAGTGCTCGGTAGCAGCGTGTGGCTCACGCCACCCGATCAGATGGCACAGCTGCAGGTGGTTAGTTTCCGGCCTTGCATTGAATCAGAACTATCAGACTGGAAGGAAACTCATCTCACTCATCTGTGATGCCTGTTGCCTACAACAGTTCCTGATACCTACTGGGTACTCGATAAATGCTGGTTTGAATGAATGCTTTGAATTCAAATATTCTCTGGGGATTTTGTATTTTTATGCACATATTAATCATAGAGTGAAAGGCACTACACCACTCCCCAAGACAGAGCATAGGGATCCTAGAAAGCATCTTTCGAAAGCAGCCTCCTACTTTGTATAGGGGTAAAGCCAGCCACACAGAAATGTAAGATACCCCAATGAATTAACTAAAAAGTACTAAAAATATATAGATTATATAAGTGCGTACTTACATATTAACTAAAGCTAAAACCAAAATATAGAGACATTGATTAAAAGAGAGCAAAGCTGAGAGAAATGGACAATAAGAAAAACTTCATTAAGTTCCCACTGTGTTCTGAATTCCTTACCTACATCATTTATGAGCATCAGTGTAACTCTATAAGGTGAGGTGAAGAAATAATGACACAGGGGGAACAATATTAGCTGTGGAACAGTTAAAACAAACAAACAAACAAACACTATTTTGATTTGAAGTCTTGTCTCTCCTGATTTCTAGCTCAGTGATGTAAGGTAAGTTTCTTACCTTTCTGAGCTTCAGTTTTCTCGTTTGTAAAGTGGGCATTAAAATAACTACCCTGATTGATTATTGTGAAGATTAGATCGACACAGGAGCTCTCAAAAAATGACACTAGTATTATTATAGCGCTCAATTAAGATAGGAGCAATCATTGTTATCATCTTTGGTTTACAGAGGGGGAGACTGAGAGTTATGTAGCCTCGAGGTCATGTGGCAAATAAATAGATGAGTCAAGATTAAAACCCAATTCTGTCTGACTTAGTGACACCATGCCCCTTGCACCACACCAGCCGGGAAAGGCTCATGGCAGAGACCACAACATTTGCCTGCAGGGGAGGCATTCTGCAAGGGTAGCCACGGGTGCAGAGGAACACAATTTGAGGAGAAAGGCATCTCACTTCACTGGGTCACATTGGAATAGGGAACTGGAGGAGCTAAAGTCAAGTCAATGTGGGGATTTTGGTTTCTGGAG
Source organism: Prionailurus bengalensis (assembly GCF_016509475.1). NCBI lineage: Eukaryota > Metazoa > Chordata > Mammalia > Carnivora > Felidae > Prionailurus > Prionailurus bengalensis. The sequence continues at coordinate 85,340,760 of NC_057350.1, read as the reverse complement.
AGCCTTGAGCCAGTTGGAGGAGTTGAGACTTGATTATTGCCTAAATCCCCTTATAAATCTGTGAAACACTTCATCGACCTCTGTGCAATTATGATGCTCTTTTTTTTTTTTTCAACTTAATTCTTTAGGCTGATAGGAACATTCCTTTATTCAAGTAAAGGCTGAACATATGCTTTTCCACATTTTTCAAATCCTACCCTAAACTTGTTTTAATCCTTTGGGTCTATAGGAGGAGTGGTGCTCACATTCCCATATATTCACTAGCCTGTGAAAGAAAACCAACCACACTCCTACCTGTGGTTAGAGCATTGCAACAACTTTACTCAAGTTAGAGCCTCTAGCTGGCCCATTAAACTAACACACCTGCTCACCATTAGTTACCCTCTCTCATTTGGCTGTTTGCCTGAACCACTTCATCAATGAGCTATGAGCCTCCACACCTGGCACACTCGTATTTGAACTGAGTCATGTGAAGAAGGCTATCAAAAAACATTTTTAGAAACGTGAACCAAGTGTACGTATGTGTATTCGAGTATGTATATAAACATGCATGTATATATATGTGATTAAGACTGTATGTGTTTAAGAAACACATGTAACTGAGGATTCTCTCCTGTTGTAGAACAAAGATTATTAAAAACTTCCCTTCATTATTCTGTTTTTCTAACGATTGTACTCTCTTTAAAAAATGTGTGTTCTTTTTCTCAAATGATTTACTTTGGTATATATTAGTTACATTGTGCACAAAATTAAACAGAAAATCTACTAGCAAAAATGACCAGTAAAAGGAAAGAAGTGTTAGAGAAATTGTCATTAACTTTGAGCATGGTCACTCCCTGTGATGAGTTCATAGGCAATTATTACCCATACTTTTCTAAAACAGAAAAAAAAAAAACCCAAAACATATATACTTACCTATTTGAAAGAAAATGCACAGAAGATTAAAATTGGCATCTTGAAAATCTTTTAAAAGTTTTCAGTTTAGGGGTGCCTGAGTGACTCAGTCGGTTAAGCATCCGACCTCACCTCAGGTCAGCTCTCACAGTTCGTGGGTTCAAGCCCTGCATCAGGCTCTTTGCTGACAGCTCAGAGCCTGGAGCCTGCTTCAGATTCCATGCCTCCCTCTCTCTCTGCTCCTTTCCTGCTCATGCTGTGTCTCTCTATGTCTCTCAAAAATAAATAAATGTTTTAAAAAAATAGAAGTTTTCAGTCTTCTAAACCAGAAAACAAATCAGAAATTACTGATAAACTGAAAACTGAAAATTGTTGTAATTACTCAAGACGTGTTCTCTTTTCCTGTCCTGTTAGAGTCCTGGTGGCTTTATTATATGACACTCTTCAGCACTTTTCGCAGGTTTGTGGCACAACCGCCCCAAAGAAATATGAAGAGTAATTTTCAAAAGGAACTTTTATTTTTAATATGGATTGATTTTTTTAAAGGCAGCTCCAAGCAGCCCAGTATATCAAACAGGAACCATCACGCCAATCCCAACACATCAAGGAGCAGTTTTAGCACGTGAGGTTTGTTGTTTCTAGCAGGTATCCATGTAGCCAGAGAGGTCATCACTCAGCGAGGTGCTTTCTTTCTGGTGTATAAGAAAAGAAATCACCAGGAATAAGGGGGGAAATGGGCCTGGGAAACAGGAGGGGACCTTGTCAATCTCCAAGATGCTAGAAAATGATTGTGGAAGTCTTTTGTTAGGGAATCCTATAATGGTATTTCTGCTCATCTCTTGTGGACAGAACAGCAACTAGCCTACGATGGCGAGGACGATAGAGGATTAGACACTCCGTGGAAAGGCCCTGGAAAAAACATTACCGGTGTTTGGAATCATAAAGACCAAAATTATATCATTATTTACCTTCAACAGCCGTGTCCTTATAAACAGGATTTCTTGGGGGGGAAAAACCCTAAAGGCATATATAAAATATTTATTATGAGTGTCTGTGTATAAATAATTTTACAAGTGGGGAAAGAGAAAGGCCCCGCAGAACTATTTTATATATTCTTGTGGGTCCTACACCAAATTTTTTTATGTTAAGGATTTATTTGGCTTCCAAGAAGAGGACATTAATCTTACTCCCAATCCTTTCTATTTTAAACATGCATATCGCTGAGGAGGTTGGCGTTGTGCTGGAAATGATTTTGATGCATATAGCAAAGCTATAAAAAGAACAATAGGAAGATATGGATAAATTTGTGAGGTTTCAAGATAGCTTGTAGGGTTGTAAGATCACATGGCAGGGTCCCTGGCATTATCCATTAGCCAGCACAACAGAATAGTCCTGAATCTTGGATTTTAGGAAGCTACATTGTAAAGAGCTAAAGTCTTCAAATATACAAGTTCGTTTCAGTGCACATCTTTGTCAATCCTTCCATAGAGCATTTATTGAAGAGGAGAATCTTTCATTGATATTTATATAGGTGTTAGAATCCAAGTTTTATTGCTTGATAAAGGCAAGTGTATTTTTTAATAAGATCAAACAATACCCCATTAGTAATTATATCCTGATTCCCCTTGGTATTTTCTCTAAATTGGTTGTTATGGGCAATTAAAATTCAACTTACCCAGGCACCTGGGTGGCTCAGTCTGTTAAGTGTCTGACTCTTGACTCCTGATTTAAGCTTGGGCCATGATTTCACGGTTCCTGAGTTGGAGCCCCATGTCGGGGTCTGCACTGGCAGCGTGGAACCTGCTTAGGATTCTCTCTCTCTCCCTCTCTCTCTGCCCCTCCCCTACCCCATATTTTCTCTCTCTCTCAAAAATAAATACATACGGGCGCCTGGGTGGCTCAGTCTTTTAAGCGTTCGACTTCGGCTCAGGTCATGATCTCACCGTCGGTGAGTTCAAGCCCCGTGTCAGGCTCTGTGCTGACAGCTCAGAGCCTGGAGCTTGCTTTGGATTCTGTGTCTCCCTCTCTCTCTGCCCCTCCCCTGCTCATACTGTATCTCTCAAAAGCAAACATTAGAATTTTTTTGTTAATAAAAATAAACATTTTTGAAAATTTATGACTTACCAGTTAATTACATAGTTGTTCTTTCAAAAACAACAATAAACACAAAAGCAGCAATGGTTACAATAATAATCATGAACGTTTGTCTAATACTGTAGACAGTCACCTATGATGTGTCAGGCACTGTACTTGAGCCAATGAGGGACAAGAGGGAATGTTACAGAGAGGAACCAGTCCCTGATCTCACAGATTCCAGACCATTAGGGGAGATTAACATGGACAAAAATGATTACATTACAATCAGGTAAGTAGTCATAGTCAAAGGCCCTGGTGATCTGGAATGCTGTACATGCAGGAAATGCTTGTTAAGTATTTATTGAATGAATGGAGTGGCTTTCTGCCTGCCTAACCCCCAATCCACACACTATTTTGGCATGCTCTTCCTCTTTTGGTTGGACTCAACTTATAGCCCATTTGACCTGTGACCCTGGCCAAGCTCTTGGCCTGCTTTCCAGACCTAACCCATTCCAACCACCAATACCCTGTTGTATCAAAGTATCTGGAATCACTTCTCCTGAAAAGAACGAAACCAAAGCTGTCCATAATAGCAATTTAAGGTTTCAGAAAGTGCACTCTTTTCCAAATATTGGAAAGTCATGTAATCTTATTATTAGACAATTAGAAGAGCCCTGGGCTTGGATAAGGAGACCAACCCATCATGTGACTATAGGCAAGCTCTTTCACAAAAATCTGCCTCAGATTTGTATCCCTGCTGTGCTTATCGGGGTTTACAAGGCACTTTCTCTGTATGTATGTATTTGCATTTAGGGTAAGAAACCATGAGGTAGGTAGACCCTGGATCCAAACAGCCGTAGCCTCATAGTCTAAACAGCTAGGCCTCCTACAGGTATAGTGCATAAAGAAATATCAACTTTTACCCCCATGCAAACAGAATTTTTATTAAAACAGTTAGGAGAAAACATTAAAAATGTAAGACCTCAATTTCTAGGAAAGATGCACAACACAAAGTAAAACTTGGAGGAATAATAACACCATAGTTTTTTCAGAGCTGGAAATACCTTTTTTTTTCCAATTCAAACTCAGAAATGATGGCCCAGAGTGGCATAATGACTTCACCAAGTCTAAACCTCCTGGGAAGAGCTGGGAGCAGCCACCTAAAAAATACCCACTCGTTATTTGAACTCTTCCACGGAGTACGTTCCTGACTCTACTGTTACTGCCTCCAGAGTCCATGGCGGCTTCTCATTACACTCATGCAGGACAGTAGGACGCTGCCTTAACTTCACTTTCAATCTCTTCACTCCAAGTCAGCACACAGCCGTGTGACTTTTCAGGACATTCCAAGCCCTTGGATGCACAGAGACCACAGGTTTTAACTCACACGACAGCCCTAAATGTCCTGCTTATGACTCCTTAAGAACCACCCCCGGTTCCTCCACATGCTCCCTGTTCTTAGTCCTTGTTTCTGTTCTTAAATAGTGGCAAAGCCAAAAAAGAAAATAAAAAGATATACGTTATATTATTTGTTTATACAGCTATAGTGGTCTCAAGCAAATAGGAGAGGTTTTATTTCTTTTCCACTTCGATTAATTCACCCTACTTTCTCCATATTCTTGCGTTTTGACACCTTCAAATATAAACATATGGCTGATGTTTATTCATCAAGCATTTAGTCTTAAAGAGAAATTTATTGAGCATCTACCATGTGGCAAGCAGGGATGCTGGGTATGTAATAAAAACACACATTGCTTGCCTTCACAGAAGTGATGGTGTGAAGGAACTGAGCAAATGACACCAATAAATAGATGTCTGTACTAGACTAAGTGATAAAGGAAAACAATAGGGGGCAGTGAGAACAAACATTGTGGAGATCCGATTCAGATCGAAGTGGTAGAAAAATTAGAGCTTCCTTCCTGTGATTTTCTAATTTGTCTTTTGACTAAAACTATAGTTTTAAAAAGGGATGATACTTGTTTTCTCGAAACAAAGCTTTCGGCAAAGGGAATATAAAGTCCTTTTTCCTCTATTGCCTTCACTTCCTCCTCCATAAAATAGGGATCATAGTGACCCTTGCCCTACTTACCTTATACAGGTGTTTTGTGAATAAAATAAGACTTTAAATGAGCGGTCGCCTCCAACATTCCACATATGATTTGGAAAACACTAATAGAGTTTATATTTAAACATCGTTTTCAGACAGCAAGCTTTTTGGAAACATCTTGACAAACTGAAACCTAAAAATCATTTCTCAAAAAAATGATATAATATAATATAATATAATATAATATAATATAATATAATAAATACAATATATAATATAATATAATAAAAAAATATTATTTCTTACCACAGGGTTTGCTTGCAATAAAAGATGCCCACTTTGTAAAAATACAACAAAACTTAGCATTTCTGAGTGGGCCAGAAAATATGCCCCTGCCAGCTTCTGTGCCAGTACTATAGAATCTGCTTTTATTTTTGCTTAACAGTAATAAAAGCTGATCATGAAGCCAAATCCCTACAGCAATGTTCTCAAAAGTTCTGCATGTGGAAGCCTGCTGCCTTTCAGCTTCCCCGTTAAACACCTGTTCTGGGCTTAGGCTATGCTTCTGGTTTCTCGCTCAGGTGGAGAGTCTTGCTTAAGGGGACAGGCAGGTATTTTTGCTGTCACCAAAGACAGCTAATTTGGGGAGCCTAATCTTACAAAGGGGCCAAATTTCAGTTCTCAGAGTGTTGGGTTTAGGGTAGATGGGACTCCGCCCAGAAATGCAACCTGAATACTTCCCCCTTTGCCCCTCTCTTGTCTTTGCTGAGAATCCCTTAAATAACTGACACATTTTATAGACTTCAGGCAACCAGGTCTATAGAGTGCAGCTTCCATTCTTCCCTCTCACCTGGCTAATTTAATACTTGCCTCCTTCGGTGGGTATAGCAACCCTGACAAGCTGTTGCCTTGTGGTTTATTTCAGTTAATTCAAACACAATTATAAGTTGAGAAATTAGTTATGGGGATTGGAGGAAGGAGGAATCTTACAGGTGTGAACTCATAGCCATTTCTGACTCAAATATTTCCAAAGGAATCATATGTTGAGAAAACATCATCTCCCAACTGCCAAGGCCCCTGCATCTCTTAATGGAACAAGATGTACGTTACAGGCCATAATTCTGCAGTTTCTTTTAACCTAAGGATGAGTCTTTGCCTGTCCTCCTTTCAAAAGCATGACCTTAGGATAAAAAAAAAAAACAGCAAAAGTTTTATTCAATAGTTGTTCCTACAATGAAAAGCTGGTGATGCTAGTCAGTGACTTCAGTTCAAAACAGTGACTTAAAATGCATGGGCTGCTGGTGGCTCCTGACCATCTTAACGCTGGTCAAAAACAAAAGTAGCTACTCTCTTTCCCAGAAGCATTTTGATTTTAGAGTGGGGAATTCTGCACATAGACCATTAGCTTAGAGGATTTTATCATTAAAGTTTTGGACAGTGAGCAAGTATTTTCTGTGTACCTGATCATAATCACTATTTCACAAATGGAAAAAAAGAAGGGTCAAGTGGCTACACGTGATTCCTATAGGTCCAAAGGAATTCTGCTGGAGGATTATCTCTGAGAACAACTACAGTTCACAGCATGCTTGGACTCCAAGCTATTCATTTATTCAACCAGTATTTATTGAGCATGTACTGTGTCCCAAGAACCCTGGATCATTGGCAAACAAAACAAAGATCCCTGCTTACATTCTAGTGGTTGTCAGGAATAATGTCCATATATTTTTGGTCAAGTTTGTTTCCACTAAAGATTCATAATTTGTTTTGGTTCTACTGTCCTGGAAGAACTAAAACAAACCTCAAAACTAAAACAAACCTGCACATGGGCATGTTTACAGGAATTGAAGTAAAGTTTGGAGTGACAAGGGCTTCTTAAGATTAATCAGGAAAAGTCATTGGGTTTAGTGAGCCTTAAGTTTGTTTTAAAGAAAAGGTGATATTAAAACACAAGGGAAAAGAGAAAGAAAGTATCCTGAGTGGGAAATGCAAGAGGAAGGTCATAAAGATGGGAAAGAACCTGTGATTCCAAGAGACAAAGGGAACTATTTACTGACAAAACCAGAATTCAGAAACAACCCGTGAAGTTGTCTGTATTTACTCAACCCCTTTTCTTTACAGAAGAATTAATAGAAACAATATAATATATTGACATACTATAGGATGATACGTATACGATGATTTACGATGTTATAGGATGTCAATACATTGACATACTATAGGATGATACGTATAGGATGTTATACGATGACACAAAAGATTTTATATATTTACATATATCTGTCATATATGTGTGTATATATAATGGCATATCACAGGATGACTCTTCAAAAAAGCAATGTGCTTTCCAAAAGAGTAGCCATGGATGAAACCAGAGGTTAAGGTCTAAACTCATCAAGAGGACAAAATGTGTGAAACTAAAATATCTTTTTTTGTTTTTATTAAGCTTATTATTTTAATTCCAGTTAGTTAACACACAGTGTTATGTTAGTTTCAGGTGTACAGTACACTGATTCAACAATTCTATACATTACTCAGTGCTCATCGTGATAAATGTACTCTTAATCCCCTTCACCTATTTCACTCATCCCCCCACCAACCTCCCCTCTGGTAGTCATCAGTTTTTTCTCTATAGTCAAAAGTCTCTTTCTTGGTTTACCTTTCTCTCTCTCTCTTTTTCTCCTTTTGCTCATTTGTTTTGTTTCTTAAATTATATGGTATTTGTCTTTCTCCGACTGACTTATTTCACTTAGAATATACTCTCTAGACCCATCCATGTTGTGGCAAATGGCAAAGTTTCATTCCTTTTTATGGCTGAATAATATTATGATATTCATATTCCATCTCTTCTTTATACATTCATCTATCGATGGGCACTTGGGCTGCTTCCATATCTTGGCTATTGTAAATAAAGCTGCAATAAAGATAGGGGTGCATATATCTTTTCAAAATAGTGTTTTCCCATTCTTTGGGTAAATACCCAGTAGTGTGACTACTGGATGATAGGGTAGTTCTATTTTTAACTTTTTAAGGAAACTCCATGCTGGTTTCCACAGTGCCTGCACCAGTTTGCATTCCCATCAGCAGTGCACGAAGTTTTGTTTTCTTTTTGTCCTCATTTGTTGTTGTTGTGTTTTTTTCCTCATTTGTTGTTGTGAAACAACATTTGTTGTTTCTTGTGTTGTTGATTTTAGCTGTTCTGACAGGTGTGAGGTGATATCTCATTTTGGTTTTGATTTGTATTTCGCCGACGATGAATGATGTTGAACATCTTCTCATGTGTCTGTTCAGCCATCTTGATGTGTTCTTTGGAGAAATGTCTGTTCATCCTCTTGACTTCTACTCATTTTTAATTGGATTAATTGTTGAGTTGTGTCAGTTTTTTTATATATTTTGAATACTTACCTTTTATAGGATATGTCATTTACAAATATCTTCTCCCATTTGGTAGGTTGTTTTTTAAGAGATTCTTTCTCTTGTTATGAAGAAGCTTTTTATTTTGGTATAATCCCAAAAGTTTATTTTTGCTTTAATTTCCCTAAATAATCTTTTTAAAAAGAGTTAACTATCTTCGTTGTCTTCTCTGATATTAGAACTTATCTTTTGAGTGTTTACCTCAGTTATTTGTTAAGCTGAAAAAAGATTTCATGTGTAATATGAATGTTCAAGGTGTAAAATACATTTGTACAAAGTACAAAGGAGTTTTGACAAAACATATTTGAGGGGCGCCTGGGTGGCGCAGTCGGTTAAGCGTCCGACTTCAGCCAGGTCACGATCTCGCGGTCTGTGAGTTCGAGCCCCGCGTCAGGCTCTGGGCTGATGGCTCAGAGCCTGGAGCCTGTTTCCGATTCTGTGTCTCCCTCTCTCTCTGCCCCTCCCCTGTTCATGCTCTGCCTCTCTCTGTCCCAAAAATAAATAAAAAACGTTGATTTCACCCTCAAGGCTCATTTAAAAAAAAAAAAAAGGACTTCAGATAGCCTGTAAAGAAATTATTAAAAAAAAAAAATATTTGAGATTCATGTCACCAATAACTAGGACACTTTTAAAATGGTGATGTGTAGAAGGTACCTCTGGAATCCATTGTGATTTGTTTCAGTTGGCCCATTGGCTATAGTGATGATGATCAAGTAAGCAGGTGTTTGAAGAAGTACCAGTGATTCCCTGTGTTTCCAATATGCAAACCCTTTCTAATATGAAAAAAAGGATCCCCCCACCCCCAAACAACAGTTATTCTCTTACTATTCACTGTGCAGACAATACTTGGGGCTTGTGCATGTTCTAGGGCTTCCACAATTCTGAACCTCACTTCTCTGATAGTGGCAATTCCACCTTTCTGATTATCAGGTTAGCACAATGATGTATCCAGTTTAAACTCTTCTGCATTTATTCTGCTCACTGGTTACATTTTAGGTACTCGGAGTAAAGGCCTATTGACTTATAAATTTGATTTTTTTTACCCCCAACTATATAAATATCTGTTGAATAAAATACAAGAGAATTTATTCCTGAGTCAAGTTTTAGCTTTAAAAATAATGTTATAGGAACCCAGAATGATGGCTTATTCAATATATAAATATATGTGAAGAACATTTGTGTTTCTTGTGCATATGTACTTCCAACTGGTTTTACAAGGTTATCTTGAATGTAGAAAGATTGAAATCTTTATAGATTCTTCAGGAACTTCAATGCCATCCAACCAGACTTTCAGCTGGTATTTTGTTACTTCCCAGAAGGCCAAGCAACCCATGGAATGTCTATTAATGATTATAAGACTATAAGTGTTTAATTCTGTAGCTCTGCCTCTCTAATACATTCCATCGTGGTCATTCTTTTCATTGTGGAAGGCAGCACTTAAAGCAAGGGAAAGCAAAGACTTGTCTGACTTTCAAGGTTCACTGCCCTCTATATTAATGTAATGTCTCTCTCTCAGTCTATGTCTCTCTGTCTCTCTCTCTCATCAACTTTTCAAATGGCATCATAGTGAACTGAATTCAAAGCTGTTTCCATCCCTGCTGCACACACTCAGTGAACTTCTCCTCCTGGCTGGCGGGAAGGAGGCTGAGATTTCTACCTCTATCCTCATCATTCCTAGCCCTGTGCCTGAGAGACAGAAGAAATCTCATCCAGGTCAATGCCTTGTCAATGCCTCTCTCAAAAAAAGTCTAGTAGAAAAAAAATTAGAAGAAATAAAAAATACAAGTGATGATCTGTTTTATCAGCATTTAATTCTCAGTGCAAGGTAAGCTACATTGCACTGAATCCCCAAGTTACGTTTATGTTTGGATCTTTGCAATTGTTGCAATAAGCAACTCTGTCCATTGAGCACTGCTAGCCTCAGGTTTGGGGATTATGTGGATCCAAGGGGACATGTGAAAAGGTGGGCTGGGCCATTTCCAATGGGAGATCTTTGTTGTGTCCTCATAATTACATTGCTGTGACCTCTACCCCAGCTTTGTCAGCTGGCAGGTTTGAGACTCACAGAAGAGAAAAGCAGTACCCAAGTCAAGTAAAAGATTTGTTTAAAACTTCAAAATCCGAGGTGAAGCAAAGCTATGGAACACCATCTCCTTAAGAGGGGAGAACAAGCTGCATGCAACCCATGCTGTCATTTGGTTTAGCTGAGAAGAAGCCACCAGCACTGGTGGGAAAGCTGTAAATTTAAGACAATGCCCAGCCAAGTGCTCATTTGTATGCTAAGTTCAACTGTGAACATCTTTAAATACTACTGTTTTTCCCAAACCCTTTAATGTTGGTGAAGAAAACTCACCATGACCAGCTAAGGATCTGTGGTGCTCTACAGATATCTTTATAGAAAGATCTGGAAATTACACTTAATTGTTCTCCTCCTCCTCCCCATATAGTTAATTAAGCCTTAATTTTTACTGAGGCATATCCCTGACTTTTTCCTCTTGCCCCATGACATCCTTAAAAGAAGTGGCTACACCTCAAAAGAGGGACCAGTATTTCACTTTTCTTTCTTTCTTTTCAAGTTCTTTGGGCCCGTAGAATTTTCATACCACCACTGACTGCTAAGGGACCTCAGCCTCACTCTGCAATCTGGAGTCCTCCTGCTCCTGAGATAGAACACCAGTGAGGCCATGGGCAGCTATTCTGACTGCCATGGGGTTTGGTCCACTAAACAGACTGAGGAGAGAGATGATGTGGACTTACACACTGTCTACACCATCTAATAGAGACCCAAAGCCCATGCGGGCAAGAATGGGAGCCAGGGAAAGGATGTATATTCTTGCCCACTTTAGAGCTCCAACCAACCCAGGACTGGGCATTGTGCACTGCATTTTCAGCCCAGATTTTCAGACGGATGAGCTTTAGTTTTGCCTTAACCAGAACTTCCTACTTCTTAAAAAAAAAAAAAAAAAAGAATTAAAACTACCAAAGACACAACAGTTTCTTACAAAACAACTGTCTTATGGTCAAGTGTAAATTAAATAATAGAACATGTGGGTTGAATTTTCCTTAAAATACACAAGGGTTTTACCATTAAGTGGTAATTAATTTACCATTAAGTGGAAAATTCTCCTGCAAAATACATTTTGAATCTGGATTTTTTGCCATGGTCCAAATATTTGAAGCAGACCAAAGCTCTCAAAATAGTTTGAAACTTTCAAGAAACTAAAAACTGGACTTGATTCTAGCATCCTGGCATTAACAATTTTGCTACCACTCTATCCCATGGCACTAAAGTGACATTCAAAAGGGTCTTGCTATAATTTTTCATGCAACTACATTCATCCATTCATTTAACAAACTTTTACTGATCACCTACTATGGGCTAGATACTGTGCTAAGCTTTTTCTTTCCAGAACTATGAGATGGCATTGCATTCTAATAGGACTTTGATATTGGGAGTAGCTCTGAAAAGGATGAGTCCAAGAGATACACATTAAATACTGGATTAAATTCCATGCGGTTGGGGTTGTGTTGTTTTGAGTAACTTTCAGCATATTTAGTAAAAATTTACCAGCTCTGTAAAGAAAGCACTAGGTTAGAGGTAAGGAAATAGCATATATGCATTTTCTTGCTTCTTAATTATAATTACTTATGTGAGCTATGACAACCAAACAGGTAACTTTCTGTCATAAACACAAGGATGTTTTTACCATTTCAGGAAAGTGGCCGGCATCCAGCTGTGGGCAGTGTGGGGAGGTGACAGCTTCCAGCAGTAGGCACCTTTGGGACCAGATTCAATGTTGGAGTTAAAGTCACTTCATTCCAGGGTCCCTTAGCCAACAACTGACCAGGGCTGTGACACAAGGGCCTGGTCCAGTGGACCACAGACCAATGTAGGACTCTTCTGATGGACAATGTGTTCCAGAGCTCTGGTGTGATTTTGACAGAGACTTTCTCAGGCCGACAGCACAGTCTGATGGGTCCCCTTGCCTACTCCTGCTCTGCCCTTTCTTTTCCCCGGTGTTACTCAGGGTCAGCCCCCTGGAGGAACCAGCACACAGCACATCCTGACAACAAAGTTACTGACAGTTAAGGTCAAACTTCGAATGAAACAATTTTCATTCAAGAAAGTGTCATTCCCTGCACTGTAAGTACTACTTTCCTATGTTGGGAAAGGAACAATAGATATCTAGACATCAGCTACCTGTTTGATGGGTTTCTTTCTTTTTCATTTCAGGACAGGCATTCCAAAAAATTTAATGCAAAAATAAGCTGTCAACAATGACCTTGTGGGTAACTTAATAGAGCATAAGAATCAGATAATTTTTTATTATTATTTTTGTATAATTTTGTATTATATTATTTTTCTATTATTTTCTATGTTTTATGGTTTATAGGAGAAAGAGGGAAAGAGAAGGAAAAGGGTAGAAGGGAACACTGGAGGCCAGAGATACAGGTAACATATTTTTTCTTCTAATTTAATTATTTTCCTTTTTTTGTCATAATTTCTTAAAAATGCAAAAATCTTGGGGTGCCTGAGTGGCTCAGTCGGTTAAGCAACCGACTTCAGCTCAGGTCATGATCTTGTGGTTTGTGAGTTCGAGCTCCACATGGGGCTCTATGCTGACAGCTCCGAGCCTGAAGCCTGCTTTGGATTCTGTCTCTCCCTCTCTCTTTGCCTTTCCCCTGCTCACATTCTGTCTCTCTCTGTCTCTCAATAACAAATAAACGTTAAAAGTTTTTTTTTAAAAAAATGCAAAACTCTGTGCCCCAATTATAAAATGTAGCAAGAGAGTTAAACCTTTTAGCCTCCCTGGGACAGGTATTTTACACATGTATGATATTTTATCTAAATATTAAACACAAGATTAGGCCTTTTAAAAGTTCCCTTTAATACCATCTTGAAGTTATGAGGCATATACTGAACATGTTTATACAATTTTGTACTTTTTGTTTGAATTCTTCAGCATAGTAGAAGCTTGTCAAAGACCTTTTGGTTGATAGCATTACCCCCAATGCTTGCTTATCCATATGCAAATGACAAAGACAATAAGCAACCAACATGTCTTTCTTATTTGTTATTTGCTTTCCCTTACATCTGTAATTCTCAACCTCTGCACACTAGAATCACCTTCAGGTAGGGGAAGCATCTTAAGAAAATACAGGTAGCCAACAAAACACTTGAATAGATGTTTCTCCAGAAAAGATACAAATGGCGAACACACCATGAAAAGATGCTCCTGAGTCATTGGGGAAATCAAACCAAAACCACAGTGAAGAGCCACTGTACAATTTCAGACCTACTAAAATGTTAAAATAAATAGAATAGAATAGGATAAGATAAGATAAGATAAAATAAAATAAAATAAAATAAAATAAAATAAAATAAAATAAAACAAAACATGTGCTGGCAAAGATGTAGAGAAATTGGAGCCCCTGTATATGGCTGGTGGAATGCAAGATGGTTCAGTGCTGTGGAAAAAAAATTGGCAGTTTTCTCGAAGTTCAACATTAGATCCAGCAATGCCACTCTTGGGAATAGAAGTAAAAGGATTAAAAACAAGTATCAAAACAAATACATGCATGTGCATGTTCATAGAAACATTATTCACAATAGCCAAAAGGTAGAAAGGTTTTAAATGTATCCCTTAATGGATGAATGGATAAACAAATTATGGTGTATTCAGTGAAGAAAACCACCAATAAAACAAAAAGGCAACCTAATGAATGGGAGAAGATATGTCTGATAAGGGTTTAATATCCAAAATATACGAAGAATTCATACAACTCTACCCAGAAAAACAAATAATCTGATTGAAAAATGGGCAGAGGGAGTGCCTGGGTGGCTCAGTCAGTTGCACATCTTACTCTTGATTTCAGCTCAGGTCATGACCTCATCATTCGTGAACTTGAGCCCCACGCTGGGTTCCACACTGACAGTACAGAACCTGCTTGGAATTCTCTCTCTCGCTCTCTCTCTACCTTTCTCTCTCTCTCTCCCTCTCTCTCTCTCTCTTTCAAAATAAATAAATAAACTTTACAAAAAAAAAAAAAAGAAAAACTCATTAAAAAGAGGGGAAGAGGACCTAAACAGACATTGTTCCTAAGAAGACATACAGATGGCCAACAGACACATGAAAGGTATTCAACATCACTAATCATCAGGGAAATGCAAATCAAAACCACAATGATGTATCATCTCACATAGGTCAGAATGGCTAGTATCAAACAGACAAGAAATAACAAGTGTTAGTTGAGAATGTGGAGAAAAGGGAGGACTCCTGGACTGCTGGGGGAATGTAAATTGGTGCAGTCACTATGGAAAAAAGTATGGAGTTTCCTCAAAAAACTAAAAATAGAAATACTATATGATCCAGTAATTCCACTGCTGAGTACTTACCCAAAGAAAACAAAAACACTAATTCAAAACAATATATGCACTCCCATGTTTATTGCAGCATTATTTATAATAGCCCAGATATGGAAGCAACCTAAGTGTCCATCAGTAGATGAACGGGCAAAGAAGATGTGATACACACACACACACACACACACACACACACACACACACAAGGAATATTACTCGGCCATAAAAATGGATGAAATCTTGCCATTTGCAACATGGATAGACATAGAGGGTATTAGGCTAAATAAAATGAGTCAGACAGAGGAAGACAAATTCCATATGATTTAATTTGTATATGGAATCTAAATACAAAGCAAATGAACAAACAAAACAGAAACAGATTCATAAACACAGAGAACAAACTGGTAGTTGCCAGAGGTGAAGATAACAAGAGAGGAAGCGGGAAGTAAGTGAATGGAATTAAGAGGTACAAACTTCCAGTTATAAAATAAATAAGTCATGAAGATAAAAAATACAGCATAAGGTATATACCCAATAATACTGCAATAACTTTGTAATGACAGATGGTAGCTACCCTTATTGTGGTAAAGCACTGCATAATGCATAGAAATGCCTCATCACTATGTTGTACACCTGAAACTAATTTAACATCAAGTATCAATCATACTTCAATTTAAAAAAAAAAAGCATAGTGTATCCATACAATGGAATATTACTTAGTCATAAAAAGGAATGAGGTACTGATACATGATATAGTATAGATAAACCTCAGAAACATGCTAAGCAAAAGAAGCCAAACTCAAAAGGCCACTTATTGTATGATTCCACTTATACAAAATATATGGGATAGGTAAATCCATAGAGACAGAGGGCGTATTGATGGTGGCCAGGGGCTGGGTATAAGTACCTACTTAATGAGTGTGGAATTTTCTTTTGGGATGATTAAACATATATTATATGTTAATATAATATATATTATATATTATTACACACACACACACATATATAATATATATTACTTTCCCTGGATTGAGGGAATTAAAATCTCTTAGCTTAGAGTTCGCAATATTTAGCAGTTCGCAAAGTTTCCCCAGTGCTTTTATTGTGCAGCAAGGGTTCAACTTGGGCATGAAGTTGTATCTTAAGATGATTAGCTAGCTATTAAAATCTTAGTAATTTGGATTTTGAAAACTACTCTTTTGGGGTCATTTATTCAAAAAATTAAGACAGCATCTACAGTGTGCATTGCACCGTCTGGTACTTTGGAAGGACATTTACAAAGAAATTAAGGAGGAGAAGAAGCTCATTTTATTGAAAGCAATTGGAATCCCTTCTCAAGCACAAGAGCTTTATCAAACCGTATCTCAAGGACTTCCACAGTAGCTCTGGGAGATAGACATTAGGTTCTTTGTACCCATCAGAAAAGGAGGCTCGGGAAAGTTACATAATTTGACTAGGATCAAGCATTTGTTGAGGGGTAAAGCAGGGATGACATTCAGTTCTTAAATGCGTAGCTGGCATCCTGAGTGAGGTTCCTGACATGGAGGAGGTACTGACCTCATTTAGAGTGAGAGTGGAAACTTTGGAGCCAAACAGACCTGGATTCAAACCCCGGCTCTGCCACTTTATCAGCCATATGACAAGAGCTGGGCTAAACAACATAGGTTTCCTCATCTATAATGAGACAGTAATTCCTGCCACCTATAGTTAATGTAAGGATCACATGAGATGATGTCTGCAAAGAACTCTGGCATAGTGCCCACCCCTTAAAAGCACTTAATAAATGGTACCTCTTACTAATTTTTTAAAGTTTTTATCTTAATTCCGGCTAGTTAACATATAGTATTATATTAGTTTCCAGTGCCCAATATAGTGATTCAGCACTTCCAGACATCACCCTATGCTTTTTTAAAAAAATAACACAGCTACTATACTTTCCAGGGAAGGATGAACTCTGACCCACTAGCCATCTCTTTTCATATTGGGCAGTAAATGTCACCAGGACTGGACTCCCAAGCATCCCATTTATTCTCCTCCGGGCAGCCTGATACTATTGTTCTCGCCTATTGTTCTACCCGAATGCTTATTTTTAAAAGACTTAAAAAAAATTTAAATAGCAGAATTTACTGGCACAAGTTGATCATAAATTCAAAAGACATAAAGAAATGCATCTATTTTAGGGATAAACAAGCTAATTCTGGTCTAATTTTGTTCATTCTTATAAGCACACTTTCTTTGGTGATGTGAACAGATGAATTCTACTGTAGGACTCAAATTTTTTCTCATTAAAGTTTCCCCCCCGCCCCGAGATGTGCTAAAGGACACAGTCTACGAAGCAGGAGTGTAATTATAGATTGAACATCTCCTGTATGGCCTGACAGAAGTCTACCGTCACTTAAGAAGCCATTACAGCATATACTTAATGTCAGCTTGATAGAAAAAAACACTTTCATAGGTTGTCTTTGATTGACACATTTGAAATGACATCAGTTTCCAGCTTTAAAACCTACTGTTATTAGGTCTCTGTTGCTATTTATGTTAGAAATATGTGCACGTGTGTCAAAACAATATATCAACTTTGCTGATTGGCTGCATCTAGATTCTGTTGCCAAGGGTAACAGAACAATTGCTTTTAATCTTTGCTAAATTGCATCTTGTTTTTTTTTTTTTTTTATTTTTCCTAAATACTTGGGGGCTTAGGGATCTTTTCTCATCCCAGAGCAAAAAATAAAGAAATTCCATCTAGAGAGAAAACAAATACATCTTGTTTGTGTGTGTTAAAAAGAAAATTAAATTCAAAAGGTGTAGTTGGTATACATGTTAATTTGTATTGTTATCCATCATTGATGCTCTAATACTTGCTACTGATTCTCAAGGCTGAGGTGATTAGGAAAAGACCATCTCCACTTCCAAATGAGGCAGCACCCAACCGTTTGCCTTTCAGGATCAAGGTCTTCTCTCTTTTGGCAGAAGGCCAACTTCACAGATTCTTCGTTGAAGAAAAGGAACATATATGAAAGAAAATAATGTCTTCAAAGCTTTGTGCTTTCTTTCCTGCCTCATTGGCTGAGCAAAGGGTCATGAGTAAGTCCAGCCTCTGAACTTTTGAAAGATTGAGAAAAATGATCTACATGCTCACATCTGTACATGGTACACCTATAAATTAACCAGACAATTTCCTTTTTATAATCTGTCTTGTTGTGCTTTGCTAATGACTCTCAAGCTTCACTGGGGTGCTCGTTACAAAGGTCCTAGACAACATACCAAGACTCTGGTTCCCTAGACCTGCACTCAGGCCCAGGAATTTGCAATTTAAATGATGATTCTGAGGCAGGTAATCCAAGGTCCACACATTAAGAAATACTGCTTTGTGTGTACTTTCCAAACACCACTTTCTTCCCTAAAACATTTGAACAAAGACTTCTATTATGAACAGTACAATGCCTGAGTGACATAGGCAAGTGCCTGCATAGTAAGATTCTCCTGAAAGGCACCACATCCCCTAACCCTTACACTTACCCCTTCCTTGAAAAATCAATCAACGAAAAGCTAAATAATGCAAAATTTACTCTGCTTAATATCCTCTTTCATCAGTTTTATTAGAATTTAAGACTTTAAGAGAATGTAAGTATTCTTGGGAGATGTAACACTTCAAGCTATGATCTGTTACCCTCTCGAATGTATTGGAAGTTTTGGTGGAAAGAGAAAAAAAAGAAAACTAGATATCTAATGTTGTAGGTTGAATTGTGTCCCCCCTTCACCCCAAACTCATATGTTGAAGTCCTAATCCCAATACCTCAGAATGCCACCATATATGGAAATAGGGTCATTACACATGTAATTAATTAAGGTGATGCCATTAAAGTAGACCCTAATCCGACCTAACATGTGTTCCTATAAAAAAGAAAAATTTGGACACAGACACAGTCTCATACAGAGGATGGATGATGTGAAGACACAGGAAGAACACCATCTACAAGCCAAGGACAGCAGCCTGGAACAGAGCCATCCCTCACAGGTCTCAGAACCAGCTCTGCCAACACCTGGATTTGGGACAGGAAGCCTCTAGAATTGCAATACAATAAGTTTCTGCTGTTTAAGACACCCAGCGTGTGGTACTTTGTTCTGGAGCCCTAGAAAACAAATACATCTGAGATAAAGAATCAGCAAAGGAGGAGTATGGCCAAAGGTGAGTCTCGCCAAAAACAAACCCTTCCTAG